>NC_133751.1:173209507-173524976 GCF_036562045.2 Rhinolophus sinicus | reverse complement strand
TCAGCAGTTCACCACTGAATACAACGTTAGCTAGGGAGATTTCATAAATGCTGTCTAACAGTTGAAGAAATAACCTTTTATTTTTAGCTTTATGGGTCTTTTTATCATGAAAAGATGTCAGATTTTTCTGATATTTTTTTCTGCATCAATTAAGATGATAATTTCATCACAATTAAGATGTTTGTTGCTTTTCATTCTTTCATTCTATTAATGTATCTGTGGTTTTTTTTTTTTCTTTTCAGTCTATTAATGCACTATGTTATATTGATTGATTTTCTTATATTAAACCACACTTGCTTTCATAGAATAAATCCCACTTTGTCATGATGTATAACACATTCAATATGCTGGTATGTAATTATTTATTCTTTTTCTTAAAGAGGATTTTTGTCCCAAATCATTGTCAGGCCCGATAATTAAGTTTGCATATTTGCCACTGTGCCCTTTCATTGGCAGAACTATACAAACAGCTTGGGTAAGGTTTCATAACCTTGGTATATCAGTGTCTCAAAGCTGTGTTCATGTTGATGTGTGGCAGTGTCTCATTGAGTGGAGTTCATTATTGTTGTTTCATGTTTTTGTGTGCAGTCATGAGAATGTCTGAGCTTGAATTAGAGCAATGGACAAACATTAAATTTCTTGTTAAACTTGGCAAGAGTGGAAATAAAATCAGGGAAATGTTAGTCCAAGTTTATGGGTATAATGCCATGAAGAAAACAGCAGTGTACAGATGGTTTAAACATTTTTTCTGAGGGGAGAGAACACATCACTGATGAACAGAGGTGACAGCGGCTAGTAATGAGCAGAACTGATGAAAACATCACAAAAGTTCATCGAATTGTGTGTCAAAATGGTTGGCTGACTGTGAGAAACATAGTGGACCAAGTAAACATCAATAGAGAAACAGGAAAATCTTAAGTGAAAATCTTGGCATGAGAAAGGTGTGTGCAAACATGGTCCCAAAGGAGCTCACCCATGAACGAAAGCAAAGGAGTGTAAGAGTTTGCCAACATCTTTGGGAAAGGCAAGACAATACTTTGGGCCATATTAACCCTGTTGATGAAACATAGGTGTACCAATATGACCCTGAAACAAAGAGTCAAAATAAACAATGAAAGGCAGCCAATTCTCCATGATCAAAAATGTTCTCAGTCCAAATCAATAGTCAAAATGATGTTGCTAACCTTTTTTGATATCAGAGGGATTATTCATTATGGATTTGTACCAACTGGACAGTTAACCAAGTTTACTACTTGGAAGTGCCGAAAAGGCTGTATGAAAAAGTTTGACGACCTGAACTTTGGCCAACATTCATGGCTCTTGCATCATGACAATGCACCAGCTCACAGGGAACTGTCTGTGAGGGAGTTTTTAACCAGTAAACAAATAACTGTATTGCAACACCCTCCTTATTCATCTGATCTGACCCCCAATGACTTCTTTGTTTACCTGAAGATAAAGGAAATACTGAAAGGAAGACATTTTGATGAGATTCAGGACATCACAGGTAATACAACCACAGCTCTGATGGTCATTCCAGAAAAAGAGTTCCAAAATTGCTTTGAAGGATGGACTAGGCACTGTCATCAGTGCATAGCTTCCCAAGGGGAGTACTTCAAATGGGACCATAGTGATAGTCATCAATGAGGTATATAGCACTTTTTTTAGAATGAGTTCGCAAATTGTCCAAACTCATATTCTAGGTCTGAGACAGTAACACTTTAGACATGTTCTATCATCCATCCTCTGCACTTCTCCTTGAAAATTATGGTGCAAAAATCAGTACACATACTAGATAGTAACTCTATTTATACTTATAATTATTAGGCATAGAAATGGTGATAAACAAAGATGGCATCAGAGATGGGATCTCTCTGTCTCTATATTTGTGTATATGTATCTATGTAGATGTGTGAGTATATACAAGTGCATATACAATAATGAACTTCCATCTACCTCCAATGGAATGGTCAAGAGACTTATTTGAAATATGGATAGCACTATACTGTGTTCCCCCAAAAATAAGACCTAGTCGGACAATCAGCTCTAATGTGTCTTTTGGAGCAAAAATTAATAGAAGAGCGGGTCTTATTTCACTATAAGACCAGGTCTATATAATATAATATAATATAATATAATATAATATAATATAATATAATATAATATAATATAATATAATATTGTATGTAATGTAATGTAATGTAAGGTAAGATAAGACAAGATAATATAACACCCGATCTTATATTAATTTGTGTTGCAAAAGACGCATTAGAGCTGATTGTCCAGCTAGGTCTTATTTTCAGGGAAACACGGTACTTCTCAACTCATTAAGAGTTGTTCACATTCTTGGTTTATTATATCCACTAATTTATCCATTTATTTAATAAATATATTTTTAATACTTTGTGCCTTTCTAATTGGTTTACTCTAATTTTCCTCTTCTTATGTGAATGTCTATCCTGGATAAAGAACAGGGAAGGGCTCAGGAGGTAAGAAGTCTCTTATTCATGGCTGTGGTGAATGGAACCTTGTGATAAATGTCAGATATTTATTTTCAGTGATTCCAATACAAAAGTTATGGAAAAACCCAAACTTATTCATCAAGAAAAAGATGCTAAAAAAATGAAAAGATGCCAATATAAACCAAATAAAATGATATAAAAAACAACAAATAAAATGATATAGTGAAGATATGAAGTAAATTCTATACTACTTCCTAATAACTTCTAGAGCCTATGTCTACCTAGCCTGTAAATGTATGGACATTTTAGGCACATTTTAAAAAGTAAGACTAAACTATATGGCCTCTAATGAAAGGGACTAAAAAAACAAACATCTACATACTCCAACTTTAAAAGTAATACCTTTGCTTGATGAGGGCAGATAAATACATAATTGTAATAATGAGGGATGAGTACAATGGAGAAAGAAAAAAAAGGGAAAGTATATTTCTCACCAGAAATTCAGAAGGAGATGATAGAAAAATAGAAGACAATTTTAGAGGAGGTAAGAATTGAGTATACTTCAGATTTGAAAAATGGACAAAACCATAGGATACAGAAAATGCAACAAATTCCAAGAAGAATATTACAAGAAATCCAAACGTAGATAAATCACATTACAACTAAAAAGCAACGAAGAGCAGGCTGAGAGAAAGTAAGCTTACATACATCAAATTACAATTTCACCAGCCATTGAGTCTTAATACCAACCTTGGATGTCAGAAAATAATAGAATAATATTTTATAATTGTCTTGAGACTATAATTATGGCAAAGACTTCATATATAATTAAACAATCCTTTAGAACTGGGATGAAATGGAGTTTTTCAAATAAACAAGAGCTGAAAGATTTTACCCCAAATTCACCCTCAGCAAAGGAACTATTTTAGGAAGAGAGACAATGAATGCAAAATGAAGATTTGAGATGCAAGAAGGAATAATTAGCAAGAAAAACGAGAAGTATCTGGTTAAATCTGTATAAACATTGATCATATGCAACAATTATCTAATTTGGAAGATCACAAATATAGACTTTTGCACAAAACAAGATATAAATCAGAAGGCAGTGATTGGAATTATAGTATTCTAAGGCCATAACATTTTGGAAGAGGTTAAATACGATATACTGACTTACATTAGATATTGTTACATTTTAAAGAAGATAAAAACTAGCATAATTAGACAGTAAATAGATTATAAAATTAATGATCAATAACTGTAATACATGTAAATAAATATGATTGAGAGAAAGAGAGAGAGAGAAGAAATAACTTTTATTAAAATGGCTGAAAAACAAAAAGCTGCCACAAGATTGGCAGCAAGTGTGCCACCAAGAAATTTAGGATTAATATAGTGTACAGAAGCAATGGGAAAATGATTAAAGTTAATGAAAAATGACCATCTTGTATTTAGAATGATCACATCAGACGCAACGCCTTTACTGCAGGTGATTTGGAGAAATCTTAGCTTTGCTAGAAAGTGAGATAAAACCCTTCAAAAAATCTTAAAAGAATGAAAATGTGGCCAAATAAATATGATGGAAATTTAGGTTCAAATAAACCTGAGAGACAAGCAGAGTCCCAAAGCCTCCTTTTTTTTCTTTTTTTCTGAAGGCAGTTTCCTATTCTGTTACAGTTAAACTTCGGTTTGTTAGTTTGTTAGAATGAAAGCAATGGAAACAAAGCCCCAGATACATCCAAACTAGAAAGTCTACTAAGGGGCCATTTTCACAATAGTTGTATCTTCAAGGGACACAATTTAAGAGCCCGGGGACATAGAGGTTAATATGTGCTTTCACTCCAGCATGCTGTTATAAAAGTTGAATCAATGTGATAGAGAATGACGTCTTCTCAGGCAAATTTCAACCCAGATGCATCTCATGTGGGAGGTTCAAGCAATATCAAGTGATGAATTTACTTTAAAGTTTCCTAGAACTGGAACTGATTTGGGTGCTTAAGAAAAGCAGTATATGCAAATCATCCCTTCCATTGGATGAGGGACCCTTTATCCTAGACCTTTCTAAGAAACTTGGACAGAAAACATTCAATGATAATCAAATACATAAGGTAGCAAAGCCCCAAAGTGAGATTCAGCGGAAACAACCTACATAGACTCATGCTAAAGAATGTTTATAGCAATATTGCCTTTTTTTTGAGATAATGTATTACATTCAACAACAAAAAAACATAAACTGTGGCATACACTTACAATGGAAAGGATTAGAAAGAAGAAAAAGAAAGCAAGTTATAGTAACTGTAGTAAAATTCCATTTATTTACAGTTAAAATGTGCAAAAATATATGCTGGTTTGCATTACATATAGCTGTAGAAAATTTAAAAGAAAAACAGATGGAAATAATAACTACCCAAATTAAGATAGTGTACCTCTTGGTGAGGAATCAGGGAGGAGTACTGAGGTGCTTGCTGTAAAGTAGAGACTGGATGTATATTATATCACTCATTGTACCATTATGCTTTAATTGGATATTTAATATTACACATAAAAAGAAAGCCGTGAATTAATGAATAACTTAGTAAAATTCACCTAGAAAGTATCTTTATTTATTTTTTTAAATATCATTTGTAGTACACAGAGAGTAAAAGTTGAAATTAATTTAATGATGATACTGCTTATTTTAACAAGAAAAACTTTGACTTTTGTTTTCAAAATAAGTTATGATTTTATAATCCTGGGATATTGAGGCTTAATACAATTTTGAATGATGCATATTAGTTATTTTCAGGATCATGTATCAATATAGGGAAAATGATATGTCTATCCAAGCAGTTAGTATAAAACAGACTTTATTGTTATATCAATAATAAAGTAGGAGATTCAATGATACATTTAAACTTAAGATCAACTTGATATCCATCTCTGTAATGCACAGCTCCATACCCATAGAAGATAACCTCAAGTTTCACAACATATAATGTAAAGAATACACTATATATTTGACTATTTAAATAATTTGATGGGACTTGTCTGATTTTTTTCATCATATAAATTTGACATAGAATATTGCATATGTGGGAGAATATACTGCTTTTAACTAGTTTACTAATAAAGTTCAAACAATTTTTATAATTGTTTGGTCTACTTTTAAAATTAAAGATTGCTTTCCTCTTATATCTAAAAGTAGGCTTCAAACAGTTCCATATAGTTGGTAAAGGTCAGTATTGACTCCAAGGTATTTTTTAGCAGGTGAAGTTTTCAAATATTTTTCTCAACAACATATTTTGATATTAGGTACGCATAATCATTACCATTACACTTATAAGGACTAAGAAAATAACATAAATTATACAGAGTTACCAAAATTGAAAAAAAACTACTGTTTGAGTGTCACTTATATTTAAAGAAAAGCATTATTCTCATTTTAATTGGATTTGCTTTAATTACTACATTGTGGACATGACAATGTAGGAAAGATAGTTTTTGTTTATGCAGATTAAATACTCTGAAGAGAGTTATATTGAAACTTGAGGTCTAGACAAAAACCATGATTTAAAACATAATTTATGACTAATTAGACATTAGAGAAAGCTCCAGAGATAATTACCTTCCGAGGTATGTACATACATTTCAAGGTAGGCTGAACCCTGGGAACTTGAAGGCATTCTAGGTTGTAAATCTGGAGACAATGGATTTATTTATCTATCTCCCCTGAAGAGATGTATTTATATTCAATGAAGTTACAGTAAGAAGATAGGATCTCCCCCATTATATTTCCAAGGAGACATATAGCAGCCATTGGAGAGGGGACAGGTGAACTGCTGCATACTGGTAGCATTAGGTGCATGTTCTCGCACAGCTGCGGTGATCTTTTTTTCCCAAATAAATCCTATCTTTGGCAGACTACCTGAAATATTATTTTGTCCAGTCGACAATCCTAAAAATAGTCTTCTGTAAACCACAATTTGGAAACCGTCTTACTTACTTTAGTTACTCTGTGGTGTTGGCTAAATTAATTCTCTCTAAGGTGAAATTTCAGTTACTATATTAATACCATAGGAAAGTAAATATAAGGTTTAAAAATATTTTTAACCCACTTATTTTGAAATATTGTTTCTTTTTCCTTTTCTCTGAAAAGACAAAACAATTATTGAAGTATACTTGCCTATCAATAGAGCATCAGCTATGTGACAGAAAAACTAATAGAACTTCAAAATAATAACAACAATAATAAAAGTAATAATAATAATAAATGAATCCACTATCAGAGTTGAAGATATCAACACCTCTGTATCAGAAATAGACAGATATGACAGGCAGGAAATCAGTAAGGAAATACTAGAATTCTTAAAAACCATCAATCAACATTATACAATTGGAATCTATAGACTACTTCATCCAACAACAGACTATGCATTCTTCACAAACGTACATGTAATATTCACTAAGATATACCACAATCCAGGACATAGAAAGTGTTTCCAAAATTTTAAATAATAGAAGTCACACAATGTCTGATTTCAGATCACAGTAGAATGAGTTTTAAATCTCAAGAGAAATTAAAAGATTTTTAAAAATAAAAATATAGACATAACATACAAATTTGTGGGATGCAGCAAAAGGCATGCTTTAGGGAAATGTATAGCAATGAATGCATTTACTAGAAAATAAGAAATATTCAAAACCAATCATCTAAGTTGCCACCTTAGGAAACAATAAAGTATAAACTGATTCCAAAGTAAGTAAAATAAAAGAAATAATAAGAATTCATGCAGAATTAAATGAAAATGAAAAAAAAGGACATCATTAGAGATAATCAACATAGTTAAAGATTAATAAAATCAAAAGCCTCTACTAGGTTAACTATGAAATATAAAAAATGGCACATTAATATAATAAATGAAAGAGGAGACATCACTACAGGTCTGACGGAAATTAAAAGGATAGTAAGGAAATACTATGAACAACTTTATGCCCACAAATTTCATATGGTAAGAGAAAGAAATAAAAAGTATCCATATCAGAAAGGAATGAAGTTATCTTTGTTTTCACATAATAGATGTAGAAAACCCAGAGGAAACTACAACTAATGGAGCTATAATAATAACAACTGAATATAGCAATGTTTCAGTATGCAAACTGAATATATAAAATATGTATTTCAATATACTCACAACAAACAATATGAAAATAAAATTTTAAAAGCAATTAAATTTAAAATACCATAAAAAAGTATTTAATTCTTAAGGATAAATTTCAGATATTTTGGGTAGATACCCAGGAGAGAGATTGCTGGGTTATATGGTAATTCTATTCTTAATTTTCGGAGAAACCTCCACACCACCTCCCATAGTGGCTGCACCAATCTACATTCCCACCAACAGTGTATAAGGGTTCCTTTTTCTCCACAGCCTCTTATTATTTGTATTTGTTATTATTTGTATTTGTCTGAAAACATTTATCCATAAAGATATATTTGCTCTGATGTTCATTGCAGCTTTATTTATGGTGGTCAAGACATTGAAACAACCAAAGTGTCCTTTGATAGATGATTGAATAAAGAAGATGTGGTATATATACACAATGGAATACTATTCTGGCGTAAGAAAAGATGAAATACTGCCATTTGCAGCAACATGGATAGATCTTGAGATTATTATGCTAAGCGAGATAAATCAGACAGAAAAAGTCAAGAACCATATGATTTCACTGATATGTGGGATATGAAACTGAAAACAACAAAAGAACAAGACAAAGAAATGAAGAAACAAAAACTGATAGGTCCATACAATAGTTTAGTAGTTACCAGAAGTAAGGAGGGACAGAGGTGGTAGATGAGGGTAAAAGGGATCAAACATATGGTGATGAAAGGAGAACGGACTCTGGGTGGTGGACACACATGATATATAAATGATGTATTACAGAATTGTGCACTTAAAACCTATGTCACTTTACTAATAATTGTCATCCCAATAAATTTATTTTTTTTTAAAGGATACATTTATTAAAATATTAAATTCTTGTATAATGGAAATTAGACAACTTTGCTAAGAGAAATTTTAAAAGATATTAATAAACAGCTGTTTAATGTTTATGGATTGAAAGATTCAGTATTATTGAGGTGATGATTCTCCCCAAATTAGATCAAAATTTGAAAAAGAACCCCAAAGGATTTTTTGTAGATACTGAAAAAATCTTAGCCAATTTATATGGAAATGCAAAGATCAGAAATAGTAAAATATGTGCTCACCACCCAGAGTCAGTTCTCCTTCCAGCACACAATGTGATTTATAGATGATGTATTATAGAATTTACACTCAAAACCTATGTAATTTTACAGCAAAAAATAAAGAAAGAAAGAAACACATACTGTGAAAATAGGGTACTGAAAAAAATGTCAAAATTTTTGTGGAAGGACACTTTCAAGAAAGTAAAAATGACAACACATGAAACGGGAAAAATATTTTCAAATCACATAGCTGATAAAGAACTTGTATCTAGTATATACAATGAACTCTTACAAGTTAATAATAAAAAGACAAATAACCCAATTAAAATAATGGACAAAAGAACTGAATGGACATCTCTACAAAGAGATGTACAAATGGACTAAGCACATGAAAAGATGCCCAACATCTTCAGTCATTAGAAAAATGTGAGTCAAACCACCACGAGATACCACTTCCTAATCATTAATGTGGCTATCATAAAATGACAGATTTTAATAAGGGTGGACAAAGATATAGAGGAATCTGAATCATCATATACCCCAAGTGAGACCGTAAAAAGGTTCAGACATTTTGGAAAACAGTCTGGCAGTTTTCCAAAATGCTAAATATAGAGTTTCTCTTTGACCTAGTAGTTCCACTCCTAAGTATATGCACAAGAGCAATAAAAAGCATGTCTGCACAAAACCTTATACATGAATATTCATAGCAACATTATTCATAACAGCCAAGAGTTGGATGCAATCAAATGCCCCTCAACTGATGAATAGATAAACAAAATGTGGTATGTCCACACAATGAAATATTAGTCAGAAAATGATACATGCCACAAAATGGACGAAACTTGAAACATTAAACTAAATGGAACGACTACATATTATATGGTTCTGTTTACATGAAATGTTCAGAATAGGCAAATCTATACAGATACAATATAGATTAATAGTTACCTGGCACTGGGGGATTGGGTGTGAAAGTTAAAGGATATGTGGTTTATTTGGGGGGTGAGGAATATATCCTAAAATTGATTAGTAATTGTCACATAACTCTGTGATTATAATAAAAAGCATTTTGTTGTACACATTAAGTGACTGAATACTATGGCATATAAATTATATCTCAATAAAGCTGTTACAAAACCAAAGTAGGTAAGTGGGACCTTTGCTTTATGGATATGGCTATCTCTGTAGGAACCATGTGGACTGAAAAATCTCAATTTGTCTGCCACTATCAGGTACATACAGGTTATCAGGTACATATAAAAGATCAAGTTATTTGTTTAGAAACAATGAGTTTGGGGCACATACTTTCAACATCTTGCTGAAGAATTGAACACAGGGTATAATACAGGAATTTTAAAACATAGATGAAACATAGTTAAATAAGAAAAGAGTAAAATGTTTAATAATCTCAGATAATGATAACTTTTTAAAAGCATCTAATTGACAATGACTTGAAATAGCAGATAACAAGCAAGGGTTACTTGGCTGAACCTTTTGCAAAAATAATACAAAAAAATAAGACAATTGTTTTTTAGATAACTCATTGTGAAATACTGAAATCAGAACTCAGTCATACTAAGGATGTGAGGTTCATAAAAGTGTGGTGAATAAGACGGTAGGGAGGTGAAATACTTTTTTGTTGTCATTGTTGTTGATTTTTATTAAAGGTATTGAAAAGGTAGTAGAATTCTAAAAATTGTATTTTGGACAGAAGGTGAATAAATAATTTTTAAAAAGTGATCTTTGCTAAAAGTCTAAAATTCATCTAACTTAAGCAGTATAGTCAATAGAAAGTGGATACATTTTTTAAGTTTACTATATAGTTTTTGCATAAGGTGAGGTTAATGGAAATTTTCTGCTGACATGAAAAATAACCTTTGAAACTACTAACGACGATATTAACAGAGATGGTTGATAATTGATATGCACAAATGTTTTAAACCTTAAAAAAGAAAAACAGGGTATTTCTGTTAAATAAAAAATTGAAAAAAAATAATTTGTTGAATATTTATCCAAAGAAATGCAAGTTGTGTAATCAGAGTAATTTATAGCTCTAAGATCAGCTATTAAAAGAAAAATGTTTCCATAGATTTACACTTAAGAAACTCAGTGCCATAACTCTTCTGATTTATGCAATTCTGATTCCTTTGTAATTAGCTTTCTAAACTTTATTTTCTTTTTAAAATGTCATTACAGAGCTTCGTTTGTTATCCTGTTTAAAGAGTTATCTTTTGGGGGCTATTTAATGACCTCATAAATATCCTGAACACATGAAAAGATTCACAGTTAAGCTGTTTAACTTCAAAATTTGAAAGAAAAACAAGTATTTATAAAAGAAACAAATAGAGAATTAAAAACATTCACTACATTAATGTCATTTATTTTTTTCCTGGATAATTATGCAAAAAGTGTTTTGATTTAGAGTGGCAATGGGGCAAGTGTTATGCGTATTTACTTGAGTGTTTTTTAATCTAAATAATTCTCATAATCTTAAAAGCTCTTTCTCACTTTGCCACTTTAGACCTGAGTAGTTATTAGCAGAACAATTTTACTTTCATTAAAATATAAAAGAGAGTCACACATCTCAAACTGTAGAAACCTTATTATTGCCCATTTCAGTGTTATTAATGGTCAACGATTTGAAGTCTACCAAATGGTCATAAATATTTAAATTATGTCATGAAGTCTTCATACATGGGTGAGTTTCAATTATTTGTATATAATTTATCAGGAGAATTTTTCTGAAACCCATGACTTTTGAAAGCTGATTTTAAAAAGAGAGAAAGGAAACAAAACAACTCAGTCATTTCTAACAGAGGCTGAAAATGGTTTGCAGTGCTGTGTGTGGTGTTAATACAGGAAAAACTAGGGGTTTGCTCTAAAATAAGTTCAAACCTCATGTGCTAAGGGCAATAGAGCTGCAGACTGGCAATTTAACGTAACTCAGTAATGGCATAATCTGGTGAATGATGGGAACTAACCATAAAGCTTAAGAAAATTCTCTTTTTGTTGTGTAACAGAACAAAGCGATCTCTTCCCTCCAAAAAAATATTCATTGGCATTTGAGTTCAATTAATAGTATAGCTTATTTAAAAATGATCAACTTGAAATTATTTTGAATGTCTGAAATCCAATACCTTATTCAAAATATCTGCAGGGAACTTTCATAAAATGTACAGCATCGCAGCCTATTGATGGTAAATCAATATGCAAATGGAAGAGAACAGTTCTGCTACTTACAGGTAATACTATGTACTACAGTCACAATGTTAATATGTTAAGTTTCCAAAACTTCTTTCCACCTGTTTTCTGTTTTGCTCTTTTGTAAGCTCTGTTTTTTAAATACATAGTTATATGATAAGATCTAAAATACACATATTGAACAGATCTAATAAGATCTGTTCACTTTAAAATTTCAGGTTTTAAAAACATATCTGCACACTTTAGAATTTTGAGTTTTAAAAACATTGTAAATTGCATTGAAATGTCAGATATTTAGAAGAGATATGTGGAAAGTTTGAATTCAAGTATTTTTTATCACATATTCCAGGCTAATCAAAGAACAATTCATGAAGGATACTTCCCCCAAAGTTAATGTGATTTAAAGTTAAACTTCTTTGGAAGATCCAACAACTATTTTAGACTATAATATAGCTATATACAATTTAGAAATAAATATTACAGTAGTGAATATATGTGTATTTTCTATATTTGATCTAGTAACACTTAAAGAACACTCCACAAAGAAACAGCAGGATGTATATGGTTTTCAATTCCCCAAAGACATATAACAATATACATCATATTCTGGGCAACAAAGCAATCTTCAAAGAATGTAAAAGAATATTGCATTACTAAATATAACATAAGGTAATTAACATAAAGTAATCATCAAATTTAAACACTAATCTTTGTTCTAGTTCTAAAAATTGTTACGTGGGGAAATGTATCTTTAATTATCTCTGCAATGTGTGTGTGTGTCTGTGTGTGTATTTGTATTTTATTATTCTGAATAAGCATATTGATATAGTAAATATCATTAATGACATCCTTATTACCTGTTTTTTCTTAGTTAACCTATGCCAAGAGAAGTCTAACTACAGTCCCATTATATTCTCAATAAATTAAGAGCTAAAATACCATATATTAGAAATAATAATTTTCCATTCTCTCTTGTATTATATCTAGTATAATTAAAGGAATGAGAATATTTCCTCGGTTGGTCAGTGGATCATGGGATCGGTGAAGAATAACCATAGAGGATATTTTATGAGACCTAACAGCTGTCTTCCCAAACAGAGTTCTTCAGTGATTCTACGGAAATTACAACCAAAATGACCTGCTATAGGTTTAGCACCCTGCACTTTAAATTTAAATATTTGTCACTTAAATATATATCAAGATAAGAATGAGTGGTCAGTGTTTCAGGACATAAACTTTAAAATGAAAGGAACAAAAGAATCAATGAACTTTGAAGTAGAATGATAGAAATCACTCAAACTGTAAACGGACTGAAAAAAATTTTAAAAAAAGAACAGTGCATCAGGGATAAGGATATAGGATATTATTTAAAAAAAGAAAGGTGTGATGTTTATGTCATTTGAGTCCCTGACAAAGAGAAGAAGAAAGTGAGCAAATTTGAAAAACACAACAATACAAAAACAATATTTGTAGAAAAAATGGCTCAAAATATCCCCAAATTGGCAGAAGAAAAAACTCCACAGACTGAAGAATATGGAATTTAACATCATCTATCAATATGTTCTAATTGACATTTAAAGAACACTCCACAAAGAAACAGCAGGATGTATATGATTTTCAAGTGCCCACAGACATATAACAATATACACCATATTCTGAGCAACAAAGAATCTTCAAAGAATGTAAAAGAATTGAAATTATACTGGGGGTGTCTGACCACAGTGGAATCAAACTAGAAATCAACAACATAAATTTTAAAAGAAAATTTCCAAATATTTGGAAACTAGAGAGCACACTGGTAAGTAATTCATGGGTCAAAAAAGAAATTAAAAAAAAAAAAGTCTCAACAGAAATAATAATAATAACAACAACAACCAAAAAAAAGCATTGAACCAAATAATGGTGGTGGTGGGTTTTGTTACTGTTATTTTCTCCCTCTTAGCCACCCACCCCCTCCTCCAAACTATGTAGTGTATCTGTCAAAACTCCACACACTGTTAGTTAAACCCTGTGGGCACTATTCAGAAAAAGGTACCTGCGTTATTCCAACTGCTACAATGTTGCCAAGACTGCCATTATTTCCAACTAGCCTGGGAATGATCCAGCTACATGGCTTAGACAGGATCACAAGGGATATTTGAGAGAGAACAACTTCCCCTTCATCCTTAGAAAATTATCTTGTTAAACTGCTTTCTGATATAGAGTTTAGGATATATAGTGTTTTATGCAAATTTATTTTAGAAATGTTTAAAGTAAATATTTTATGTGTGACATTTCAAACAAGTTTAATATTGAAGTTATCAGTTTTAAAGATATCTGATATATATATATATATATTTTTTGTCATTGGGTGATTTAAAATGGTTTAACATTAACATTTTGTATTTGAAACTTCACATATGATTAGTACTGAGGAGAACGGTATGGACTGAATATCTGTGCCCACTCAAAATGCATATGTTAAAATCTAATCCCTAATGTGATGGTATGTGAAGGTAGGGCTTTTGGGAGGTAATTAGGCAATGAGAGTGGATCTCTTATGAATGGGATTAGTGGCCTTATAAGCAGAGAGCAGACAGTGTTTCCACCATCTGAATACAAGAAGTAGGCAGTCTGCAGTACGGAAGAGACTCTCACCAGAACCTAATCATGCTGGCACCCTGATCTTGCATGCCCAGTCTCCAGAACTGTGGGAAATAAACGCCTCTTGATAAGTCACCCAGTCTATGGCATTCCATTGTAGCAACCTGAAATAACTAAGACAGGAAACAGTCATTTTGCAAAATATAGAAAAAAAGCAAGATGTAAAAATTGTCTTAAAAATGCAATTTGCACTCAGAGGAATGCAAAATTCATGTTAAAATTCAAATTACATATTCATTTATAGTAACTGTACAAAATAACAGCATTCCATGATCTCTTCTAATGATCACAATTTTTCAAATATACAAAGTAATAAGTTCAAAAGCTTTGAAGGTGCCTATTTGTGGTTTCCAAATTTATAATCATTCTATTAAGTAACTTTATCTAGGTTCTAGGGTGAGAGTTATGTATTTTAAAGATAAAAGCTGAATCAATGATAATTTATGTTTCAAAGGTGAGCAAAATATTGAAGGAAATGCAATTTTTAGATATGGTGAAACATGCATTCTTGAAAAAAAAATGCAAAATTACATCTGTAACTTCACCATATATACATAACAACTTTAATAGCTAGATAAAAAAGGAGTTTGTTGCTGTCTAACATAAAGGAGTTTGTTTCTGTAAGATGAGAAAAAAAAGCAACATCATAAAAGTCACCACATCATTTTACTGAAAAAGGGAAATAAAATTCATTAAAATAAAACATCAAATTATATTGTTTTCAGTAACTACAATATCCCAATTATTCAGTAACTGAAATATATCAATCACATATACAATAATAAAACATCATATTTTTCTGTGTACAAGTATTTAATATGTACACTAATGCTTCCTACAATTGCATTGAAATATGGGAAAGCCACTGCTCACTGCTTCCTTATACTGAGCTTATTAAAATTCTCAACTCTGTCTCTCACTTGGGATTCTTTGTATTTTTTCTCCTATCAAGTAATATGGTAGCTATTTTTTGGCTACATGTGTGATTTTACAATCATTCTGTGAAATGTCAACTCTCTTAATTTAATCCAATTTCTATTCTGGTGAATGTGCCCGACATATTTATGAGCCAAAATTATTCTACAGAGACACTTTTCCAGTCTTCTAACTAAGTGTTTCCATTTCTCAGATATTCTACCCTATTTGTCAACTTTACAGAATCAAAAGCTTACTCTATGCTAAATATTTGATACTTGTTGCTCTGAGAAATGACAATAGATAGAAGCTATTGAGTTTGTGAGCCAATATAGAAATATGCATATAAAAATATTTTGAATTGATTTAAGCAGTTTACTGTTTTGGTAATTTCTCCATTATAATCTCCCAGTCCCCACCCCCACCCCCAAAAAAGTGAATTTACAAGGAGTTCACAGAACAGTTATCTATGGTCAGGGCATCAAACTCGCAACACTGGAGACTGCACACTAAGTCAGTAGGAAGGACTGCAAAACTGCTTCAATTTTTTTTTTTTTTTTTTTTTTTTTGCCTTCAAAAATGTGTTGTGGCATTCCAAAGTAGCAATGTACACCATTGTTAGCAAGTTCTAATTTATTCATTCAGTCTACTCATTCATCCAACATTTGTTAAGTATAGGATATTGAGCAGGTATAGAACATACCTTTTAGAATAGAATTCAAAATATTTGCATTAATAGCTTTAAACGTTTTAAGTACTATAATATTGGAAAGGCTATGAGGAGACATAATTACAACTGACAACTGACAGGTCATCAACAAAAATACTTGGAATCGGGTCTATTACTTGGATACTCACCTGTGTTACATCTACGGTATTCACAACACAGGCATTTCTTTACCCATTAACTCAGTTTATTATCTTGGCATTTCTATACCTATTTACTCAGTTTATTATTTTTTAAATTAAATTTATAGGGGTGACAATGTTAGTATAATTACATAGGTTTCAAGTGTGCATTTCTATAATACATCATCTATATATCACATTTTGTGCTCACCACCCAGAGTCAGTTCTCTTTCCATCACCATTTATTTGATCCCCTTTAACCTCTTCAACTACCCCTTTCCCCCCTTACCTCTGGTAACCACCAAACTATTGTCTGTGTCTATGAGTTTTGTTTCTTTATGTGTGTGCCTTGTTCCTTTGTTGCTTTCAGCTTTATATCCCACAGATGAGTGAAGCCATATCGTTCTCTACTTTTTCTGCCAGCAATCCCTCTCCAGGGTATCCACCCAAAGAAACTAAAAACATTTATCCCTAAAGAGGTATGTATTCCATTGTTCATAAATGACAGCATTACTTACAGTAGCCAAGACATGGAAACAACCAAAGTGTCCTTTGATAGATTATTGGATAAAGAAGATGTGGTATATACACACAATGGAATATTATTCTGCCATAAGAAAAGATGATATACTGCCATTTGCGACAACATGGATAGATCTTGAGATTATTATGGTAAGGAAATAGTTTATTTCAAAAGAAATTAAGCAGCCTTCGCTTTCTTACAACACGTGTGTTAAGCACTCCTATAAATAATAACAATTTATGTCATCTTAAAATGTAATATACATGTAACTAACACAATGCTCTTTATCAAATATTACCAAATTAGTTTGCCCAAGAGTAAGGAAAAGTGACATCATAATCACTTTGTCATTTATAAACAGCTATCTAGTAATGTAAGTAGAAGCAATGCCTTATTTCTTAAAGTTTTATTAAAAGTGTTTTCACTGAATATTATTTCCTATTAAATATTTTTACTAATTTTGGAAAACATGTAAGTTATGTTGTGTGCAAATGACACATATTGATTTTTATAAATTTAAATATTTACTGTTTCTTTAGTTTTCACTTTCCAGCCTCTAGCCTTCTCTCTTTTAGAGCTGGAAAACAGTATTATAACTTGTTTTTTAAGTTGATCAAAAAATTTACTAAATTAGACCTCACAACATTGAATGAAATATGTATGCAAAGTAGAAAATTATATTGTAACCTTTCCCAAAAATAAGCTGTCCAAAATGTTAGGCAACTTCTTAGACACTGAAAAATAGATTACTTAAAAATTGATTACTCAACTAGTTAAACTAGTGAAACACAGATTAACTAATATGGACATATCAATTTATTCATTCATTTATATAGTTTACTATTGAATAAAATATTTTGTGATAAAATATGATTCCAACATTATTTTGTTATTGTTTTTTTCTCTCATAATTATCAGTATTCTGACATTAAATATAATGATATTTTTCTATTTTTATAATTTTGTAAGGGTTTATTATGTATAAATAAGCAGATAATTAATATTGATTACATGTCCACTACTTTCTGTGTATGCTGGATGATTTCACATATATTACCTACTTAAATCTGAAAAGAACTAATTGTGGTGGTAATTATTAGTCACAGTCACAATCTCAGGGCAAAAGTGAGGTATAGAAAGGCTAGTAGTTTTCCCATACATGCATTTCAGCAAGCTACATTATATCATGGAAGTACAATTGAGGGAATAATACTTCTTACTGAAACTACTTGAATATACAAGAGAAAATTGGAGCCAAAAGAACATCTAATTTAAAAGTGCTGAATTGCAAGAATTTACTGATGCATTTGGAATAGTGCCCATTTGATTAGGAAAACATGTTTCATTGAAAATCTTATTTATGTGAAAAAGGATATCTCATACTGTGATTACCATAAAAGCTTTCTCTTAAAAGTATTTTGAAACTTTAGAAGGAAAGAATGGCCCAGTTGAAGCCTCCTCTTATATTCAAAGTGACAGGTGAAAAACAAGATTATGTCTTACTCTTCAGGATTGATAGAATTATATACCTAATTCATTGAACAGCCTTAGACATTCTTTTCACTCTCACTCTGTATTCATTGTGAGACAGTCAAATAATGTATTTGATTACAGCCATATTGAAAAGCTCATTTTATGTAACATTAAAATAAACACCTCTTTGTGAATATTTTGCTATTGCTTCACTATCAATTTAAGTTATATCTCGAGTTGCCTTTCCCATAGTAGATGGAACTTCATCAACTACTGTTTTAATCTAGTCCTCCTTGAGGCTGCCTGTTAAGCAGAATCAGAAGTGCTGTCTCTTGCCAAGGATATGCTCTCTTTAATGTTAAACAGCTCATGTGGGGATCAAATGTTCAATCTTTGATTCAATAAGAACATGTAGTAGCACTAAAGCAACAGTCCTTCATACACAGAACAGCAAATTACAGTTTTGGAAACTAGGTGGAAACAAATTTTGTGCAATATAAGATTAATTTTAAAAATCCAGATAATTTAAACAAAACTTCTTACAGTAAGAATGTTGAAATAATCTGAAAAATTCTCTAACTATAAAATTCAAATAAAAAAAAACTTTCCACTTGATTTTTATTTTGTAGGTTTATGATGCATTCAACATCATAGCCTCCCTTATTCTGAAAGAAAAGCAGCCACCTCACCCAGCATAAACACTTTTCATGATTAACTTCCTCAAAAAAAAACCAAAAAAAAACTTGAGAACAAAAGTAAATTCTGACAACTACTTGGCCAGGTGGGAAGAGAAGACCTCCATGAAAATTCTCAGTTGTTTCGTTTGTTTTGATAAGGTAAACACCATCAAGTACATCTTTGGAACAGGGGGACTTGTTATAATAATAGCATATCTACTTGCTTGGTCTTTCTACCTTTTCCTTATGTTATTAGCATGAATAAATGTCATGAGATTGTGGTGCTTATTATGGCCCTGATGCAAGATTTCCCCATAATAAAACTGAAATCACATTCAGGCAGAATGTTTAGACCTTCATCTTTGCTTTCGGAGGACTGGTTTCTTTTAGACTCATGCAGACCCTGGTTTCTCCTTTTTATGACACTTTGTTTGTTTGTTTATTTGTTTGTTTGTTTGTTTGTTTGTTTAATCTGTGAAGTCCAGTGATATTTTACCAACAAAATTCTTGTGAGAATGAATTAACATAGCATCTGTAAAGAACAAATCAAGAATATTTTTTCCATTGTCCACTTT
The DNA here is from genome assembly GCF_036562045.2 of Rhinolophus sinicus. Lineage (NCBI taxonomy): Eukaryota > Metazoa > Chordata > Mammalia > Chiroptera > Rhinolophidae > Rhinolophus > Rhinolophus sinicus. The sequence continues at coordinate 173,505,435 of NC_133751.1, read as the reverse complement.
CTATACCTGGTATATTATTATTTATGCTTCAAGTTTAAGTTGTAAATCCTAACATTACCAGTGTTTAAGCAAAATTACTTAAATTATTTTCTGTACTCCAAAACTCTACCATATCTCTAGAAAAGATCAGTGTTCAACATAAGTTTAACAGCTATTCACTGAAGTTAATACCTAGTTTAACATTTGATAATGGTACATTAAGACATGTTCAGAAGCTGCTAAATATTTCATCTTGAAGCAACACAAAATCTCTGATAACTAACCAGTTCTTCATAAGGATGCATCGATGTCTCCTTGTAGTATTTCCTTTTCCTCAGAATTCAACAACAATGTTATCAGAGAATAATCCTCAAAAACACTGGGAACAGTTTTGCCTCATCCCTGCTTAGTAGGCATGTATATAAAAGTTCAGGTTTACAGAAGTTTATATAGACTCTAGGCGTTTCAATTATTGCATTAGTGTTGAAATGCAGAACAATCTTAACTGGATAAAATATAATTTAGTATTGAAGAATTAAACAAAACTGACAGTTCGTGTTAGGATACCTTTGGTAGAAGGAACAGGAAGAGCGAAATAAATTGTGTGTCAGGCACTGTCTTATTTCCTCATGGTTATTACCTAACTTTAGAGAAAGACTGGAAGAGTATAGAGTCATTATAAAACAGATGGTAGCTGCAACCAAAATTTCAAACAAATTGACTAAGAATTTAGAGCAGGGTGAAGGGGTAAGCAGGCAATTGAAACAGAATATCGAAAGGTAACCCTAGGCTAAGAAATGAAATGATCCCCAAAGTTCTATAGCTTAAATATACACTTCTAAATATTGATTAGCTGGCAGCTCTAGAAAGCTTGGGCTATCTCTTTCATCTCCTCAGTGTCTGTTAAGTATTGCCACCAAAAAAGTGTTTACAGAATGAAAATGTGCTCAGTTATACAGGAATCATTTAAGCATTTGTTTATATGTTATTTTGATTCTCTGATAGTGACAAAAAATAATATGGTCTGTTTTAAATAATTCTTACAGTGTCATTTTCCACATGTTTGATATAAGAACATAATGTAAAAAAAGCATTTTTCCAAATGTAACATGCTTATTTTAAAAATTCCCAAAAGGTAAAATAAAAATGTATAAATTCTACTTTTCATTTCTTACTAAGATAATTAAAATTTGTATCTTAACAAAATTTGTGTTTTGCTTTTAAAACCTGATGTTTCTAATTTGATACAGAATTACTAAGTAAAAGCTAACTTAAGTATATGTCAATAAATGTTTATGTAAAATACTTAGAATACCTGTAAGATAATATTTAAATATTTCCTATTATCATGTTATTAGCATTTAAACAGCAAGTTACTTTAGAAAGATTATTCCTTTGGGATGATACGCCAAATTTATACTTGTGCATGGTGTTTCATGAGGATGCAATCACTGTCTTAATAATTAGAGGAAGCCCAGAGGTTCTGAATTTTGAAATCACTAGTAATTGATCACTTCAAATAAGAACACTGCTGTTATGACTAATGAATGGTTATTTTTTGTAATAGATGACATTTTGTACTGATAGAAAAATGACTATGTATGACGATTTATCATCTGGTTCTCAACAGGATACTGAAAAATGCAAGATGATTATATCTTAATTGCATAAATCCTTTTTACATTAATAAAGTTTTGAAGCATAAGAAAAGATATTAATGTTCAGTTAAACAAGTATTCTATATGATGAAAAATATCATATTCAAAAAGAAATTAATTTAAATTATCCTTAAAATCCTAGTGTATAAACATCTCTGGCCAAATGTGCTTATAAAATAATTGAAGTCGATTATTAGAAGATACGTCACTTCAATTTCAACGAGAACTTCCTAAGGGCTGTTGAGCATTTTTCATCTGTTGAGGCAGTAACCCCAGGATGTTCTTTATCTTATATTGTATAAAGAGAACCTGTATCTATGATTGTGTAGCTTATGACACAAATATTGTTTCAATGTTCAGGTTATTTGGATACCTTTGATCATTATCATCACTCTGTTACACTGCCCTATCAAAGAGACATATAGCAAATGTTTCCTTGATGAAAATTTTTATGCTTATGTCTCCTCTCTCACCAAAAAACAGACACATACTCACATTTGACTATCTTGCCTCTGGTTACTTTCCCCATTACCAAATAGAGAAACACGACATCGAGAGTTTTTTTCTCCCATTAATTTTCATATCAGATATATCTTTATCAATTAATAATCTCACATCATGAATAACTGCCCTTTGGCTACCTATCCATACTTAGTTCTTGTTCACAGTTGTACAGCCTCCAAAGAGAAGGTTGAGGAATAAATTATGGCCGATTAAAATTTCCAAGTTATTTTTTGACTTTTAACTTGAATCCTTTTTGCTTCACCTAACAAGGAGAAAACACAGAGTATCCTGCTGGGATGCTCTAAAAATACAGTTTCATTTTATTGTATTACTATTTTTGCTTCAATTAAAAAAAATTGCTACTATCTACCTGAAAGTCAAGATTGCTAGTCTTAGACCCATCTGAAAATATTTCTCCTACTTTTATTTTTTTCCACTTGTTTTTTAGCAAAAAATGAAGCTTCATTATTTGCTTCATTTTGCTCCTACTAATAGAAAATAACAATACTGAATGAGCCACATAAATAATCCATATTTTACATAAGAAAGATAAAGATCGGAACAAAAGAAAAAGTGATACAAATAATGTAGTTATTAAAAGCTTTACATTTAATGTCGTATTTAATATCAGAGTAGTTTTGAGGCTTTGTTCACCTTAAGATTCTAATAGGAATGTTATCTCAGAATTTGAAGATATATATTCATACCCAAAGTAAATGTGTATTTCCCAAGCTGATTAATAAAAATATATTATTTTCACTACCAGGAGGTATTGAAAACTTCTAAATTCTTCAAAAGTTTTATTTTTATTTTATTTTTGTTTTACACCTCTCAGAGAATTATACTTTAAGTGCAAAAAAAAAAAAAAAAAAAAAGATAAATTCTCCTGTCACCTCTTCAAGAGTTTTCCTCTCTGGGAAGCAGAGGAGACCTTCACAAGTGAGAATACCAAAATAGAGTTGAATAACTTCTAAAACTTTGTTATTGCAAAATTCTTTGAAATTTTTGCTAGTGAAATTGCCAAGGGGTGTGTGTGTATAGGCTCCATAACGTGTTACAAAATCATTTTAGTGGTATCTTATGAAAATACTGTAAAAGTATAGCTATAGTATCCACATAGTTACACATAAAATTTTAACTAATATCTTAAAGCTCTTTAGAGTATCAGTATATATAAAAATGATAATTGCTGACAAATATTTTGTGCTCACATTTTTGATAGATTTTCATGCCTTATAATTATTTGCATATTACAGATGCAAACATTGAAGTTAAAAAATGGTAAGAATTTAAAGTCATACATTAATAAGTGGAAAAAATAAGATACAGACCCTGAATTTTCTCCAAATCCTGATCTCTTAATCATGGTCTATCTCTGGAAGTCTTGTTCAAAATTAATCCTACAAATTAGAAAATTAAGTGTGCAGACAAGAAAAAAAAATCTTAAGCCAGGTTTTAAGCTCATTTTTCGTATTACCAAGAGATTTCTGTTGAACTTAATATTTTTGCTATGCCTAACAAATTTTAAGTCAATAAATGGAGAAATAGATTCTACTAAATGTACTTACATTTCAAAGTTTTTGGTTCAATACTAATTCTACTAGGATTTTGCTTACTTGTTGAGTCATGTTTATTGTCTCTGATCCAACAGCTAAGTTTTAAGGAGATTAAAAGTCACCACATTCAGTTAAGAAAAATGAATAAACATGAAAAATCTGAGATAAATCTAGTGCTTCAAACTTTAAATATAGTTTAAAAATACTAGGAGCTTGCAAGTGTATGATAAAACTACATATAATAATATGTTAGATCATAGAAATGGTGGCAGTGAGGTGGGCTTCTTGAGTTCTCCTCTGGAACTTACCACCAATTTAACATCTATAACTCATGAAGGGATTCTCTGTTCATCACACAAAACAGCTAAGAGGCTCGCATTAGGATTACCTGAAGGTGGCAAATCAGGTGAGTGAGGGAAAAGTGCAGGGAGCAGTATGGAGACCTGGCCCACATTTGTGGCTGCAAAGACACAGGGCCACAGGATGCAGTCTGGAGATTGCAGCAGCCAGGCAGTGGGCTCCCTCCCTGCGCAGCAGTCCTGCTGAGAGATCAGCATAGAGGACACCGGGTCTCCAGCATTCCACGCAAAAATCTCAGCTGAGAACTGCAGCTAGTCTCTTGGTCAGACAGAAAGCAAACTCCATACCTGGGTCCCTGCCCTCATTCTCCCACAGCAATCCTATCCCCCATATTTCCAGTCTTAAACTGGTCTCTGAAGACGGGAGTAGTATCAGATTACAGAGGAGCACTCAAGAACTGGAAAAAGCCGGTTTGTAGCTGTGACCTAGGGAACAGGCTAGGAAGAGTGTGACACTCCTGGGCTGGCCAGACACCTGCCTACCCAGCCTCCACACTAAAACCCAGGAGAACTGTGCACAGGGAAGAAGCCCACCTCCTGGTGGCTAGCTATGGTGCTCTTAGCGCATGTTTGTGCAGGTGAGAGCAGAAACTAAGCTGACATTGTAAAAACTACCAGTCACACCCCATAGTCCAACTCATCTAGAACTGCATTGTCAGGTTTGCTCTGCGTGCCAGGTGGCCTGCTCTGCCTCCACAAGATGCAGAGGAGTTTTTGTACAGCAGAGGACAACTTGGAGACAGTTGCGTGGGCTTAAGGCAAAACTGGCAATGTTTTGTTTTGTTTTGTTTTATATTATTATAACTTTATATATATATATATATATATATATATATATATATATATATATGTTAAAAGTTAATATAGAAGTTAATATACATGTATAGATACATGTATATATATATATATATACATATACATACATATATATATATGTATGTATTCCTCTTTCTCTCTAACTTCATTTCTTTTGTCTATTCCTTGCTCTAATTTTCTTCCTTCTTTCTATTTATCTGTATTTATTTTTTTTTTCCAGGGGGGTATTCCTATTTTTCGCTTTGTTTCTTTTTTTTTTTGATATTTCTGTTTGAGTTGAGTGTTGGTTGTTGGTTGTTTTTACATGTTAGTGTATTGGGGGGGTTTGTTGTTGTTGTTGTTATTGTGCTTGTTGATTTGCTTTGTTCTGATATAGCCCTACACCAGGACCCAGCCCAAGAGGCACACCCAGAGGCCAACTCCAGACCAAACCAGAGCATTACCAGGTTTGACTTACAAGTCATACACCCAAAGTAAATTCTCTACAAGTACAAGAACCCATAAGGGCCAAGCCTCATCTGAGGGGTCAACCTGCACACTGCAGCTCATACACTGTGGGCATAGCCCATTCTCATAGCTAGTCAGCTTGGGAGTCAATCCCACCTACTGACAAGCCAAAATCAATTAAACAGGAGAATACATACAACACAAGGGACACATCTGGAACACACGCACAGGTGAATCGGAAGACTATGCAATTCAAATATAAAGGACATGTACTACATAAGTCCATCTTGCAAAGACTAAAAAACCTAAGGGATCTACCTAATACATTGAAGCAAACACAGAGAGACAACCAAAATGAGGAAACAAAAAAACATATTCCTCCAAAAAAGAAAAGAAGAAACCTCCAGAATTGGAACTAAATGAAATAGATGTAACCAACCTATCAGAGACAGAGTTTAGAACAATGATGACAGGAATGTTTATGGAACTTAGTGAGAACATAAAGAAGGATAGAGAAATGATTAAAAACAAAACAAAACAAAACAAAAAAAACAGTTAAAACTAAAGAATACAATAACTGAATTAAAAGACACACTGAAAGGAATTACCAGCAGATTAGATGAAGCACAGGATCAAATCAGCAGTTTAAAAGACAAGATAGCAGAGATCACCCAAGCAGAGCAACAACAACAACAACAACAACAACAACAAAAAATGAAAACAGTTTAAGAGACTTGTGTGATAATATCAAATAAAACAACATGTGCATCACAGGAATACCAGAAGAAGAAGAGAGACAGCAAGAGATTGAGAACATATATGAAGTAATAATGACTGAAAACTTTCCTAACCTGGTGAAGGAAATTGACATACAAGGCCAGGAAGTGTACAGAGTTCTAACCAAGATGAACCCAAAGAGGTCCACACCAAGACACATTATAGTCAAAATGGCAAAGATTAAAGACAAAGAGAGAATGCAAAAAGAATCAAGAGAAAGACAGCCATTTACTTACAAGGGTGCTCCCATAATATTATCAGCTGATTTTTGTACAGAAATTTTGCAAGTGAGAAAGGAGAGGCAGGAGGTATTCAAAGTGATGAAAAACAAAGGCCTACAACCTAGATTGCTTTATCCAGCAAGGCTACCATTTAAAACTGAAGAAGAGATAAAGAGATTCCCAGAAAAGAATAAGCTAAAGGAATTTATTAGCACCAAGCCAGCATTGCAAGAAATACTAAAAGGACTTCTGTAAATAGAAGAAAGATGAAAACAATCTAACTGCAAATTTAAAAATGGCAATAACTATGTACGTATCAATAATCACTGTAAATGTAAATGGATTAAATGCTCCAATCAAGAGACATAGGGTGGCTGAGTGGATAAGAAAGCAAGACCCTTGTATATGCTGTATACAAGAGACTCACCTCAGATCAAAAGACACACACAGGCCGAAAGTGAAGGGTTGGAGTAAGATATTTCATGCAAATGGAAATGAGAAAAAAGCTGGAGTTGCAATACTTATATCTGACAAAATAGACTTTAAAATGAAGAACATATTAAAAGACAAAGATGGGCACTATATAATAATACAGGGATCAATCCGACAAGAGGACATAACCCTAGTAAACATCTATGCACCCAACATACGAGCACTTAAATATATAAAACAAATATTGACTGACATAAAGACAGAGATCAACAGTAACACTATCATAGTAGGGGACTTCAACACACCTCTGACAACAAGGGACAAGTCTTCCAGACAGAAAATCAATATGGAAACAACGGTCTTAAATGACACATTGGAACACTTGGATTTAATTGATATTTTCAGAACATTTCATCCCAAAGCTTCAGAATACACATTCTTCTCAAGCGCACATGGACCATTTTCCAAGATAGACCACATGTTGGGCCACAAAACAAGTCTTGATAAATTCAGAAAATTGAATTCATACCAATTGTCTTCTCTGACCACAGTGCTATGACATTAGAAATGAACTACAGGAAAAAAAATAAACTGGAAGACACACCAATTCATGGAGGCTGAATAACATGTTACTAAATAATGAATGGGTCAACCATGAGATCAAGGAAGAAATCAAAAGCTATCTCGAGGCAAACGAAAATGAAAACACGATCATCCAAAATCTATGGGATACAGCGAAAGCAGTCGTCAGAGGAAATTCATAGCATTGCAGGCTTACCTAAAGAAACAAGAACAAATCATTAATCAACAGTTTATCTTCACACTTAAGGGACCTAGAAAAAGAACAGCAAAATAAGCCCAAAGGGAGTCCAAGGAAGGAGATAATAATGATCAGAGTGGAAATAGAAACCAGAAATACAATACAAAAGATCAAAGAATCCAAGAGTTGTTTTTCAGAGAAGATAAACAAAATCGACAAACCTTTAGCCAGACTCATTAAAAAAAAGAGAGGACCCAAATTAATAAAATCAGAAATGAAAGAGGAGATGTGACAACAGATACCACAGAAATACAAAAAATGTTAAGAAATGACTATGAGCAACTATATGCCAACAAATTTGACAATCTGGAAGAAATGGACAATTTTCTAGAAGCATACAACCTTCCAAGGCTAACTCAAGAAGCAACAGAAAACCTGAATAGACTGATTACCACCAGGGAAACTGAATCAGCAATCAAAAATCTCCCAACAAACAAAAGCCCTGGACCACATGGCTTTACAGGAAATTTTAACAAAACATTCACAAAAGAATTATCATCTATTCTCCTCAAGCTCTACCAAAAATTCCAGAAGGAGGGAAGGCTCCCAAACACTTTTTATGAGGCCACTATCACCCTGATCCCAAAATCAGACAAAGACACCACAAAAAAAGAAAACTACAGGCCGATATCTCTAATGAACATCAAGGAAAAATCCTCAACAAAATATTAGCGAGCAGAATTCAGCAATACATTAAAAAGACCATACACCATGATCAAGTGGGATTCATCCCTGGCATGTATGGGTGGTTCGACGTCTGCAAATCAATTAATGTGATATACCACATAAACAAAATGAAAAATAAAAATCACATGATCATATCAATAGATGCAGAAAAAGCATTTGACAAAATCCAGCAGCCAATTATGATAAAAACCCTTAAGAAAGTGGGAATAGAGGGATCATATCTCAACGTAATAAAGGCCACATATGATAAACCCACAGCTAACATCATACTCAATGGGGAAAAGCTAAAACCATTGCCCTGAAGATCAGGAGCAAGGTAAGGTTGCCCACTTTCTCCACTTCTATTCAACACAGTGCTGGAAGTTCTAGCCACAGCAATCAGACAAGAAAAAGAAGTAAAAGGCATCCAAATTGGTAAGGAGGAAGTAAAATTTCATTATATGCAGATGACATGATACTATATATAGAGAACCCTAAAGACTCCACCAAGAAACTATTAGAGCTGATAGATGAATTTAGTAAAGTAGCAGGATACAAAATTAATATTCAGAAATCAGTTGCATTTGTATATACCAATAATAAAATATCAGAAGGAGAAATTAAGGAAACAATCCCGTTTATAATTGCTTCAAAGACTGTAAAATACCTGGTGATAAATTTAACCAAAGAAGTAAAAGATCTGTACTCAGAAAATTATAAGACCCTGTAGAAAGAAATGAAAGAAGATACAAATAGATGGAAACACATTCCATGTTCATGGATAGGAAGAATATAGTTAAAATGTCCATACTGCCTAAGGTAATATACATATTCAATGCAATTCCTACCAAACTACCAATGACGTTTTTCACAGAAATAGAACATATAATCCTGAAATTTATATGGAACCATAAAAGATCCCGGATACCCTAAGCAATCTTGAGAAATAAGAACAAAGTGGGAGGTAGAACAATATACCTGACATCAAATTATACTACAAGGCTACAGTAATCAAAACAACATGGTACTGGCATAAAAACAGACACATAGAGCAATGGAACAGAATAGAGGGCCCAGAAATGAATCCATGCCAATATGGCCATTTAATCTACAACAATGGAAGCAAGAATTTATGTTGGGTTAAAGACAGTCTATTTAATAAATGGTGCTGGGAAACCTGGACCGACACATGCAAAAAAATGAAGCTGGACCACCTCCTTACACCATATACAAAAATAAATTCAAAATGGCTTAAAGACTTAAATGTAAGATCTGAAACCATAAAATTCCTAGAAGAAAATATAGGAAGAAACTTTACAGACATTACCCAGAGTAACATTTTTACTGATATATCCCCTCGCTTAAGGGAAGCAAGAGAAAACATAAGCATGTGGGATTACATTAAACTAAAAAGTTTTTTCATAGCAAAGGAAACCATCAATAAAACAAAAAGGGATCCTACTGAATGGGAAAAGACATTTGCCAATGATATATCTGATAAGGGGTGAATATCACAAATTTATAAAAAACACTCACTCAACTCAACTCCAAAAATCAAACAACCCAAGTGAAAAATGGGCAGAGGATATAAAGAGACATTTTTCTAAAAAGGACATACAGATGGCAAACAGACATATGAAAAAATGCTCAACCTCACTAACCATCAGAGAAATGCAAATAAAAACCACAATGAGATACCACCTCACCCCTGTCAAAATGGCTATCATCAATAAATCAACAAACAACAGTGCTGGTGAGGATGTGGAGAAAAGAGAACCCTTGTGCACTGTTGGTGGGATTGCAGATTGATGCAGCCACTATGGAAAACAGTATGGGAGGTAAGTCAAAAATCTGAAAATGGAACTACCTTATGATCCAGCAATTCCACTCCTAGTTATCTATACGGAGAAATCCAAAACTCCAAGTCAAAAAAAATTGTGCAATCCTATGTTTATTGCAGCACTATACACAATAGCCAAGACATGGAAACAACTGAAATGCCCATTGGTAGATGACTGGATGAAGAAATTGCGGTACATTTATACAATGGAGTATTACACAGCCATAAAGAAGAGAGAAATCTTACCATTTGCAACAACATGGATGGACCTAGAGAACATTATGTTAAGTGAAATAAGTCAGACAGAGAAAGACAAATACCGCATGATCTCACTTATATGTGGAATCTAAAGAAAAAAATAAGTAAATGAACTAATCAGAAACAGTTTTGGAGACATAGAGGAAAAACTGAGGGTTGCTAGATGGGAGAGTCGGTGGGGATAAGGGAGAAGGTGAGGAGATTAGAAAGCAGTCAGTGACCACAAGATTGCCACGAGGTCACGAAAGTTAATTTAGGGAATGTAATCAATAATGTTGTAAAGATTTTGTAGAGTATCCAGTGGACAGTTGTCTCATTAGGGAGACCACCTCAGGGATGATGTAGATGCCTGATCACTGCACTGTACACCTGAAGCTGCAGCTGAACAATAATGAATGTCAACTACAAGTATGTATATATATATTTACAAAAAGCAGAGTACAGCATTAGGAATAGAGACAGTGGAAATGTAATGGCTGTGTGCGATGTCAGAGGGATAGTGCATGAGGGGGAGTGGGGTTGACACAGTGTGAGGGATATAAATGATAAACGTCTAAGTATTACTTTGTCAGGTGCACCTGAAACTAATAAAAACAAAGAAACAAACAAATAAATAAACAGAAGAAAGATGAAAACAATCTAACTAGTGAAGACCAGAAATACAGATAACAGAATGGCAGTAACTATGTACCTATCAATAATCACTAAATGTAAGTGGATTAAATGCTCCAATCAAAAGACATAGGGTGGGTGATAAGAAAACAAGACCCTTTCATATTCTGTGTATGAGAGACTCACCTCAGCTCAAAAGACACACACAGGCTGAAAGTGAAGGGTTGGAGTAAGATATTTCATGCAAATGGAAATGAGGAAAACAAAACAAAACAAAAAAAAACACCTAGTGTAGCAATACTAACTTCTGACAAAATAGACTTTATAATGAAGAATATAATAAAAGACCAAGAAAGGCATTACATACTAATAAAGGAATTGATCCACCAGGAAGACATAGCCATAGTAAACATCTATGCACCCAACATAGGAGCACCTAAACATATAAAACAGATATTTTCTAACATAAAGACAGACATTAACAGTAATACTATCTTGGTAGGGGATTTCAACACACCATTAACAAGGGAAAGATACTCCAGTTGGAAAATCAATATGGAAACAGTGGCCTTAAATGACACATTAGACCAGTTAGATTTAATAGATATTTTAAAGCATTTCACCCCAAAGCTGCAGAATATACATTCTTCTCGAGTGCAGATGAAACATTTTCCAAGATAGACCATATGTTAGGTCACAAAATGAGTCCCAATAGATTTCAGAAAATAGAAATCATATCAAGCATCTTCTTTGTCCACTGTGCCATGAAATTAGAAATCAATTACACACACACCAAAAAAAAAAAAAAAAAAAAAAAGAAAAACCCTGGAAAACACACAATGGAGGCTGAATAACATGTTACTAAATAATGAATGGGTCAACAATGAGATCAAGGAAGAAATCAAAAGATACCTCGAGACAAACAAAAATGAAAACACAACGAAACAAAAATTTATGGGATGCAACAAAAGCAGTCCTAAGAGTGAAATTCATAGCAATGCAGGCCTACCAAAAGAAACAAGAAAAATCTCAAATCAACAGATTATCTTTACACCTAAGGGAACTGGGGAAAACAAAAAAACAAACAAACAAAATAATCAAACAAACAGTAAACAGCAAAATAAGCCCAAAGGGAGTACAAGGAAGGAGATAATAAAGATCAGAAAGAGCAGAAATAAATGAAATAGCGATCAAAAGAAAAAAAAATACAAAAGATCAATGAATCCAAGAGCCAGGTTTTTGAGAAGATAAACGAAATGAAATCAACAAACTTTTAGCCACACTCATCAAAAAAAAACAAAAAAAGAGGGAGCACCCAAATTCATAAAATCAGAAATGAAAGAGAAGTGACAACAGACACGACAGAAATAAAAAATAAAAAATAAAAAATAAATTAAGAAATTACTATGAGCAACTACATGCCAACAAATTAGACAATCTGGAAGAAATGGATAATATTCTAGAATCATACAACCTTCCAAGATTAACTCAAGAAGAAATGGAAACTGAATAGACTGATTACTACCAGTGAAATCGAATCAGTAATCAACACCGCTTCCAACAAACAAAAGCCCTTGACCAGATGGCTTTACAGGTAAATTTTGCAAAACATTCACAAAAGAATTATCACCTATTCTCCACAAACTATTCCAAAAAATCCATAAGGATGGTAGACTCCCAAACTCTATCTACGAGGCTACTATCACCTTATCCCAAAATCAGAAAAAATCATTACAAAAAAATGAAAGAAAGAAAAGAAAACTACAGGTCGATATCCCTAATGAACATAAATCATAAATGCAAAAATCCTCCACAAAATATTAGCGAACAGAATTCAGCAATACATTAAGATCATATACTATGATCAAGTGGGATTCATTCCTGGTATGCAAGGTTGGTTCAATATTTGCAAATCAATTAATGTGATACATCATATTAACAAAATAAAAAAATAAAATCATATGGTCATACCAATAGATGTAGAAAAACCATGTGACAAAATCCAACAGTGATTTATGATAAAAAACTCTAAGAAAGCAGGAATAGAGGAATAATATCTCAACATAATAAAGGCCATGTATGATAAACCCACAGCTAACATCATACTCAATGAGGAAAAGCTAAAACCATTCCCCTTAAGATCAGGAAAAAGACAAGGTTGCCCACTTTCTCCACTTTTATTCAACATAGTTCTGGAAGTTCTGGACACAGCAATCAGACAAGAAAAAGAAATGAAAGGTATCCAAATTGGTAAGGAGGAAGTAAAATTGCCATCATACGCAGATGACATAATACAACATATAGAGAACCTCAAAGACTCCACCAAAAAATTATTAGAACTGATAAATGAATACAATAAAGTATCAGGATATAAATTAATATTCAGAAATCAGTTGCATTTGTATACAGCAATGAGAAATTATCAGAAGGAGAAATTAAGAAAACAGTCCCATTTACAATTGCTTCAAAACTATAAAATAAATTTAACCAAAGAAGTAAAAGTCCTGCAGTCAGAAAATCGTAAGATACTTAAAAGAGAAATTAAAAATAATAATAATAATAATAATAATAATAATAATACAAATAGATGGAAACAGATACCATGCTCATGGATAAGAAGAATTAATACCGTTAAAATGTCCATACTGCTTAAGGCAATACACAGATTCAAAGCAATTCCTATCAAACTACCAAGGACATTTTTCACAAAAATAAAACATAAAATTCTAAAATTAGTATGGAATCATAAAAGACCCTGAATAGCCACTGCAATCTTGAGAAATAAGAACAAAGAGGGAGGTATCACGATACCTGACATCAAATCATACTACAAGGCTATAGTATTCAAAACAGCATTGTATTGGCATAAAAACAGACACACGGATCAATGGAACAGAATAAAGAGCCCAGAAATAAAGGTATGCCTATATAGCCATTTAATCTATTTAATGAAAGCTAGAATTTACATTGGGGTAAAGACAGTCTGTTCAATAAATGGTGCTGGTAAACCTGGACAGACACATTGAAAAAAAAAAAAAAATGAAGCTGGATCACCTCCTGCACGATATACAAGAAAATTCAAAATGAATTAAAAACTTAAAAGTAAGATCTGAAACCATAAAACTCTTGGAAGAACATGTAGGAAGTAAATTTGCAGATAATATATTTAGTAATATTTTTAATATTTCCCCTTGGGCAATGGAAGTAAAGAAAAAATAAACATATGGGATTACATCAAACTAAAAAGTTTTTTCACAGCAAAGGAAACCATCATTAATACAAAAAGATATTCTACTGAATGGGAGATGATATTTGTCAATGATACATCTGATATTTGTCAATGATACAATGATAAGGTGTTGATACACAAAATTTATAAATAACTCATTCAACTCAACACCAAAAAAATAAACAACCCAATTAAAAAATGGACAGAGGACATGAAGAGACATTTTTCTAAAGAGGACATACAGATGGCAAACAAACATATGAAAAAATGTTCTACCTCACTAATCATTAGAGAAATGCAAATGAAAACCAAAATGAGATACCACCTCACACCAGTCAGAATGGCTATCATAAATAAATCAACAAACAAGTGCTGGTGAGGATGTGGAGAAAAGGGATCCTTCGCGCACTGCTAGTGGGATTGCAGATTGGTGCAGCCACTACGGAAATCAGTATGGAGGTATCTAAAAAAAACAGGAAATGGAACTACCTTATGACCCAGAAATTCCACTCTTAGGTATTTATCCAGAGAAATCCAAAACACTAATTCGAAAAAATGTATGGACCCCTATGCTTATTGCAGCGCTATTCACAATAGCCAGGACATGGAAACAACTGAAATGAGCATCAGTAGATGACTAGATTAAGAAACCGTGGTACATTTATACAATGGTGTATTAGTTGCCATAAAGAAGAATGAAATCTTACCATTTACAACGATATGGATGGACCTAGAGAATATTATGCTAAGTGAAACAAGTCAGATGGAGAAAGATAAATACCATATGATCTCACTTATGTATGGAATCTAAAGAATAGATGAATGAACAAACTAATCAGAAACAGCCTCAAAGGTATAGAGGAAAAACTGAAGGTTGCTAGATGGGAGGGGGGTGGGGATGAGTGAGAAGGTGGGGGGATTAGAAAGCACAATCTGTAACCACAAGATTGCCACGGGGATACAACAGAAGAATATAATCAATAATGTTGTAAAGATTTGTAGGGTATCTGATGGACACTTGTCTTATTAGAGAGACCACTTTACGGACAGTGTAGGTGCCTGAGCACTGTAGTATACACCTGAAGCTAAAGCTGAATAATAATGTCAACTATAACTTAATATATATATAGTCACAGAATGAGGAGTACAGCATAAGGAACAGAATCAGTGGAACTGTAACAGTTATATACCGGTACAATGTCAGAGGGGTAGTAGATTGGAGGAGGGGGTATCACTTTGTGAGGGGTATAAATGTCTAACGGTTACATTGTTTTGTATACCTGAACTAAAAAAAAAAAAAAAAAAAAAGAATATATTAATGTGAAAATGTCTTAAATGCCAGTTTTTATAAAAGAGACTATATTTTATGCTGATTTTCCCCACAAAACCTACAGGAAAAAAATATAATCAACAGTGTCAGAAAATGTTTACATTGTGTAATTCAGTCAGAAAAATTAATTAGAAAACTACAAAGGTTGTATTTTATTTAATTCGAATCATGTTTTTCAGAATTGATTGATAAAAGCACTATTTGTTTGGGAAAATGAAAAATAATTTTCCACATTATTACTTAGTCCCTTGAACAAGTCAACCTCAAACCCATGGGACTTGGCAGTGATTTATGAAAAGAAAACCATTACCAAGTGCATTTGACTTTCTGAAGGACAAAGTTAAACATCATAAAAACATAAGTATAGCAAATAGGAAGGAGATTTGAAAATTAAGAGGGTGAGTAAATAATATCAAGCCATCCCATGTGGTTAAAAATAAACGTTTTAAGAAAATGAGGTTCAGCAAAGATGATCAAAGTCAATGTTTGATATAAATGCACAGAAATAAGAAACAATCAAATTATAAATATTCAATGAGAAAATATTTGGATGGCATGAATGCCAAGGTTATATGTAATGATGATACACAAGAGATCAAAAGAGAGAAAGAAATAGACTGTAATAGAGATTGTCCTAACATGGCTAAAAGCCCACTCCAACAGAAAGCTTTATTTTTACCCCCCACACTGTCCAAATATGAGCTTATTATGGACAAACTAACTCTATCGGCTCTGCCACCTGCAACCTGCCTCAGTGAGGAAATGATCCCATCAGTCTGAATTTCATGATTTTGAGATTCAACCAAATGGTCTCTGCAGGAGTTTAGAATAATATTCTCATGTGTCTTATTCCAAACCACTAGCATGTGGTTTATACCTATTTGCATTTCATTTTCTCCTGTCATCCAGCTTCTTTAAATTGTTGTTTTCTTTGTTCTGTTTCCTCTGTTTGGTCTTACTTACATGACTATTCTTAATGTGTCTGTGCTTAGCTTTGATTATCCTCACAGTACTACTTATCATATCCATCCTTAGCTATATCTTAGACTTCCCTACTCATTCAATAAGAAGACTTTATCCGCTGGGTTTTAACAAAAGTAGCTGCAGAGATTAATATAAACTGTCATTTTATAATTTGAAATTTTTAGTGTTGAAAATAACAAAAGTACAAAAAGAAAAATACTTCAATAAAGAGAAATAGATCGAGAACCCAGATTCAACAATTATCAATACCTTTTATCTGTATCTCCACTCATTCCTTATCTCAACCGCTTATACTGAAGCAAATCCTCTACCCAACCTGTACCCAATCATTGTAAAAATTTTCCAATAGTGTTATGAATTTTTAAACAGTTTGCTTAAATTTCCATGAGTAATGCCCAATTAATTGATGTCTCTTATGTTGGTTTTGCATGTTAACCGATTTAAGAACTTTATATGCCATTTTGTATTCAATGTTAGACGGCTGTATCAGAAAAAAGATAAAGACGATATTTTAAAAGTTTAGTGTTGAACACTTTTATTCCAAATGTTTTACTGAATGTTTGGAAAAACCTTCAGTTATTTTTAAAATCAAAATCATATCTTCTCAGTCTATTGTCACATGCAATTACATGCTTGGGTTAGGAATTCTTCTCAGAGATATACATGAAAATGACAATGCCCTCCTAGATTCTAGTGTTGCTAAAATAAACCAGAATTAATGGTACTGTAGGAGAATAAATGGATATCATGTTCATTGAGAAATCTTTAGAAATTGCTTTCAGGAATTCTTATATTTTTCAATAGCAGGGTTTTTTTTTTTGTTTTCCTTTCCAAAAGATCACATTTGATTGTTTCACAGAGTAGCCAACTGATTGTTAAGCCTGAACAGGGGAATAGATTGAGATGTTTTTAATTCTTCCAATTAAGGCACAGAAGTTTGTATTTTCTATTACTGTCTGAAGTATGGAGAAAGGTCAGATTTCAATAAAAGTCATTTTCTCTTTAGTATTATAGCAAAGTGTTAGGCCAGGGGATCCCTTGAAATCCTAAAACATTTGTTTATAATCCCATCTGATAGTAAGCCATGTTTTGTGTTAGGAAATGCTTAGTGACTCCACTTCTATTATACTGGGATTTTAAATATACTTGAAGGGGCAGAAGGATCTAAGGATCTGATTTTGGTTTTATGTAGCTACTTTCTGCTCTGAAATTTGGGGCAAATTTCTTGAACTTTGAGTGTCTGTTTCATTGGTGTTATAGTGAGTAAACAATATTCACATCATAAAATTAATTAAAAATTATGTAGCTGGTAACACTTAGTAAACACTAAAAAATATAAAATAATGTTTAGGAATCATTATCCTGAGGAACAAAACAAATTTCAAGTAATACCCTGGCTTAGCACTTTGTTACAATACTGAAAAGAAGATGACTTTTATTGAATACTTAATATGCATCAAGTACTTTATTATC
Organism: Rhinolophus sinicus; assembly: GCF_036562045.2. Lineage (NCBI taxonomy): Eukaryota > Metazoa > Chordata > Mammalia > Chiroptera > Rhinolophidae > Rhinolophus > Rhinolophus sinicus. Next base: position 173,487,474 of record NC_133751.1, on the reverse strand, counting down.
TTTTAATACATATGCATGTGTTCATGTGTACATAATATGATTTTAAGAATAAAACTATAAAGTTAGAATTCCAAGCCCCATTCTACAATTGAGAAAATCAATCTCAGAAAAGTTTAGTTACTTCTCTTCTGTTTTCTGCATGGCAATAGGATATACATTAAAGAGAAAATGTCAACTTTTCTTTTACTGGCCTTATTCATAGTGGTTTAACAAACAAACAAAAATGGATTTTAAGAAATCTTTATCTCTTGAGATAATACTACAGGAGCCTGGGGATTAGGTGCCATTATAGTCATAGAGACATGAAATCATGTAAGATTCTACGTCCAGTTATGGTAGAGTACCTGGCACCAAGCTAGTCTTTATGACTTAAAAAAAAATCATAAAATAGACAAAAATGTACAGCAGTGTTCTCAGGTATCATAAAACAAGCGAATAAATACTACAGTATTGAGAGAATATATACTCAGCAAATGAACTCCAAATGTTCTTGGCTCTAGGTTCGGGTACAATTTTCTGTTTGTGGCACAGGTGGCCAGAGTCCAATTAGAGTATGATGCAACTTTGGAGTAGATATGGCAGAAATATGAGATCAGGGCAGCTGAATCAGTTGACTTTGTGGAGCAATGCGCTGGAGAAGAAGGAGCGATATAAGGGGATCTCCATAGCACTAGGTTAAGGATCGCCATAATGTCCTGGCTGAGGACTGGGTATGTACATGTAGGAGTGTGCGCACATAGCTCGCCAGAGAGCAGTTATTATAGTCGTAAAAGCATAATAGAACTACTGAAAAATAAGTAGTATGGGAAGGAGTGGAACTCTAGTCTATCCATAGTGTAGGTCATTAACACTCTGAGAATCCAGTTGAGACACAAGAAATGTCTCACATTAGAATCAAGGACCACACTCCAGTAATTCCTACTCAAGACTTACCCTACCAAATCTTAAAAAAATAAAGAAGACATATAGGAGGCAGAGTATAGAGACAGGGGCTTGTGAAATATCTCGGGTCTTTCTTAAAGCAAAATCTAAAATCAAGCCTACAAAAATTCAAGGTGACAGTGAGTACTTAAAAAACTTACTAGAACAACAACATAAAAAAATCCATATTTTTTACAAGATGATAAACTTCTACTCTGTCTAACAAAATATTAACAATGTCTGGTACACAAAAATTACTAAACAGGCAAAGATATAGAGAAATAGAATTCCTAGTTGAAAAAAGAAAAGAAGGAAGGAGGGATGGAGGGAGGGAGGGAGGGAGGGAGGGAGGGAGGGAGGGAGGGAGGGAGGGAGAGAAGGAAGGAAGGAAGGAAGGAAGGAAGGAAGGAGGGAGGGAAGGAAGGAAGGAGGGAGGGAGGGAGGAAGAGAAGGAAGGAAGGAGGGAGGGAAGGAAGGAAGGAGGGAAGGAAGGAAGGAAGGAGGGAGGGAGGGAAGGAGGGAAGGAAGGAGGGAAGGAGGGAGGGAGGGAGGGAGGGAAGGAGGGAGGGAGGGAGGGAGGGAGGGAGAGAAGGAAGGAAGGAAGGAAGGAAGGAAGGAAGGAAGGAAGGAAGGAAGGAAGGAAGAAAAAATTGCCAGTAGAAACCAACCAACCCCCAGACATCAGCTGCAGCAAAAAGACTTTAAGGCAGCTATTATGTTTGAAGAACTAAAGGAATATGTGTTAAAAAAATTTAAAGAAAAATGTCATTACAATGAGTGAACAAATAGAAAATCAAAATAGAGAAATACTGCTGGGAAAAATAGAAGGCAACAAGAGTTAGACCAAAGAGGAGATTAATTGATTTCATAAAAGAAAACATAGGTATGAACCTACAGAAGCTAAACAGGGCTGTTGAGGATGGATATTGTAAAAATCACTCATCCATAGTCACTAGGAGCTGGATCTGACTCAATGGCACATAACACACACAAGTAGAGAAAAGAAAACAATAAGAAAATAAATCAAATGAAAATACTAGAATTAAAATCTACAATAACTAAAATGAAATATTCACTTTCTGGATTTAATAATGGATTTGAAATGGCAGAGAGTCAGTAAACTTGATGAGAAATCAACAGATAATTTTTAATATTAAAAACACAGAAAAAAAACTTTGAATAAAACACACAGAACATTGGGCATTTCTGGGAAAATAATAAATGCTCAAACGTTCAAAGAAACATATATTGAGAATGGGAGAAACATTTTTTGAAGACATAAGGGAAAATTTCCCAAATTCAATGAAAAACATTCTTATTGGTCTAAGAAGCTGGCAAACTCTAAGAAGTTGGCAACATAGACGGTACTTTGAAATAATTTATCAAATAGTTTATCAAAACTTACTCCCATAGGGTTTCTGATCCAGATGGAAGAGTAGGTCAGTGCTGTGCCTGCCTCCTCTCAGAACCACATCAAAATGAGAACTACACTACATAACAACCAACATTGAGAATCTTCTAAAGTCTGGCTGAACAGAAGTCCTATAACAAACAATATACAGAAGCCACAATGACACTGTTAGGAGGGGCAGAAACAAGGAACAGGCTAGTCCCCATTACCCACATGATGTGGTTAAAATTTGGAAAACATACCTCATTTGTGGAGTCCCCACTCCCAAGGAGTGAGGGGTCCCAGCACCACACCAGGCTCCTCAGCCCAGGGTCCCAGTACCAGGAACAGAAGTCTGCACAACTTCTGGTTGTGAAAACCAGTGGAGACTGTGGCTGAGTGAATCAGAGGCTGCTGGAGTCCCAGGTGCTCCCCTTAAAGGGCCTGCACACAGACTTACTTGCTGAAGGACTCACTTGCTCTGAGCTCCAGTGCTGGGGTTAAAGTTCAAAAGGCACCAGGGTCATGGGGAGAAAATGTATTATCTGGCATAAGCGTGAGGGCTGGAGGGACAGCTTTTTCCCCAGACAGAAATGCTGGCAGATGCCATTGTTCCTTTTTTGATATCTCCCAATGTGCAGACTTCAGTAGCTGCCATATCTGAGTCTAAATTAACATTGGCTAATACCATTTGCCCATCTTGTGATTCCATGAGGCTCCACCCCATGCAACTTGAGGGCCCACCCAAGCTGCTTCCAGTGGCTTTTCCATTCAAACAGCCTATCTTGATTCATGGTAGCATCTGGCCCAAACAAGCAACATCTGGCCTCAGTACGCCTCATACCTCTTGCTAAACAGCCCCAAGGCCAGCACTAGCAGAAGCCGCTTCAGTTGGCAGCTGAGTTTCTCTCAGGCACCTCCAAGACCAGTGAAGGTGGAAGATATCTGTAGATCATTTTGCAGCTCATGTTAGGTATCCCCAGGCATGAACCAGGCAGTGGCTGAATTTGTCCTGCTGTGGAACCCCTTCCAGGAGGCCCCAGGGGCAGAAAACCTGATGGCCACCCAAAGGGCACACAACACACAAAGGGGAGACTAGGCAGGCACCATAGCCCTACTAAAGCAGATCACGCTCTGTGGGGTCAGCGCCTGCACAAAAGGGTGGCTGTACTTTCAGGTATTCCTCTTTAAAGGACTGAGTATGGACTTACTTGCTTACTGACGAAGTCACTCACTCTGAGCTACAGCAATGGGATATCAGCTTGAAAATCATCAGAGACATATGGGGAGGTACTGAATTGTCTAGCTTCAAGATGAGTGGAGGGGCAGCTTTCTCCTGAATGAAGGAGCTGGTGGAAGCTATTGTCTCTTTGTTGAGCCCGCCCCCTCCCTGCACTCAGACTCAGGCAGAAGCAATTATCTTCATCTCATTCAATTGGCTATCACCTTTCATGAGCCCCACCCTAGCAACTCCCTGAGACCACTGTCCACTCAATTGGGGCATACCCAATCCTCTTCCAGTGGCTTTTCTGTATAAACATCCTGCTATGGCTCATGGTGCAGACTTTCCTGAAATCTCTCAAAGGTTCACAAAACCCAAACAAGCAGCATCTGGCTTCAGCATGTCCTGTACCTCAGTCTGAGCATCCCTAAGCCCAGCACTAGCAGCAGCCAGCCTTGGTTCCAAGCCTAGCACTAGCAGCAGCCAGCCCACCTCCAAGCCCAGCAAGGGTGGCAGCCATTTCTGGATTTCTTTGTGGCTTATCCCAGGTGGCCCTGGTCAGGGCACAGATTGTGGCTGAATTTGGCCTGCATCAGCTCACTTCATAGGAAGCCCCAGGGCTGGCAGGCCCAGTGGCCAGCTTCAAACCGGGCTGGAGCATCACCCTGCCACCTCCAAAGATGACACACACAAAGAGCAGACTAGGCAGGTACCAGAGCCCCGCTAAGGTGAACCCTGCTCTGTAGGGTCAGCCCTTGCATCACAGCTCCTCTACTGTAGTCACAGACAGTCCTCACAACCAATCAGCGCAAGGCTCAATCCCTCTCACTGAGGTGCAAACAGCAATCAAGATTCAACTCCAATAGGAGGGCACATACAACCCACACAAGAGACATACCTGGAGCTCCCACTCTGATAACAGGGAGACTGCACCACTGGGTCCCATAGGACACCTACCATATAAGGCCAGTCTACTAAGACTGGGAGGTATAGCAGCCCTACATGGAGACAAATGCAGGGAAACAATCAAAATGGGGAGACAAAAACAAAAACAAAAAACACTTCCCCAACAAAAGAACAGAACAAAGCTTCAGAAGAAGAACTAGGCAAAGTAGAGATAAGCAATTTACCAGATGCAGAGTTCAGAACACTGGTTATAAGGATGCTCAATGATCTCCGGGAGAACTTCAACAAAGAGAGAGGAAACATAAAAATGGAGACAGAAAACATAAAAAAGAACCAGCCAAAAATAAGGAATACAATAACTGAGGTAAAAACTACATTAGTGGGAATAAACAATAGATTAGATAATGCAGAGGATCGAATCAGAGATTTAGAAGATATGGTAGCAGAGAACACCCAATCAAAACAGGGAAAAGAAAAAAAAGAATCCAAAAAAATGAGGACAGTTTAAGGGGCCTCTGGGACAACATTAAGCATACCAATATTTGCATCATGGAGGTACCAGAAGAAGAGAGGGAGCAAGGAATTGAAAACCTATTTGAAAAAATAAGGACTGAAAACTTCTCTAATGCGATGAAGAAAATAGATATACAAATCAAGGAAGTGCAGAGTCCCAAACAAGATGAACCCCAAGAAATACTTGTATCAGAAAGAATAGACTTTAAAACATAGGCTTTAACAAGTGACAAAGAAGGATCTAGTAATTCCACTTCCCGGTATTTATCTGAAGAAATTCAAGAACATTTTGATGGTTGCGAAATGTGACGGGATTTGGTGGCGGTAGAGTGAAAAAGGAGAAGGGAATAAGAAGTACAAATTGATTGTTACCAAATAGTCATGGGGATGTAGAGTATAGCATAAGAAATGTAGTCAACAATATAGTAATAAATACGTACGGTGTCAGATGGGTACTAGATTTATTGGGGTGATAGATGGGGGAAGAGAAGACTTAGGGGACTGTGAAAAAAGTGAAGGCATTAAGAACTACAAATTGCTAGTTACAAAATAGTCATGGGGATGTAAAGTAAAGGATAGGGAATACAGTCAACAATACGGTAATAAGTATGGATAGTGCCAGGTAGGTACTAGACTAGTCAGGGGGATCTCTTCTTAAATTATGTAAATGTCTAACTACTCCGCTATAGTCCTCTCACTGAAATTAATATAATATTGAATGTCAACTGTAATTGAAAAATTAAAAAGGGGAGGAAAGTGAGAGGAATAAGAGGTTCAAATTTCTGGATATAAAACCAATAAATCATGGGGATGTAATGTACAGCATAGGGAATATAGTCAATTATATTGTGATAGCATAATATGGTGTCAGATTTTTGCTGGTATTATGGTGATCACTTCTTTAGGTATATAAATGTTGAATACTATTTGTACACCTGAAACTAATATAATATCATATGCTAGCTATATTAATAAAAATCTAAAAAAAATTAAAAAGTACTCATAGTTGAATATATGTTTAGAATGTGTAAGCTGCATGTACATACATTGTTTCATATCCCTTCAAAGCATTTTACAGGACTGATAACTGTGTGTGGGCCTCGTAGTTATTTTTTGCTCACTTCTTTTTCCAGGATGAGTAAAAATTTTCAAATTTATATTTAAAAACATGAAAATCTTTGGAGTTAGAGACAGGTTTGATTATAAAAGTGACAGCTGAATAAATGAGAGAGCTTGAAGGTGAGGTGTGTTTGGTAGAAAAAACCTTGAAGAACCTCAACTGTTGGCATAATTGCGTCCAGCTTGAGAAGTGGCACGTGTATCTCAAAACAGAGTCTATAGTGTATTTAACATGTATTCCATATCACTGCGCTGTGAAAAGGCATTTTCCAGCTAAACAGGAAAGGGAGTGTATATTAACATCCTGGCTTACTTAAACACCATCATCAAATTCCTGTTCTGCCCCTCACAGAACATGTCTGACAGGTGAAAATTAAAGAATTGAGAAGAGTAAATATTGTGTACACCCAGGTTCCAGCCACACTTCCACCATTAAAGTACAGTTTATTTCTAGTGCATAGCAACAGTTCTATAGTGATAGTGGTTTGGACCCTTGTCAAAGTCAAACCATTTTGTCACGTGTTACTCACTTCCAAATCCAAGACTTTAACACTATACTGGATTAAGTTGCTTACAAAAACATGTGATTTAGTAAAAAAAAAAACAAAAAACTGATGGGATATACTTATTAGAATTATCAAAATTTTGTTTTTTTTTGTTTGTTTGTTTATTTATTTAGGTCCTTAGTAAGGAACAAAGCAGTATTCACATCCAAATCCTTGGCATATTCTCTTTTTACTAAGACAAAAGTGAAATATCAAGGAGCCCTAACAAATCAAGAGAAGTAACTTATTTCAAAGAATGTACCTAGTCCTTAAAGAATAAAGGGTATATTTGTGCTAGTATTTATAATTGATGGAGGACGTGGGCAGAGGTAAAATTCAAGTATCAATGATTTAAGATTGAGAAAAAAATAAAGAAGAGAATTTTTCTTGGTTAGTCATGTGTAAAGAGGAGTGTTATTAATATTGCACATTCAAATCAAGGACTATCTTTAGAGAATTTTATGTCATCATATTTCAGAAACACCTCTAGTCATAACATCTACCATAGTAGAGATCACAGAACTCATTCTATGACAGTCACTTCAACTTCCTGCGAGCAGATGTATGAATGATCTTAACCAGAAGGCCATGAGAATACTCCATTTTAGAATTCATGACAGTTATTACAATTTCAAAAAAAAAGAAAAGAAAAGAAACAAAACAGATACCCATACAGATGGTCTAAAAGTTACTGTGAACATTTTATGTACAATTGTACTAAACACCAGCATATAACTGAAATGACAAGCAGGAGAAAAACGGAATATTGAAGCTAGAGATAAGATAATTTTGAACAAATTTCTTATTTCACATATCTATTTACTTGCATGAAAATGTGAATATCATTCATTACAAATCATTTGATAATTTTTATAATACATTTAATTTTCTAAAATATTTTGTTTCCCTCCAAATTACCTATTTTATCTGGTATCATATAGCTTTTGCTGTATTTTGTACACTTTATCACTATAATAAACTTCAGTTCTAAGTCTCCACATAGCAAATTGCATGCTTACATAATATTTTATTTATTTATTTTTTCTTTACATAAAATGTTTTTTATTAGTTTCATTTTAAATGACATTTAAAGAAATTAATTTCCCTTAATTCAGCATCACAATTTGTATGTTTGACTAATGAATTTAAGCAATCCATATGTATTCAAAAGAACCCAATATAGATCCAATACACCTGACATTTATACAGCTGGTAATTCTGCAATAAGTATTTTCTCAAAACCCTAATCTTCCTCATCTTCATTGAAGCAAACTAGGGATTAATGCTTATCAATGCCTTCTGTTACCCTAGTCAGACACCAACCTGGCAAGAAAATTCTTCTCCTTATGCACATAAGCATGTTTGTTCCTAGCACAAGTCATTGACATTGCCCAATGCCACAACCAGAAATGTAATTTAATGGTATTTTCGATAAAAAAAAAAAAAGAAGAATCAGGAATGAATGATTGCGTTAGACTGCCAAAAATATGTAGGAGGATGATGGTGAATAGATCACCATCCCTAGAGGGGAAAACATACTTAAATCTCTTCAATGAATAACAATATAAATTTATAGAACACTAATTTTTTACCTTCTTGGCTAATTACTTTTGCTTTCCCTATAAATCTTTATCTATCATCTATCAATCTATCATCTATCTCTATAAATATCTACCTTTATCTATATTTATATATAAAGAGTATAAATATCTAGTTTTATATATTTACATATAGCTAGATATTCATTTATATATATAAATGTATTTATATAAATTTCAATCTTGTCACCTGAATTTATCAAGATAATTCATACAAAGTTCAGAGATTAATATGGGACTCTAACATTAAACAGTCACTAATAGTAACTTAATTTCTCTGTTTCTCTGGACGCAAATCAACTTTATTACATTTGTCTCCACTTTTTATTTAGAACATATATACATAAAAATATGAATATCTAAGAAACACAGGTTTTTCTGTTATCAAATATCCTGCATATTTAATTAATTCATAAAAATATTGACTATTTTCTGGCATTATGTATTAAAATAAATCGTGATAGTCAATTCTGCAAAATACCAGAAGTTATATTTTAGATTGTAACATAATTAAAATGAATTACAGTTTTAAAGAAAAGTACTGCATCTTCATTACTGTTTAACTTTTATATCTTTTTACTTTTAGATACTGATTTTTCTAATACAAAAAAAACATAATAAAGCTGAATTTATATCAGTTAATTACATTTAGTCCCATATTACTTTATAGCCATATTTATATTTCTGTAGTTATTCATTATTTGAGTGTTTCAGATCATTTATTATTTCAAATTTTAATAAAATATGGAGAAATATAAATTGCATTAATTAAATAACATACTATAAGTAATTATTAGGAAAAAATATGAATCATACCAATGATTACACATGTAAAGAAAAAACACAAAATGATTTTGACCATCCCATTAGATTATTTAATTTAATTATCATTCAGACACTCAAAGTAATTGAAGATTAATTCATATATTTATTTAATACATATGTAATGTTTACATGTTTTCTTTCTCCTAATTAGAAAAATGCACAATAATTCTATTTGGTTCATTTCCCTTCTGATTAAATAACGACTGGCAGGCTTTTGCTTTCTTCTTCATGGAAGAAAATACTCTTTAAGTATACATTGAAATACTTTACCTCCCAGATGACTACATCTGAGCAAATTCTGAACTAACATTCTAATTCTTTTCTTAATAGTAAATTACTATCTAGCTATTCAATGATGTTTCATTAACAGGAACACATTACCATTATCAAACTAAATTAGGAGAAATGAAATTATTAAAATAGACTTTTAAAATACTGACAATTTCCCTTTAACAAAATAGTATGTTTTCTTGCACAATGTTCTTCTAGTTCAGTATTGCTTTTTTCTGGAAGTGGCATTTCTTCCCTATCCTACAGTGAAACTCTAGGTTTAAGAGAGTAGTGCTCTAGATGATGGCAGACTCTGTCCAGCTGTCTGTGTAAGCATTTCCCAAATTGAGTCCCTGTTGATTAAAAAAAAAAAAGAAAAAAAAAGTAAAGACAAAATAGATGAATACTAGTATATTAGTGGATTCTGGACAAGCTGGACTTCTAGTCCATCTCAGTCAATATTTCCAGTCTTTATTTAGGACACTGAAGTTATACTTTGTCATGGTCTGATCTCCGCTTATCCCCTGTGCAATTAAGTCCAAAGTATAATGCATGTATTTTCATGTTCATAAACTGTGAACTTAATTTCATAGATTATTGTTTTCTGCTTGCTGAAATAATTTGATTAGTATACTGAGAGATGCCTTAGGGTTTTCCTTTATTATAAAACAAAACAAAACAAAAACCTGTACTGAGATATTTTGATAGAAAATTATTGTGCCTTATAGTCCAGTAGGATTTATACTGGGGTTAATTTTGTTGATCTTTTTAATTGACTTCCTATACTTTCTAAGGTCAGTGCCATGGCCTGATAGTTCTGACAGTACCATCTGCCTCTCTCACCTGAGTAAATGTTACATTTCCCACAACCCAAATATACAAGCTATAACACAGCTCTCTGACTCTGTGTCACCTCTAGATTTAGAGATAATGACTTTTTCATCGTATCATATATTAAGGTTATATTAGAGTACGCATTCTGATTGGAGGAGATATAATTACTTTCGGGGCAAAAGTTGGTTTTAGGGGTGAAAATAATCTTCCTCTTTTATGTATAAAGCACAGATATACAGTACATATCAGATATACATTATAACTAACTGGTAAGAAAATTTCTTAGGCGATTGAATAGGATAAAAATCTAAAACTTTCCCTTAAAGAGTGATAATGGAAAAAAAATTGAGACACACTAAATTATCATGAGGACTAACTACTCTTGCACAATATTGCTTTTCCTGTTCTCCCAGACTGATGGGCTTGAGGGCTTGTCAGTCACCTAGAACATGCTTACAGTCACACAGTTACCGCCATGTGGCTCCAAAACATCATCACCATTTGCTTTGCCCTAAAACATATGAAAACCGCATTTGATTCAACTAGTCTTCTTTTTAGGTTTAAGGATGATGCATACCTGATCGTGAATTAATTCATTGAGTTTATTTCCTCTGAACAACTGACTGGGTTCATCGAAAATATAAGAATGATCATTTAGTCATAGAGGCTAGGAAGCTGGAGATAATCACATGAAATAACAAAATGAAATACCAAGTCAGATGGCTAGGACAGGCAAGAGAGGTGAACCATAATAGACAGAAAGCACTTCACAATCTGAAAGTTTGGAGGCAAAATAAAGAAAAATATTTAGTCATTTAAGGATTCAGAAAGAGAAGTTTATGGGCATAAGATAAAATACACTTACTGTGAAACATTATTAGGGACCAAAAATGTTAAAATGTTAATAAGTCCTTAAAATATACTAACCCATTAATTATTTGCTCTAACATCATTGATCTTAGTAGTAAAATGGTTCTTGTAATAAAAATTCTGGGACAAAACAGGCCAAAAAAGTTTTGCATTGAAATATAAATCTTCACTCTGTTTAAACTAGGAATGTTGGAAAGATCTTTGATTTCACATTGAGTTCCTTTTCGAAGACAGTCAAGAAGCATAAGGGACAGTGAATACTAGTGACGCTGAGGCAGATGCTTAGGCAGCTGTGCATTAAAATGCTGGCCATTCCCAGGTGGAGCATAGCATCATGGATCATGAGGCAATCATTCTTTTTTCAATAAATTGCTGTTATACTGGGTTGTTCTTAAATTATCCCATTGGGAAAACAAGTCTTATACAGTGAGGGGAAAGGCCATGTGATCATTTCTACAGCACAACCTGAGACTCATTTTTGACATATAATTTATTTCTTCCTGACATGATATTTGGAAGATTGCCAGAGACCACAGAACATGTGCATTCAATATAGAAAAGACAGCTGCCAGGATATCCATTTTCATTGTCCCTCCAGAACCAAAAAGAAATAATCAGCCATTATTTAGTATGTAAAGGACAGAAACGTATGTACACTTTCAGACAAAAAAAATCAACAGGATTCAAAGAAATTGTGCTCTCTGTTGTTTCCTTTTCTTTACTATTGTTACTGGTAAATCTTTCCTAGATTGTGGTTATAAATGAGTCACAGGATTTATCCAACTCCTTTCCTTCTCTACTCTGATCTCTTCTGCCAGGAGTTCCACAGTGCATTTTCTAAATCTCAGTCCTCCTCAAAAACTTGCAGCAGTTCCCCTTTCATACAATGTTAATTGAAGGTCTTCACTGATACTCACCCTCTTCAGTATGACGTGTATCTACATGTCTAGTTTTACCTGGCACATCTTCCTCATATAAACACTTTGATCAAAGTAAATAATGTACTCTCTTCAGAGTATATTACAGATCTTACTATTTAATACTTGTGTTCATTTTGTTCATACTCATTTCTCTGCATTCTCAAATGTCTCCTCTGTAGCTTCTTTTTTTTTGACCCACCACTCCCAGCCTCACACTATCAGCTAGAAGCTCTTCTTATTATCCATTATATATAAAATGCCATTTGACATAAGCAAGTAATTCTAACTATTGGTTTTATTCCTTCTCCACTCCTAACTAATTTTAAGACTTGTCTAACTCTACCACTTATTTTTTTAAATGTATGATTTTTTTTATTTACTTGCTAAATGTTTATCATTTTAGAGTAAGTACTATGACTTTCTTTTTATATTGTACTCTACATTACCTAACAGGGAGTCTGGTATATAGCAAGAGTTAGAAGTATTGGGTAAATTGAATTGAAATGCCAAGTTACTGTATAAATGCGTAAGGGGTGTATGCTACTTTTCACTTGCATCATCTCTTCTCCTCCTTGTGGATGGCAATTATATAACAAGGTCATTCAGATACCAATAAATTTTAGGACCACTTGATGCTCCAAGAATGTGTAAAGTGTGTAGCTGTTAGGAAACGGTATTTCCTTTATGAGCTCTTTGGTAGTTTTTATTAAGTCTATCCTGACACGATCCTAACCAACAATGATATGCACACTCACACAATTATATTTCACACAAAATAAGAGACAAGAGGCAGGTTTACATAGGAGAAATCACAATATGCTGAGGTGGGGTCTAACTGGAGGACTTTACTAGAGAGTAACAGAGAAACTTCTGCCAGAGCAGCTCAGGGGATGTACATAGGAGATGTAAAGAGATTGTTGCACAGGATCTTAAAGAAATAGAAAAACTCAATTTGGCAGTCCAAGCAGCAAAGAGGTTTTAGTCAGAAATATCATAACACACAAAGCTATAATTATAGTAATGATCCTGTGAATATGCTTTCTGCTATATGTAAAAGAAACCTGAATCAAACTGGTTTGAAAAGTAAAAGTATTTATTATCTCACTTGAGAACCCAGAGGTATGGCAAGCCTCAAATATCTTGATTTGGCAGTTCAAATAAGTTATCATGAACCATGATTCTTCCTATTGCTCTGTTCTTCTATCCAGTATGATGGTTTCAGACTAAGACTAGTTCACTGCATGGTCAAAAGATATTTATCAGAAGTGTTCACTTTTCAAAAAAATATATGTAGTATAAGCTATATTTACTTAAGATTGTTTTTCCCTTTTTGGTTGACTTTGACTCAGCACTTGCTATGCATGTTGCCATTTTAGGGTGAATTGCCCCTAGAAACAAACTAGGGGCCTCAACAAACTCCTGATCCAGTAGCTCAGAGGGGTGGGGAGGCGTATGCCTATAAGTAGGGTCGAGGGAACAAAATCCAAAAAATTCTGATGCAACTCCAGGTTTGAAATTGACAACTACATCAATGTGTTACTCACACATCAGTGACACGGTCACTGGACACATTTGCTAATTTCTAGTACCCATTTTTGAGGGTGACAGCATAACTTGTACTAAACATCCATATGGTCTCTGGAGTGTTTTGTTTGTTTATTTTGTTTTGTATTGTTTTTAACTCTAAGACTCTTGGAATCTGTTTCAATCATGGATGAATATTTCAATAATTAAAAGGCAATTATTCTTGTTAACTATTTTCTACAATTATTCTAAAATATATTTTTCACGTGGATTGCTACCTTTTTATTCTATAATTTTTAATTTTGTTTTTAATCGTTCATTGCTTTATGTGTTTTTTCTCTTATCCTAACTAAATTAAAAAAGATCTGGCTTAGAATCAGATGACCTGAACTCTGAATCACAGCTTTGTGATTTAAAAAATGTACTTTATCTTTCTACTCACTAATTTTTCATCTTCCTACTCACCTCATGTTGCTACCTTCAAAGAAAGCTGACATTAATGAAATCAAAGGATAGAATTGAGATGCTCAGACCTTGCTGACAGATATTACTAACTTAAAACTATGATATTTTTAAGTCTTCTTTACATGTTTTAAAATTATACTCAGAAGGGTGGTAGTCAATGTATACTCCTCTCACATAAACAGGTCTATTTTCTAATGATACTGTGGGATATATTTATTTGCATGAAAACAAGATCCATTGAAAGGTTATAAAACAATAAGGCAGAGTTATGCTGTGGGAAGATGGAATAGATACACTTTTTCTATTCCTCCTCCTAAGTACAACTAAAAACCCTGGCTATGATATATAAAATAAGTGTAAGAAAACTGTGAAAGGTAGAGAAAAGAAGGTAGATTGGCTACAGACCCCAACACCCAAAAATAACCCAGTTATAGGTCTCCTGGGTATTTTGTTTTGTTTTGTTTTACATTTCTTTTCTTTCAGCTTTAGTGAGATATTAGTGAAATATAACATACGGAAGTTTAAGGTGTTCCATATGATGATTAGATACATGTATATATTGCAGTAAGGTTAGTTAAGACCTCTATCCCTTCAGATAACTCTGACTTTTTTGTGTATGTGGCATTAACATTTAAGATTACTCTCTTAACAACTTTCAAGAATATAATACAGTATTTGTAATTATAGTCGTCATGCTGTGCATTAGATCCTTAGATCTTATGTATCTTATATCTGGGAGTTTGTACCATTTGACCAAAATTTCCTCATTTTCCATAGCCCCAGCACTTGGCAAATACCATTTTATTATTTCCATGAGTTTAGCTTGTTTAGATTCTACATATGAGTGAAAATATACAGTGTTTGTTTTTCTATGTCTAACTTATTTCACTTAGCATAATGCCATCAAGGTCCAAGGTCTATCTATGCTGTCACAAAAGACAGATCCCCTCCCTCTTTTTTTTTTAGTGGCTGAATTACACACACACACATACCACACCATACCACATTCTTTATCCATTCATTTGTTGATGGACATTTAAGTTATTTTGGCTATTGTGAATAATGCTGTGATGAACATGTAAGTACAGATATCTCTTCGAGATAGTATTTTCATTTCCTTTGGATAAATACCCAGAATTCGAATTGCTGGATCATATGGCAGTTCTATATTTAATTTTTTGAGAAATCTTCATAATATTTTCCATAGTTGCTATACAAATTTGCATTCTCACTAACAATGGACAAGGATTTTTTTTTCCCCCAGAATTGCCCAAATTTGTTGTTTCTTGTCTTTCTGATAATAAACATTCTAACTGGTGTGAGGTGATATCTCATGGTTGTTTTGATTTGCATAACTCATTACAAGACAGGATTTCTTGTAATTCTTATGTAAATATAAAAAAAGAAGATGACTACTGATGTGGAATACCTTTTCATGTAATTGTTGGTCATGTTAGTCCTTTAAAAAAAAAGGTCTATTGAAGTCCTTTGCTCATTTTGTAATCAGATTTTATTTGCTTTTTGCTATTAAGTTTTGTGAGGTATTCATATATTTTGAATTTTAACCCTTTATCAGATAGATAGTTCGCACATATTTTTTTTTCCTATTCCATGAATGGCTGTTTCTATTTTGCTGATTGTTTCTTTTACTGTGTAGTACCTTCTTAGTTAGATGTAGTCCCACTTACTTATTTGTGGTTTTCTTGCTTGCACTTTTGGTGTCATATCCAAAAAACACTTACCAATATTAATGTCAAGGAAATTTACCCTGTTTTCTTCTAGTAGTTTTACAGTGTTGGGTACTACCTTTAAGTCTTTAATCCATTTCGAGTTAATTTTTATAAGTGATGTAAGACAGGAGTCCGATTTCATTATTCTGTACATGGCTATCCAGTTTTCTAAACACCATTTGTTAAAGAGTATATGCTTTCCCCATTGCATCTTCTTGGCTCCCTTGTTAAATATTAATTAATTATATATGAGTGGTTTTATTTCTACACTCTGTATTCTATTCCATTTGTCTATGTGACTATTTTTGTGTCACTACAATACTGTTTTAATTACTATAGCTTTGTAATAAAGTTTGAAATCAGAAATTGTGATGATGTCAGCTTTTTTCTTCTTTGTTCTCAAAATTGCTTTGGCAATTCAGGGTCTTTTGTGATTCCATACAAATTTAGAATTTTTCTTTTTCTGTTTCTGTGAAAATTTCATAGGAATTTCAATAGGAATTGCCTTGAATCAATGATGGCTTTTGGAAGTATTAACATTTTAACAAAATTCTTCCAGTCCATGGACACAGGATATCTTTCAATTTATTTGGGTTTTCTTCATTTTTTTTTAACATCATTGGTTAAAATAATCCCTACGTATTTTTGATGCTATTGAAAATGGGATTGTTTTCTTTATTTCTTTTTCAGATAGTTTGATGTTAGTATATAGAAATACCACTGATTTTGGTATTTTGATTATGTACACTCAGCAGGTCTATTATTAATCTTTGTATAATCATAACATTTTTGTCTACTTATATAAAATGCTATATAATTACTTTAATTTGCATTACTAATTATAAACAGGATTTCTTGTCATTTTTATGTGAATATTAAAAAAAATAACAAAATCAGAAGCAAGTTCCTAAAGTTGTTGTCTAACCTTAGCTTATTAACTGTGGGGAAGCAAATTATACAAGAAATATTTAAGTGAAACACAAATATACGAGTAAAGCCAGGAAGAAACTCAATAATTAAGTTATATTCTAATCTAAAGTAAATTGTTTCCATGTAAATTTTACATGTATTCTTCCATTATTATGGTAAATAGAAAACATGAAATATCAGCAAAAAATAGCATATTTAACTAAATTTTTAAAAATCATTTTGAATTTTCAAAATATAGTTGCTTTTGTGAAATTGGAAAAAACCTTTTAAAAAAATATTATTATTGTTCATCAACTCTAGAACCTGTCACACAGTTATTCCTGCTATCCCTGATGAATAATTTATGAAGATTAAGAGGAAGAACAGATAGTGAAAAAATTTAAGAAAATCACTGTGCTAAAAGCACAGTGGGGTCCACAAAAATGTTTTAAGACAATGTAACACATGGAAATGTTTAATACTAACTATTATAATTCGTGAGTAAGTATAAGCAATGCAAAATCATTAATTTGAAGTTATAGTCAAAATAAGTAGATCAAATTATTGCTAATGTTTCATTTAATTAGGACAATAAGTTGCATAGGTAAGCCAGAGTCTCAGAAGTTCAGAAAAGTATTATCATAAAATTTATCCACCTATAGAAATTAAGTAACACTATCAGGAGATGTTGGATAATATTGAGTTAAAGTTGTATGGGGGTCATGAGGATTTATTTTCTTAGACATTCATCCAGTGATACATAATTGCAAAGATTGTAATGTAAAATACTAATATCCCCTTCCCCAGAACTTTACTAATAGAAACTCATAGGGCAATTATAATTGTTCTTCTTGCCAATACTGTTCCCTTTAAGACTCTATCTTATGTGATCCTTGTTCAACTGCTCTGAGTACTTGAAATTTTTATGACCTTGGCTATGTCTTTCAGTTTGAGTTTTCCCCAACACTCCAAAAAAGGACACATTTCAGGAAAATAAAATTAAAAATAAAAGTAGGTATTTTTAAAAGTATAATTATATGATATGACTTTAAATTGTAATTAGTTTTATATTCTCTCTCTCTCTCTCTCTCTCTCTCTCTCTCTCTCATAATCAAGACTTTTTCATAAAATAGAAGTATAAAACCTTGTGCTACATTGCCATTTGGGAGTTCCAGTTAGTTTATAGACTGATTATAGTTACCCTTTTCTTCATCTTTTTAAGGAGAATAAATTAAGTTTTCAGTTCTTTGCCCTCAGACAGAATCTAGAGGGACTGAGGAGAATATACACACATTTTATTTTAAAAGCCTCAGAAATATTCTACATCAAATGAACACATTTAGGTGAATAATGTTGCCATGCTACATTAATGCTGCATGCTGGAGAATTTTGTTAACTAATGATAATAGTCCTATGCACTTATCGTACAAATATGATTTGTATTGAAGCTTCAAGCTTCAGGATCATAATAAAAACCAAGCTCTAAAAAATATTCTAATACTAATCCCTGTGGTGGTCAAATAACCTGCAGGAGGAAATAACTATGGGTGGTGAATAATGTTTTTCCAATAACACTTGAAAATATTTTAGCAAAAAAGTTAATATATCTATTAACCTATCTATAACTATATCCCATTTATTTGTTGATATTCACAGCTACATTTCATTTATTTTCATGAGAAACAGTCACACACATTCAAAGGACAGAGGCCCCAGGGAACCAAGTAAAAATAAAGCACCGCAAAATATCACTTTTTAAATGGAAATGTCTATACAAAATATGAACTAGATACGGCATGCTTATAATTTACAGCACATGATTAACAAGGGTGTTAATGATAACACTTCAGGAATGGTTAAAAATAGAGAACATCTACTTCATGTGATGGCCTCCTGAGACATGATTCAACCATTTTGAGCAAAGTGTTTTTTCTCAATGGATGTCGTAAGAGAAAGCTGAATTTTCTGCAGAATAATTATGATAAACTAAGAATACTTTCCTCATAAAAGAAAGATTATTTTGGTTCTCTCAGTTATAAAGCAAAAGTAAATTATGTTTGAAAATAAATTACACTCCCACCCCCCACCCCCCGAATACGTTGCTAAAATATGGAGGGTAGTTTCATGTTTTATTTGGTGTTTTTTGTTTTTTTTGTGTGTGTGTTTTTTGTTTTTTTTTTGTGTGTGTGTATGTGTTTTCTTCAAAGATTTGGCAAAGCTGTTACAATGTTAGTAGGAAAAAAATCACTCAAATTCAGAAGAAAACATGATGAGAGGTTTTAAAAATTAATAAATATCTCTGTTAACATATTATTGCACTGTTAATATCAATATACACTGATATTTATTCACCATCTCAGAGTTGATATTCTTTGAGCTATAATCTCATCATTCTGTACACACAAACACACTAAAAAAATAAAATAAAACATTTCAAATACATGTTATAAACTATGATATCAGGATTAACAATAGAGTTAATAGTATTCAGCATTGAGGATCACTGTGAGAAAGGGTTTGTGAATCTCAAAATGTAATCTAAATTAATGTAATAAAAAAATCTTAAAACTTGTTTTAAAGAATACCCACTTAAACATTCAGAAGAATGTTATGATCAAAAGACTGCTCTCTTAATTGTTGATGAGTATAGCTTATAGTACTAAAAATCACAAGAAATATCATTCACCTGAATATTTCTGGGTAAATTTGGAATTTAGAAAATTAAAAGATGTTTGTATCCTCACTAATTTTCAAATTGCCAACAAATTTCACATATTTTTCCTGTTTATTTTCATTTAAATTACTGTATTTCCAGAAGTTTTTTTGTTTAGGAGGCAAAATGATATGTTCTCTAATAGGGACCGGGTAAATGTAGGGAGAAGAATTTTGGACCACTGTGTGTCTCTTAGTAGAAAGGATCAGGTAGACCATTTTCAGTGGTGAGGACCTGTGACTTAATGGCCCACCATCACCAGGAAAAGTTGCACTGTGAGAAAGCACCATAAAGAAAAGTGAGCCTTATGATTAGAAATAAATGATATTTAACAATTCAACTTGATTAATCTAGCTTTTTTTTTTTTTTTCCCCTGTAGAACTACAGTTTGTGGAAATATTCTGATTGCTTCTTCTTCACTCAGGTGTATGAGGCTGTAGCCAGGCCGCTACTTTTTCTCCCCAAACACTCAGAATACATACCAGTTGTTGCGTTGGTTTCCTAGAACTATCATTGTTAACCTTTTTTTTCTTTTGGGGGGGTAATATAATAAACCAAATTTATTTTTTTGGATAACTTTCTTTTGGATAATTTATGGACTGTCTTGTTATAAACTGACCTCTCTCTCAAACATCCTTTCAAATTTTACTGAATATGCTAACCATTTTTATCTTTTACTGTCTTAATTGACAAATGCATCATTGTGAAATTGAATACCTGACTAAATGATAAGCTAGAAATAAATTTTTTCTTTTGATTTATGAACACAGGTTACTAAATTAGCTGCATATTCTATTAAAAACTGGATTATTTTTCTATTTTGTTTTTCTCACGAATTTGATTCCATCTTTTTTGAAACAATGAGTAAATATTTGATGATTGTTCATTATCATATTTAAATGCTCCTTGGCACTTTTGGTTTTGGGGGAGGCAATCAATAAAAATACTTTAAATGAAAATATACTTTTTAATGCTTACTATTTTAGAATGTTAGTGTTTCATCATATTTGTTGTAAGTGTACAATCTCTACATGCATTCGTTACTTAAAAATAATCTTCTGCTGAAAATAACTTCCTTTCAATTTAGATTTTATACAAAAGAAGATGTACAATATTTATTCTATCTATGGTATGAATTTCATAAGGAAACATGCAGACATTACAGTAATTTTAGAAATAATACAAACATTTTTGAAAAGTGATAGAGAAAACATACAGAATGTACACACACATGCACACACACACACACACACACACACACACACACACAACTGATTCCCAAGAGAAAGCAAGATCAGTGGATAAATTAATCATGCCTAAGTATATATCATTAGTATGTCCTGCCAGAACCTAAATTCTTTATTAAGGGAATACTTCCAGAAAATTACATCATCCTGTGACTATACCCTTTGTTTATGTAAAAGTAAAAATGCTACATCTAAATGTAAATTGAATTATCCCAGTGTCCCCAAAAGCATTTTACTGCAAATTGAGAATGACCAAAAAAAAAAAAAAAAGTATATGAAATTATGAAATGGTTTACACATATTTCTGTTGCTGGAGCAAAGTAGACTTTAAATCTTTTGAGTACATTTCCCTCCTCAAACTTATTTATTCTACTATTTAAGATACTTCAAACATATACCTTGGCACATCAATAGGGATCGTAAGTTCTAAGAAATGTATTAAATATTAGATTGAAAAAGAATAAAACATATTAAATAGAATTTACCTTCATTTAAATCTATTTCTAAAAATTTCTTCTATACAAGAGACTATTTCTTCCAAATAAAATATTATATATTACTTTCTCTATTTATTAAATTAATGAATTTACTTACAAAGGGCTTGGATCTGATCCGTACAAGTTCATGACATTCTGATAAATTCAGCAGGTTGCAGAAGAAATCTTTTTGCTGTAAATAGTGAAGGTCACGAATCTACTATCCTACTCCTTCAGCCAAGAAATAAAAAGGTATTTAGAGCTTTTGCAGTTGTCTGAAAATTGTATACATGTCTTTAATATTAATGTGCTTCTCTTACTCTAAGTATTCCTCAGAAAACTTAATACCAGAGGTCAATTCCTCTGCTTCTGTAATGAAACATCGTCTTGCTAAATGTTGTGTAACTATGTCTTTTGCCTTATCTCCTTTTCTGCAACAGAAGGAAAATGCAGCATACATACTTACTAAAATATAAAGAAATTCACAAAGATAGGGCAATCATATCTGTAGTATCAATTATAATTATATTATGATGCATAGCACTTAAAGAGTAATTTTATAACAAAAGTATAACAAATATTACAACATAATATATGCCTAAGCAGAATCCAATGCTCAAAGTGAAAAGATGAATTAAGAATAATTTTGAAATGACACAAACTAAGAGAAGGTGTATGCTTAAATTCTTACTCATGGCTATTTCATGAGATGCTTAAATCAGGAAAATAATTACCTTAGTTTTTCATTCTATGTGTTTGCTTTACGGTCTTATTTACCTAGTGGATTCTAAAATAATAAAATACATAGAGATAAATAGGTAGATATACAGATAGACATATACATAAAATTCCAAGCTTTCATTTAGCCACTCAAAAATATTTCTTTATCACTACCATCCATGTACCCACGAGCATTATGAAAGGTATTGGGTTTAGAGCAGTAATAGTATTTGTTTAACTAGCATTATGAACTGTGACATTCCCCAAACCAACTCTCAAGATTTTACTATCATGAGTAATTAGTATTATGTGGAAAACAGGTTTTAATAATATTATTTTAAACCTAGTTAAAGTTTTTGAAAAATTATTTCAGACTGAATAGAATCTTCCTATGTTGATAAAAAATCTCAATCTCTAAGAAATATAGAGGTTTTATACAATATTTATAAAAATATGAATAGAAACTTTTATTAATATTTTTAAGATAGAAGCCATTAACAGCTTAACTGCTGTTGTTCCACTTAGTACACTTCCACTGATATAGTCCAACCTACTTGGCTGATTTTTATTTTTCACTATCTGGATGTTTAAGGTAATAAGAACACTTCATATTCCTTATTTATTTCATTTCATTTTTTTTTTAATGCTGGAAAATACCTGTCATCATACATAGCTCCATTATTTATAAACTAAGCATTGCCATTTAAAAATGATTAAAGGCCAAGTCGTAATTGATGTTCTCAAGAAAGTATGAAAAGAATTACTAGCTGTTTTACTATGCTTGCCCTGGGCAATTACAATTATAGCACCTAGAATTGACTGACTGTAATCTATGAGTAGATGTTTGCCTAATCCGTAATCCTCAAAACAACCCAATGGAAATATAATGGCATAACTTATACATTAAGAAATTGATGATATAGTAAGATAACTAATTTGCCCAAACTAATAAACGTTAGCAATAGCAACTAAACCTGGTGTAATGAACTCAAATTCTTTGCACTTTCCATCATATCATTCTGACTTCCCATATTGCAGACTGTACACTTGTGTTTTGCATAGTGAAAGGTACAATATGAGCCATGAAAACATGTACACAGAGTAACATGGACTGAGAGCTGTAAGTCCTTAATAAATTCCAAATTATATTGCTGTGTAACAATTTGACAAAAGTGACCGATTTAAGCATGATATACTACAAACTCCTGTTCCATACTTGTGAATCATTTAAACTTTAATATGCACAGAGTGACCATCTGAGAAAGGGAACAGAATTTGGACAACTGAAGGGTAAAATATATGTTAGATGTTCCAGCTAGTGCTTGAATGAGTTTTCCTTACCAACACTGGGGAAGGCAGGCCAACTCTTCAGCTGCATTCACGGAAACCTTAAATACTCTGAAAACTGATGATTGCTGGTGACAATGACAGCGGTTCTCCAGGGAGTAAATTATGGATGGGAGAATAGAAAATCATCCATTTTTTTCTCAAAACTGGTAAGAGGTAGGTTGCCCAGGAGGAATGGAAGAATAAAAATAGACATACCTAGATATAGATATACACAATTGAGCTCTATGTAAGGGAGATAAGAGAATGCATTTACATGAAAAGTAAACCAAACTTTATATATATATAGGATAATCAACTATCACAACCCATAAAAGATATTTGCATTGCATGGTAGTCACCTTCAGTGGACATTCTGCTGCCATGATTAAAATGTCAATAAAATATTTAATGAAAAACTTCAAGGTCCCAAACAAAATATTAACTTACTTGTGGGAAGAATTCCAGGATACACTTAAAATTCTCCAAAGAAAATATATAAAGCTACAAATAAAGATTTTATATTTATGTGTATATATATATATATATACATATATATATGTATATATATACACACACATATATATGTATATATACATATATATCATCCATATATACATGTATATGTATATGTGTATATATATTATATATGTATATATAATATATATACACACACACATATATAATATATATATATGGATAAATTGACAGAGATCAGAACCAAAGAAATGGAGGTAACACAAAGGAAAAATAGTAGAATACATATAAAATTTTAACCTGCGAGAACTGACTAAGAATAAGTATGCTTGTAATCTATAAAATCCTGAAGATCTTAGGTAGAATCCAGAGGTGTCTGTCCATGGAATAACAGAAAAAATATCCTACTGAAGCTTTAAAAATTAACAAACAAACAAAAGCAAAAACAATTTTAATATACTATAAAATATTAGTAGAGGTGAAGATACATTTACAAAGCACATCTAAAAGGTATTTTCATAGTTTATTTGGGGAATATTTGAAGACCTTCAGAAGATACTTGTACAAAGTGCATCCTTCACCTCAGTAATAGATATGAAAATGCAATGAAAAATGGACCTTACAGAATCTAGTCATTTGTATATACTTACTTATATGAAGTTTATCTAAACAGCAATAGCCTTGAGAATTTGACCATAGTTACTAATTTATGGACATTCTAAAAGTTAGAGCTCCAAAGATGGTGAGTGATTGTTAATCTAAATCACCACTCTCCTATAATTATTTTCAAACTTTAGAGTGAACCAAATGTATTCTAGAAAAAAACAGAAAGGCTGTAAATAACAGGCATCTGGCAGAATTACTAAAAGTCAGGTGAATGTTTTCTTAAGTGCAGATAATGAATTTTACATGTAATTCTAATTACCAACATCTTTTCACCTTAGTGACTACATAAAATCCTCATAAAGTACATATTTGTTTAAGTATGTATTTTAACATCAATCTATAGCAGGCCTTTCTGCTCCCTCTTGATTTCTTCAATGCATATGCTACATTTAAACTCTAAAATAATGTTACCTGCTTTTTACTATTATTTGAATCTATAGAACATGCTTTTTTCAAACAATTAAGAGAAATGAAAATATATTTCAATATGCGTAAAAGCAATATATTAATTACACAAAGATAATCAGTTAATTTGATATTAATAAGACTACAAACATGTGAAAAAACTTCATCTGCTATAGGATGCATACATTTAGAGAATACCATAAATTGAACACTTACCCAAGTGAATCTTAACATTTTGTGCTCAAAACTCAAAATAAGAGATGGTCAGATATCCAACACACCTGCATTTTTAAAAATGCCATTCAGGGAATCATCAATTATATTGTTAATTATCTCTGGCATAAAAACCAATGCAATAATTTCTTTTTTTTCCCCAGAATTCTAAGGTAAGAAAAAGTATGTTATTGCTGATGGCACTGCTACGTTTTATTTTATCGGGCAAGAAGAGGTAAGGAATCCCTATTGCTTCACTTTTAGCTTTGATTGTGATGGAACTCTGTTTTTAGCTACAATTGGCTTCTCTTATCCTTTGTATTTTGATAAGTATGAGAATAACTTTGCTGCCTTTATTATTCATTTTTTGTGTGCTACTACTAACCAGAATATAAGAATAATTTAAGTCAGTAACAGTTTCTTTAAAATTTACCATGTGAATAAAATTATTTTAGGTATCAGATAGCTAGGGAAGACCAAACTGAAATAGGCTTTTAATAAGAGTCTAGATTATTTACGGTACAACTCGAGCTCTTTTAACAGAGACCCCAAAATATAGTAACTGAAAAAAGTTAATTTCTCTCTCTCTGGGGAATTTAGACATGAACAATCCAAGACTGGCAAGGTTGTTTCACACCACAAGGTCATTCAGGCATTTGGTTTTTTTGGCATCTGTGGAACCACTATTCCTTTGTTTGCAATCCTGCATCATGGTTGAAATTGATTGCCCTCTACATCTGTATTTCCAACCACAAAAAGTAAAAAGTAAAAAAAAAAAAAAAAAGGCAGTAAAAGGCCTTGGGAAAGTATTATCCTTTTTAAGAAGAAGTCTCAGAAATTGTTTATATCATTTCTGCTAATTTCCCATTGCTCTGAATTTAACTGGGTTAAAACTCATAGCGGCAAGAAAAGCTGATCAATGGTAGGGACGAGCCATGTGCCTGGCTAAAATTGTTTTGATATTTATATTTTGATATGGAGAAAGGGGATGGATATTGAAGTAAAATTACCACATCAGCCATAGCTTCTCTAATGATGTATTTCCAATTTACCATCTGCTGTCTGTGTGTAATAAGAAAATGTTAATATATTGCAGTAAAAGTCTTTAGTTTTATAAATAGAGACGCATGGTTGATTGCTAGTGCCACTGATTATTAGCTGTAAATACAGAGGATGCCAAAAAATGTATGTACATTTTAAGGAAAAAGCTGTATTAAAATTGTAATACTCAATATATACTGACAACAAAAGATGAAAACAAGTTATGTGGTTATATGTTTTTGGCACTCCCAGTAGTTGTCAAGTTACTTCATGTTTCTGAGCTGCTATACTCTCATCCAGAAAGTGAAGATAAAAATATCTAACTCAGAGGTAAGCATGATTTTGTAATAAGTCAAAATAAATGACAACATTTAACATTATTGGAGAAGTACTTCTAAATTGAACTTTACTGAAATATTTTATCCTCTTCCATTAGTTATGATGATGTCTCAATCACCATTTAGTCTTTTGGATTTACTTCTCTAAGAACTTCAACACACAAAAACCCAGATAAGCCTCTATGTGATAGAAAGAAAGACCAGAAAGAACTATTTTTCATATACATGAAACTGTGAAAGGGAATACGTTTCCATTACAATTAAATAGGCAGGAACAGATACTACAGACTAAAGTCTAAATGCATATTTACCACTTCGGCTACATGTAGTTTAGCAAGTCAATGCTACTTGGAAAGCAATGCTTTCAAGTGAAATTATCTTTTATTCTATCACTAACATTTGTTTTGATTCCAATAATAAGTATTGAGGCCACTCAAAGAAAGATTTGAGAGTAGTCACCTACAAGAATATACATTTGAATGATTTTCTCCTGATGCAACTCTTAGTAACTATGGTGACAATCTGTTCAAGCATTTAGAAAGAAAATAATTTGTCTTACTTTTCTGTCATTTGAGTAACATTTTTTAAATTCAGTTAGCAACATTATGTTTACAATTTTGTTTAGAAATTTGTTGATTTTTATGTATTTATATGTAAAATATTGATTTTGTCAGGTTTTCAAAATACAGTTTTTAATTCAAAATTATTTTCAAATTGATTATAACGTCCCCAAACATGGACTACAAAGGTATCTGGTAACCAGATATATTCTTGTATGTTCATATATTAGAAATATACATTTTTTTAATTAAAGTTTATTGGGGTGACAATTGTTAGTAAAGTTATATAGATTTCAGATGTACAATTCTGCAATACATCATCTATATATCACATTGTGTGTTCACCATGCAGAGTCAGTTCTCTTTCCATCACCATATGTCTGATCCCCTTTACCCTCATCTACCACCCCCATCCCCCCTTACTTCTGGTAACCACTAAACTGTTGTCTATGTCTATGAGATTTTGTTTCTTCATTTGTCTGTCTTATTATTTTGTTGGTTTCAGTTTTATATACCACATATCAGTGAAATCATATGGTTCTCTACTTTTGCTGTCTGACTTATTTCATTTAGCATTATAATCTCAAGATCTATCCATGTTGTCGTAAATGGTACTACTGCATCTTTTCTTATGGCAGAATAGTAGTATTCCATTATGTATATATACCACAACTTCTTTATCCATTCATCTATCGAAGGATACTTTGGTTGTTTCCATGTCTTGGCCACTGTAAATAAAGCTGCAATGAACATTGGAGCACATATGTCTTTATGGATAAATGTTTTCAGATATTTTTGGTAGATACCTGGGTGAGGGATTGCTGGGTCATATGGTAATTCTATTCTTAATTTTTGGAGGAACTTCCACACTGCCTTCCATAGCAGCTGCACCAAACTGCATTGCCACCAAAAGTGTATGAGGGTTCCTTTTTCTCCACAGCCTCTCCAACACTTGTTACTATTTGTCTTGTTGATGATAGCCATTCTAACTGGTGTGAGTTGATATCTCATTGTAGTTTTTATTTGCATTTCTCTGATGATTAGTGATGTTGAACATTTTTTCATATGTCTATTGGCCTGTATGTCCTCTTTGGAAAAATGTCTCTTCAGGTCCCCTGCCCATTTTTCAATTGGATTGTTTGGTTTTCTTTTTGTTGTTGTTGTTGAGGTGTATGTGTTCCTTATATGGTTTGGATATTAGCCCCTTATCAGAGGTGTTGTTTGCAAAAATCTTCTTTCATTTGGTTGGTTGCCTCTTTATATTGTTGATGGTTTCTTTTGCTGTGTAGAAGCTTTTTAATTTAATGTAGTCTCATTCATTTATTTCAGCTTTTACTTCCCTTGCCATTGGAGTCAAATTCATGAAATGCTCTTTGAACCCAAGGTCCATAAGTTTAGTACCTATGTTTTCTTCTATGCAATTTATTGTTTCAAGTCTTAGGTTTAGGTCTTTAATCCATTTTGAGTTAATTTTGGCATATGGTGACAGATAGAAATATTTTTTAACTGCACATGCCACCCATTTATCTATGACCATACTTTGAAAAATGTATGTTGAGATATATTATGTTATTAATATGATCCTTCAAGTTTTGATTAGGGTCTTCTATGTAATGTCTTTGCAAAGATAAAGATCTGTCTGAAGTGAATGGGCAGTAACACTTTCAGATAAACATTTGATTTACTTTCAGTCCATAACTAATGGTTTAAATTACTTATTAGTAATTTTCTCATGCATAGGGCATTTGATTTGAGGATAATTTTTAAATTATATGTAGTTTTACTCTGGTGATCACTTCAACTTGTACAGCTAGTAAGTGATATTTGTGTGTTTGTGTTTTAGAGATTATAGGTCATTGATTAGACCTGTTTGTTATACTGATATTATAATTGATGATGTAAAACAAAGTGGGTGAAGTTGAAGACCAAATGAAGTTAATTGCAACTGAAAAAAATTATAATCAATTCAA
The DNA here is from genome assembly GCF_036562045.2 of Rhinolophus sinicus. NCBI lineage: Eukaryota > Metazoa > Chordata > Mammalia > Chiroptera > Rhinolophidae > Rhinolophus > Rhinolophus sinicus. Next base: position 173,458,761 of record NC_133751.1, on the reverse strand, counting down.
GTGTTGTTGTAATTAGAATTTAGAATCTAATATCATTCCAAATAGCAAACTTATGAAACCATCTGTATTTCCAAATTTCCAACATCATGTCGACAACCTGATTCTGTGTGCTTGCTTCTCTTTTAAAATGCTGCCTATTCTGCCAGCTTCTTTACACAGGTATGTTACTAGTAATTTACCTAACACTTTGCATTTTATTGATAGGCTTATCCAATTCTGTCCATTTCTATTATTGATTTCATATTTCATATCCTTTTGGCTTGTTTACCCTCTCACTCTTTTCCTCTCTAAACTTAATTTTGTTTTCATTATGTCTAGTTTAAATTGACTGTAACAAGTATGCCTGGGATCCATTTCACACTCAAATGTTCTCTCACCGTTTAAGTCATATAATCTCTTTAGAGCAAATTTCTTTAGCTGTTAAGTGGGTATAATACTTGTGCTTATTTCTTGGGGATATTGGAAAGGTTGAAATACTCATCACATAATATCAAACACTGGAAATTACCAATGAATTCTCATTGTCCTATAATCTCCCCATTGGATGTCTTTCTAAATTCTGACACACCTAAAAACTATGAAAAAGCTTTCTGAATAATCGATATCCTCACAGGAACAATTATCAATAATGTTAAATTTCCTTTAAAAATCAGGATCAAACTGCACAAAATTATCAGTAACATGAAATGTCCTTAAAATATTCAACTAATATGCGTGATCCTTTAGAACCAGATCTTAAGAAGGGCTTTAACAATGGACCTTTATATTCTAGTGAGTATAGAATTCATCTTCATTATGCCTAGCTTCCACTCCAGCCCTGTGTCAGAATAACTTGTAGGAGTAATATCTCAAGGCACCATATTATTAAATCTTGAGGTACTCAGCAGTAAACAAGAATACTAAAAGAAAATTATGAACAAATCTACCTTATGCAGTCTCAAGCCCCACATAAAGAAGAAGAAGAAAAAAAAGAAAGATCTAGTTTAATCATATATACACAACAAAATATAACAGAAGTAGTCAATAAATATGGATGTGTTTGTGGGTGTGGGACTCACAGAACTCAGTAAATTTGCTCCCTTGCAAGATCAACAAAATTACTGGCAAAATATTCATAATGAGCCATTTCAGAACACTGGAAATTAACCAAAGGCACAGAACAAGCTGAAAGCATTTATTGAAGAAAACTGCTAGAGAACTTCAGGTCTGTGACGTTTTAACTTAGAGATGCACCTCTCCTCTATATCTTCAGGTTCATGAAATGGTGGCCATGAAAAACAGCCTATGGTGGGAGCTGACCTCTTTTGAAGTTCTGTCAATAGTCCCATATCTAGAGTACAATCAATTGTTTTTCAGGGACTACTGGAATAATTCTATTCCCAGAGTGTTTCCTAAAACAACAGCATGCTACTTGAATCCATTACATAACAGCTGCCTCAGCCTGTGATTTCAGTTGGAGCAAATAAGAGCTTGATCAAAATTAGAAGGGGATGTCTAGTGAACTAGAACACAAGTAGCAGACGCTGGGAAGCTCGAACATACTCTTGGGGGTAGGAAAGATGCATGCATACATAGTGTTGTCCACATGCCCAGGAAAGAGAGGACCCAAAACATTACTTTGAGCAGCCCTTGAGGACCTCCAAAAGCAGGAAGTGGAAGCTAAGACTGATTTGTAAACTTCCTAAAACTTCAAAGTGTGTATTCAAAAAAGATCCTATGCCGAAAGGTGGAACACATACTAGGTCAAGACATTTAAGGAAATCTTCTGACAGAGCATTGGCTGACCACTATGAAACTATGAAATAAAAAGCTTGTTAATTTGATCAACAGCTATCAAGTTAAACACATCAAGAAAAAAAAAAAGAACGTCACAAGTTACCATATTACCACAAAATTTAAAATATATTAGGGAAATATTATAAACAATATTATAACAACAAACTTGGTTAATTATACAAAGTGGACAAATTCCTTGATAGAGGCAAATTAACAAAGCTCAAACAACAAGAAATATATGATAGATAACATGAATAACACTATATCTATTAGAAAAATTAAATTTGTAGGTGAAATTTTCACATAAAAAATGCTAGGACAAACTAGCTTCATTGGAGAATTCTAGTAAACACCGAAGAAATAAATATCACCAGTTCTACACAACTTCCTGAAGAAAATAGGTCAGGCAAGAATACTTCCCTATTCATTTGATGAAGCCAGTATTACTCTTATAATAAAACTAGACAGATGTTAAAAGAAAATAAAAGTACAATCTAATATCCTTCAATAGCATAGTTAAAAATTTGAAATATAATTCTATTGAATCAAACACAATGATACACTCACAGACACACACACACACAAACACATACATGAGGTCTGATAATTAAGTTCATAAACTTATTGCGATGATGTTGCTAATCTTTTTTGTTACCAGAGTGATTATTCATTATGAGTTTGTATCAACTGGACAAACAGTTAACCAAAGTTACTGTTTGGAAGTGCTGAAAAGGCTGCATGGAAAAGTTTGACGACCTGAACTTTCGCCAACAATTCAAGGCTCTTGCATCACAACAATGCACCAGCTCACATAGCACTGTCTATGAGGGAGTTTTTAACCAGTAAACAAATAACTGTATTGCAACACCCTCCCTATTCATCTGGTCTGGCCCCCAATGACTTCTTTGTTTACCTGAAGATAAAAGAAATATTGAAAGGAAGACATTTTGATGTCATTCAGGACATCAAGGGTAATACGATGACAACTCTGATGGCCATTCCAAAAAAAGAGTTCTAAAATTGCTTTGAAGGGTGGACTAGGCACTGGAATTGGTGCATTGCTTCCCAAGGGGAGTACTTCAAAGGTGACCATAGTGATACTCAGCAATGAGGTAGGTAGCACTTTTCTTAGGATGAGTTTCCAAACTTAATTGTCTGACCTCGTGTGTGTGTGTGTGTGTGTGTGTGTGTGTGTGTGTGTGTGTAAAGGATAATCATGATAGAGTGTGGTTGATTCCCAGAATGCAAATTGGCTTATCATTCAAAAATCAATCAATAGAACTCACTACATTCATAAATACAAAATTAAAAACCATGTGATCATCTCAGTAGGCACTGCAATAATTTTGATAAGCTATAACATCCATTTATGATTTTTTAAAAATGAGCAAAGTAGGAATACGAGGGCATTTCCTTAACCTGACATAGGATACCTATGAAAACCCATACCTAACATTATACTTAATTGTGAAAGAATGATTGTTTTTCACCTGAGATTAGGTACAAAATGAAATTGTCCATTTCTATTCAACATTGTATTAGGGATTATAGCCAGAATCATAATGTCAGAAATGTGAAATACGAAGCTTCTACGTTGCAAAGGAAGAAGTACAATTATCTTTATTTACGGACGGTCTATGTAGAATTATCTGATAGAATCTACAAATTACAAGAACTAAGAAGGGAGTTTAACAAAGTTGCAGGATAGAAGATTCATATGTAAAAATTTAAAATACTTCTGTGGCTATAACAAGCTATTGAATAATTAAAAGTTATCACTTAAAATTGCATGGAAACACATGAATGCTTAAGATTAATCTTTTTTTATACTAAAAACTATAAAACATTACCGAGAGAGAAAAATACTAAATAAATGAAGAGATACAGCATACTCATCAGTTAGAAAACTCAATATTATTAGGTTGGCAATGCTTTCCAAACAGATATATAGATTCACTCAATACCATTAAAATCCTAGAAGAATTATTTATAGAGATTTGAAATCTGGTTCTAAAATTCATATGACCATTCAAAAAATCTACAATAGTCAAAACAACATTGTAAAACAGTTATGTTTGAAGATTTACTATAAAGTTATACTAAACAAATGAATCTGGTGTTAGTTTCAAAATAGAAATATGGAATATAATAGAGCATTAGAAAACAGACATATATATATATATGTAGCTGATTTTTGACTAAGGTGCAAAACAAGTGGAAAAAGGAAAGTCTTTTCATCATACAATGTTATAAAAATTGGATATCATATGCAAAAATTACAAAAGATATTTGATCCACAACTAGCATTATACAAACCATTTACTCAAAATAAATCATAGATTTAAATGGCAAAACTTAAAATTCCAACATGACTGGAATGAAATAGAACAGAAAACCATTGTGAATCCTGGTTATGCAAACATTTTCTAGATTGATGCTAAAAATATAATCAATAAAATAATATATTTTATAAATTGTATTTCATTGAAATTAAGGCTGTCTACTCTAATAAATACTATGAAGCAAATGCAAACATAAGCCACACACTTGGTGAAAATATTTGCAAATCATAATACCAACAAAAAATGCCCAGAATACGTAAAGAACTCTTAAAATGCAATACACATCAAACTCAAAATATGGGCAAAGATTTAAACAATCCATCAAAGAAAAAATATGGATGGTGAATAAGCACATGAAAACCTGATATACATATAGGATATCATTGCACAACTGTTAAAATGGCTGAAGTTTAAAACGAGAACAATAAGAAAAAAGAAACAATTATCTATGTCAAATACTGGTGAGGACACGGAAGGTGTGGAGGAAGTAGAATGTTCATACACTGCTTGTAGTAATATAAAGTGAGACAACTACTTCGTAAAATCAGTATTGCAGTTTTTCAGAGATAAACATATACCTATCATATGATCTAGCTATTCTACTCTTGGGCATTTTCTCAAGTGAAATAAAAGAATAAATTCATACAAAGACTTGAACACAAAGGTTTATGGCTGCCATACTTGGAATAAAACCAAAATTTGTAAATAAACCACGAGTGGGTAAGCAAACTGGTATGAACATGCAATGAAATAGTACATAGCAATATAAAAGAAGAAACTATTGATATAAGCTATTAATATATGTCTCCCAAAACAACTATGTTCAGTCAGTCAAAACAAAAATCAGTATGCTCTGTATGATTTCTCATAAAATTCTAGTAAATGTAAACTAATTGGCATTAACAGAAAGCAGATGAATGATTGCTGTAGAAGGATGGGGGAGGAAGGCAGGTGGGAGGAGACCCGAGAAAGGCTGGATGGAGGGATTATAAGAAGGCACAAAGAAACTTTTGGAGTAACAGATATGTTCATTATTTTCATTGTTGTAATGATTTTACAAGTGTATAGCTATGTCAATGCATATAAAATTGAACATTTTAGAGGTGGCTGGATGGCTCAGTTAGTTAGAACACAAGCTCTGAAAAACAGGGTTGCCAGTTTGATTCCCACATGGGCCAGTGAGCTGCACCCTCCATAACTATATTGATGACAATGAGCTGACACTAAGTTTCTAGAGGGACAGCCTGATGGCTCAGTTGGTTAGAGTGAGAGCTCTTAACAACAAAGTTGCCAGTTCGATCCCTGCATGGGATGGTGGGCTGCGCCCCCTGCAACTAAGACTGAAAACCGCAACTGGACTTGGAGCTGAGCTGCACCCTCTACAACTGGATTGAAAGACAATGACTTCGAACTGATGGGTCCTGGCAAAACACACTGTTCCCCAGTATTAACAAAAATAATAATAATAAAATAAAAATTGAACATTTTAAACATGCACAGTTTATGTATTTCAATTATAACATAACAAAGCTATTTAAAATAAAAGAATTGATAGACCTTAGGAGAAATCAAATTAGAACTCTGAAATGAAATAATCATATGGGTTGTTCCTAATTTGACAAATAAGAAAACAGAAAATAATAAAAAGATAATAATAATAATAATAAAGATAATACCATGCAGCACTGCTTAAGAACCAGTGTTTTCAGCCGTGCAGACCTGGATAGAGTTCAATCATAGGTTTTACTTGTCACTGTATATTTGGGAACCTAATCTTTTTCTCTAAATCTCATTTTCTTAATCAGTAAAATTTGATTAAGGAAAGAGATTTCCTAATTGCTACTTGAGAATGGTACCAGTCATATAACTGAAACCTACATAACTCACAAAATTTGAATGAATAAAATATGAGTAAAAATTATTGTATTCCAAAAAGACAGAATTTTCTGGCTTATCAAGAATTAAAGACATCAGGGCAGTGAACTATTTTAACATAGCTAACCAAAGCTTCATAAAGCTGATTATAAGCAACCAAGTTCATTAGAGAAAGGCCAGTTGATAATCCAAAAATTACTTAATTTAAAATAGTTAACTGAAGAGGAAATAAGAGCAAAGTGCCAGACTTTGTACTGGGGATGCTACAGTAAATAAGACAGATTATTTATGTTTCAGAAATAATAGTTATATAGATAAATATTGACAAAATTCCAACACCAGTACAAAAATACTGCATAAATTATATATGTCTCACCCCTGGAGATTCTAATTCAGTAGGCCTGGAGTTACCTTGGGATATACCTTGTAAAAATCTCTAGATATGTGTGAAGAGTTTTGGATATGGCATTTTAAAATAAATCCTGTGCTCTTTTCAAGAAGAGATTATAAGTTTTAAAATTCATTTTATAGGAAACTATTCCAAAATTATATGAGACACATGTAACCAGATATATTAGTGAATGTTTGTTGTAGTAGAACCAAGTTTAAAAATAAAACCTATCATACTGTGGACTTATCACCCTACAGAGTTCATTTAAAATGGAATAGTCAAAAGGTAGAGCTTCCACACAGCTAAGAGGTTTCATGATTTTTATAAACCACTGCTTTGAGCTGGAAACATCTGTGTTTGTCATATGAAAGAAAAATGAGTTTTATAGTATATGTCATTTGCTGTTTTTGTCCTCTGTGTTTATGGATAGTCCTTAAACATTGATTTTCTTCAAGTTGAGCTCCTCGTGATTATTCCTCTTCAAGCCTATGGTGTTATCTGTGTGAGTGTTTACATCATGAGATAAAATTTGTACTCCTTCACATTGACAACCCCAGGAGTAGAGATAAAGGCCTGATTATATGTCTGGATGAATCATCCTTTTGAAATCCACTTCTCACCTTGTCAGCAAATTTGCACCAAATTAGAAATCCATAGATAATCCTACCAACTGCCACTGAGCAGAAAGAAGCCCAGCAGTCAGATGTGTAAGAGTTCTGGGATCCAAAGAATCCATGATGGGAAGATGAAGTAAAAATTCTCATTGGTATCCCATTTTGTTCAAACTTGTCTTTTATCTACATTTTAATGTCAAAATTCACATGAAACAAAGAGTGTACTAAAAAATTAATTAATATAAAAGCTTATGGAGGGAAGAGAAGTAAAATTGGCCTTCCCTTAAGATAGGAGTAGGTGAGAATAAACGTATTATTCAAAATTTTCACCAGGGATTCTTATTCATTCCTGGTATGCATGATTGATTGGTTCAATATCCACAAATCAATTAATGTGATATACCACATTAACAAAATGAAAATAATATGGTCATATCAATACATGCAGAGAAAGCATTTGACAAAATCCAGCATCCATTTATGATAAAAACTCTTAGCAAAATGGGAATGGAGGGATCATGTCTCAACATAGTAAAGGTTATATATAATAAACCCACAGCTAACATCATACTCGATGGGGAAAGATAAAAGCAGTATCCTTAAGATCAGGAACAAGACGAGGTTCCCTGCTCTCACCACTTTTATTCAACATAGTTATAGAACTTCTAGCTAAAGCAATCAGACAAGAAAAAGAAATAAATGTATCCGAACTGGAAAGGGGGAAGTGAAATTCTCATTATATGCAGATGACATGATACTATATGGAGAGAATCCCAAAGACTCCACCATAAAACTACTAGAATGTATAAATGAATGTAGTAAAGTGCCAAGATACAAAATTAATATTCAGCAATCAGTTGCATTTGCATACACCAATGAGAAGGAGAAATTAAGAAAACAATTCCATTTACAATTACTTCAAAAACGATAAAATACTTAGGATAAATTTAACCAAGGAAGCAAAAGAAATGTACTGAGAAAATTATAAGACATTGAAGAGAGAAATTAAAAAAGATACAAATAAATGGAAACATGTACCATGCTTATCGACAGGAAAAATTAATATAGTTAAAATGTCGATACTACCCAAGGCAATATACAGATTCAGTGCAATCCCTATCAAATTATCAATGACATTTTTCACAGAACTAGAAAAATAATCCTAAAATTTATATGGAACCATAAAAATCCCCAAATAGCTACAGAAATATTAAGAAATTAGAACAGTGGAAAATATCATGCTACTTGATATCAAATAGAAAACCATCAATAAAACAAAGAGACAGCCTACTGAATGGGAGAAGATATTTGTAAATGATACATCTGATAAAGGTTTAATATCCAAAATTTATTTTAAAAAAACCCTCATACAACTCAACAGCAAAAAGCAAACAACCCAATTAACAAATGGGCAGAGGACATGAAGAGACATTTCTCTAAAGAGGATATACAGATGGCCAACAGACATAAAAAGATGCTTGATGTCACTAATCATTAGAGAAAGGCAAATAAAAACTCCAATGAGATACCACCTCACTCCTGTCAGAATGGCCATCATCAATAAATCAACAAACAAGTGTTGGCGAGGATGTGGAGAAAATAGAACCCTCATGCACTGCTGGTGGGATTGCAGATTGGTGCAGTCACTACAGAAAACAGTATAGAGGTTCCTCAAAAAATTGAAAACAGAACTACCGTATGACCCAGCAATTCCACTCCTGGGTATCTATCCAAAAAAATCCAAAACACTAATTAAAAAAAAAATCTGTATCCCTATCTTTATTGCAATGCTATTCACATAGTCCAGCTACAGATACAACCAAAATTCCCATCAATACACAAATGGATAAAGAAGATGCGGTACATATTTACTATGAAGTATTACTCTGCCATGAAATTAATGAAATATTATCATTTGAAACAACATGGATAGACATCGAGAATATTATGCTAAGTGAAATAAGTCAGACTGAGACAGACAAACACCATATGATCTCACTTATATGTGGAATTGAAAGAAGAGAATAAATGAGCAAACAAAACAGAAATACACTCAGAGATACAGGGAATAAAAACAAACTGATGGTTGCTAGATGGGAGGGAGGTGGGTATGGGGGATAGGGTGAAGGGATTAGAAAATATAAATTAGTAGTCATAATATAGTCACGGATATATGAAATACAGTATGGGGAATATATTCAATAATGTTTCAAAGATTATGTAGAGTACCAGTTGTGTCCTAGACTTATCAAGGGGATCATTTCATTGACTGTGTAGATGCCTGACCACAGCACTATATACCTGAAGTTAAAGTAGAATTAAAGTTAATCATTATATATATATATATGCATATACAAAATTAGGAGGTAAGAATATACATTCACAGAATATAAAGTACAGCATAGGGAATATAGTCAATGGTATTTAATAGCTATGTACTATGTCACAAGGGTAGTAGACTGGAAGGGTTATCATTTTGAGAAAGGTATATATGTCTAACTATTATGTTGCTTTGTACCTCTGAAACTAATAAAAAAAACAAAACAAAACAAAACAAAACAAAAGAATAGATAGATAGATAGATAGATAGATAGATAGATAGATAGATAGATAGATAGATAAAATTTTCCCCATGCATTCTGATGGACAAGTTCATCTTGAATAGGTGGGCAGAACATTTGCAGTTTGCAATCCCATCCACTAACTTCTCCATTTTTTAAGCTGTAAAATTAATCAAGTAATTAATATTTGAAATCAACTCTCTCTATATATAAATATATTAAGTATGTGATAAATATGTGTAGCATAACTATATATAAATATATAAATGCCTGTGGTTTGTACTAATTTCTGTATCACCAGAAGGCAGGTATCAGAATGAAGAGCATAGCACTCCAGTAGAGAACTAGTCTCTGGGAATGGGAAATGGAAAGTTGGCCCTATCTTTTAGATTAAAGCTACTACATGTAATTACATTCTCACAGCATTTCATATACTAAATGAGTTCCTGTAAGTGTTATTTATATATGAGCACTGAAGGAGGGAGAGATAAATGTGAACTAAAGAACACAAAGAAAGCTCTGAGAACAATGTAATTATACATGTATTTTAAACATCCCCGATATTAGCTTTCGTTAATATCCATAGTTCACTTTTCTGAAAATGGATTTATCTTCACAAGCAATGATGAGCATGTTATTTTATTTATTTGAAAACAAAACTATAAAAACAAAGTTTACATTATCACCTATGTAATGGTTCTGATAAAATTAATAGTGAACCACTCTCCCCAAATACATATAGGAGATTCCGCAGCCATTAATTTTATTTTCCAACTAAATTTTTATTTTCAGTTGGAATTTGTTTGCTTTGTTGTGAATAGATGGAAAATATAAACATGTTTAAGATAAGATTAAATCTACTTTGACAATATATTAGAAATTCCTTTTAGGAATATTTTTGAAATTTGTACTAAATGATACAAAGAAAATTAAGTTTAATCACACATCAACAAACCTTTGTCCTTTTGGATATCAGCTATTAACATACTTGGCATCTTATTTCAAAAAATCAGTGAACATGCATACACAAAAAAGGCATTGTTCGGGGAAGTTTAGAATTCTGAAAATGACCCTCATGCATGAGTAAAGCCATGTATTTTAAGAATGTCATTTTATAAATGAATTAATTTGCCCTCTGCCATAAGCTTTAGATATTACCAAAAAAAATTATATATATATATATATATATCATATATATCATATATATATATATATATATATATATATATATATATATATATATATATATATATATATTTGGAAGGTTCTGCATTCCCAAAAATATTTAGGTAATGGGTTTGCCTCATTAATTTAGCAACATAGTACCATTAATTTATTTAATACTGGATTATATGAAGAGATTTGAATACATGAGAATATTAAAATGTCAAAGTATTTTGAAGATTATTCTTTTTAAGCCCTGTTGATATGCAAAGTTGCTATTAAAGTCCTCTGTGCTGGGTCTGGGAAGGAGGACAAAAGGAAAATTTGAGGTTGAACCAGCTTTAAGACAACCTCTTTTTCAGTGGCTCCTGCCGTCCCTTTTTCATCCAGAAGTATTGTTTTTTATCTCTTCTGGATTTGAATTATGAATAACACTTCATTTGTTTTAAAAAATTTTTGTTATTGAAAAAAAAGTTTAAAGTCTGCTATCTTATGAAATAGAGTAAACATATAAAAAGGTATAATTAATGTAATTATATAGATGAGTAACCTGAACTGAAAGAAGTTAGGTCATTTACATACAGTTGCACTACTATTAAATGGAAAAAATTTGTTTTTGAAATCTAAGTTACTAATCTCAGTTCAAGGGCCTGGCTCATTACCTGTTTATAGAATCATCTACATGTTGGCTAAGTGGTGGTAAGAGACAGAACTCAGGTGAGAAACCTGTGTCTGAATCCAGACTTTGCCATTACCTGGCTTTGCAAGCTCTATGCTTTTGCTTTCTCACTGCAAAACAGGACGTTTAGAGGACTTACTTCATAGAACTACTGGGAAATTTAAATGAACCTATGCATGTAAAGCCTACACAAGAGGTACTCAGGTCCCAGTCTAACTCTGCCGGTGGCCTTGGAATGGGTCAAATGGGTGATGTCAGAGGAACCAGAACTTTGGTAGATGACCTATAGTGAGTCTCAGAAAAACTGATTCCAGACCACACATTTATTTTATTCCTCTTTGAGCACCCAGTACACATCTATGTATACAGCATGCTCACAATAGAGCATCTTTTAACAATGGGCTCATCAAATATGAAAGTTACATGGAATAGAAAGAGCAAAGGAAAAAGCCTTTCTTGACATATGACCAAGTTATTCCTTTAAACCTAAATTATACCAGGCTAAGAGAGAATTATTTTTATCTGTGAAGGATCCTTTGTCTGAACACTCAGAAAGTGAGTGAATTCACAGAATCATGAAGTCACCATTTAACTCAGTTTGTTCTATGCAAAGTTACTGTTAGTTGAGGCTCTATAAAAAGTGAGCCCCATGGTGAAACGGACTTGGGAATTGGTACAATGTCTTTCTCCCTGTTGGATGGAGCCTTGCCCTTCACGTTGCTCATTTAGATCTCTCAGAAATCCTGCCTCAAAAACAAACAAACAAAAAAAGCAGCAACAACAAACAAACCACATTTAAATCGGTTTAATGCAATGTTTCACCATATATATATATATATATATATATATATATATATATATATATATATATGTCTTTTGGACCACAGAATTATCTTTCACAGATTTATTTTTAATTCCTAACAAAACTAGTGTTCCATGGAACACATATTGGGATATACTCCCTTAAACCATGGGCAGCATTATAATACCTGTGTCATTGTTAAAATATATGTGCATTTTCACAGAAACTCATTCCTTTCACACAGGATAGAAGAGATATTTAGGCTTCATTCAAAATAAGAGCCACTTTAAGAATGAATACTCCATGATTCCATAAACTTAAATTGATGCCTTTCTATTACTGTTCTTTTGTTATGTCCTGCATTTGTCTATATTTGATAGTAGTACAAGGTTTGCTTCAAACCTCACCACAGGATATGGAGTTATAAAATGAACCCTGGAGGGTGCTGAAATGCACCCATCTACATTATGATAGAAATCACAGATGGAAATCTATTCCTCATTTTGCCTGACTTCTTTGGTCTCAGACTTTTTCTTCAGTAAAAATTTGTTTATGTGATAGGAGTCTGATCTAAATATAAAAAATAAAATTACTCTCAAACTCATTAGACGATTGGCCTGTAGCATAATGAATCTCAGAATTAACATTCATTTTTGAAACCTAAATAGTCTAACTTATTGCTACACCAGCTCTTTATTTCATGGACTATAAAATTCACGAAATATTGAGTTTCATGGGCTATGAAATAAAAGCCTATAAAAGTGTCTTAGAATGTGTAATTATCTGCTAGATCGGGCATTTTTACCAAACCCATAATAAAATACATTGAGAGTTTTCTGTTAGAATAGCTTGCTATCTGAAAACTGGGGAAACTAATTGGAAAATAGATAAGCCCATCATGATATGCAAACAAAACAAATGACAATAAGATCACATCTTTCTAAACTCATTCAATACAATTAGGTTTTCTTAAACCACCTTTATATCTGTTGAAAAATTCCAGAAAATGAGTAAACAGTTTTAATTACAGAATATAAAACAAAATCACTATTACCAAAGGCCTAAATCTGATACTTGGCAGTTTTAGTAGTACTTACTTTACTTCCTCTTCAAAATTGGACTGAGAAATTGCTTCAAGTATTTAAATGTATCTCACTGAGCTACAAGATCTCTCTCTCTCTCTCTCTCTCTCTCTCTCTCTCTCTCTCTCTCTCTCTTGCTTTCTCTCTGTCTCTCTCTCCCTATCATTTTTACCTCTATTGGATTATAGATTTACAATAAAAAAAACCCAAGAGGGGAAAAAAGTAATTTCATCAGATCCTGACTTATTTCTCGCCATCTAACATCTAATTTTAGTTTTTGTTACTGTTAAATTTCAATCAGATGGACTAAACTAGTCATGAAATTCTTATATAATGCCTTCCTACCTTCAGATTCATAACACCTTTTCTTTCTTATATCCCACTCATGTATATTCTGACAACGACCTCTGCCCTGTCAAGTAGTTATTTCCCTAGTTTCCCTAACAGCTGAAAGTTTATCTTCTTTTATCTTTTATTATAAAACTGTCAGCATTTTATCTTCACCCTTTACTTAAAAAAATCTCCTAAAATAATCCTAAAATTATTCTAAACATTCAACTTCATATCTGTCATTGATTGTCATTTTTGTCCAACAGGGTGATTTAAATTATTTACATATCTTGAGATTTGTGTGTTAATATACATTACAAAGCATTCATAAGAGTTTTATTTCACTCTGCATTATTTTCTTGACAATTCTCCTATTTACTCTTTTAGCATATTACTGTCATAGGACAACAGATAGTTTTTCTATATTATTTGCTTCCCTTCTTGCATAACAGAACTGCTGATAATTTTGCTGGACACATAGCAATGATAAAGACTACAATTTCCACCACCCTTGGAATTTTATTTGGTTCTCTGACCCATTCTTACCAAATGTTCCATGGTTGGTCATGGGAACCTTCCTTCAAGAAATGCTCTACGTGTGCTTTGCCACTTATTTTTCTATCTGTTAAGTCAAGCGGTCAAGCCATTCCTGAGCAGTAGCACGACTCCTAGGCTGACTTGCCACACTTTCATAAATCAGTTGGTAGAGAAACAATAAGTTCAAATGTACTTGAATGATTTGTCAGGGCACAGCAGGCAGAATGAACTTCATGCTAACATCAGTGCCCCCTGCCTTACTCCCAGGTCTATGAGGGCCATGCAGCACAGACGCAGGTAGATGCTAAGCACACAGGTCTGTTCCACAGCTAAGGAACACGCAGTCTGCAGAAACTCCTAATCTTAAAAGAGAATGCTGGAAACCTCCCCAACATTCACCCAGAAGGAAGGGGTTACCTAATTATCCTGAATGTAAGCAAATCTCCCTTCAAACAGAAGAAATACTTTCCTACCCTGGAATATCTCTGGGGAGGGGAGATATCCTCAAAGAGGAGAGATATGTCTAAAGCTCTCTGGGGGGAGTGACTGTTTTATCTTTCCAAGGAAGCCTGCCTGTACAACCATTCTTAAACTGGCATCTTTCCTCAGAACATGTGTAAAAATGCCAGACCATGGAGAATTATCACCCCATATCATCTTCTTAAATATGGATGTGCTGACACTATGAAGATGAAGTTGACATTAGATGCATGGTGAAATGGTGTGGTAGAATGAACCTGTGTCCCTGAGATGCTCATGGAACTGAGCTACCATATAAGTCCTGGCTACTTATCTCCTAACTTTTATCTCTGAACTAATTTCTGCTGTGTTGAAATCATTTTTATTTTGAGTATCTTTTACTGAAAGTGGAACCTAATCCTTACTGATGCAATTGTTTTTTCGTTCTTCTTTTAAAATATAGCAAAATAACAATCTAATAACCAATGTATTTTTACAAAACATACAAAAGTACAAAAAGAAGAAAAAAAGTTACCAAAAACAATACATCTAGAAATAACATTATTAAAAATTCAATCTAATCAGTGCTTCAAATTATATTGTAGTGACATATTTATTCATAAATATGTGTCTACCTTTCTTGTTATTTTACCAACAGAATTGTCAAGATCAAAAAGCTATGTGTTAAGATATTTTTAAGATTCTTAATTCAAAGTGTATTTTTTTCTTGAAATGAATTTTATACATGTCTAAGAGTAAATGAGAGTAACTTTGTCAACATGTTTTAATTTTTTTCATTAAATGACTAGTGAATTTGAACATCATTACATGCTTAATAACTATTTGTATTTTTTCTGAACATCGACATGTTAGTTTTTGTCAATGCGTATCTTGGGATATGTGGCTGAATCCATTTGCTTTTTCCCTTTGCAGTTAGTTGGGCTGATGCCATGCACTTCTGCCCAATGGAATGAAGGCAGAACTAATTTAAGTAACTCCCAGTCTTCGACTATAATTAGTTTCCCATGACTTTCCCCATTCTAATAGATTATGCTTTTGGATACTACATTTGTAAACCTATGCATTACTATAACTTATATATTCTCATGTAAGTTTATACCCATCCGATGATGGGCAAGAATCTTTGTCTTAAGATTTCACTCTCAAAATAGGCATGTCTGTAACACCTACATGACAAAGATTGCTTGCCATTCAAGAATATCGTTGTTAATACGTCCAGGCACCCCACCGCTGCTCACAGGTAATGTACTTCTCTAGTTAGTTCATAGATGCCTGCAGTCTGTGAAGTCATCAAAAGAAACATCTTTTACTGCCAATGCTGTCAATGTTGCAAATGCCTTAGGTGACAACACCCTGAGCATAATCCTATTCTCTTGGCTTTCAAAAGTGAGACAACTCTGAGAACTCAAAGTATTTCATCTTAAACCCATTATTCAAGGATCCCTCTATGCCATTCTGCTTGAATCTCTTACTCTCATAAATCTTTTCTACCTTGTTATCATATTGTTCTCTAACTTTCTGCCTATAATTTTTCATTTCATGGGACAGAAATATTCATTGGGATCAGAATGGGGAACTAACTCCAAGAAGGTCTCTTCTATTGACTCCTGCAATAATGATTATACTTCTAATAATATACAACCCCCTGGTAGTACTTATATAACCTACTAATAACTATTGCTTTACAAATGTACTTATTAATTTACTGTTTATATAATTAAAGAATTTCAAATTTTATTATGTTTCATGTAGGGAGCTGGAGCATTAAGGGTTAAGAAAATGTAACTTCAAGCAGAGTTTGGCCTCCCAAACTCTAAGGAGACTGCTAAGGAGATCTCTGATAAGATAAGAACAGAGGTGCCAGCCTACTGGGGATGAGGAATTGTCAGAGAGATAAAGACAGTAAGGGCCAAACTTTGCATAAAGATAATAAATCTGTACCCCCTGCCTCACCTGCTCTATGTAACCTTGTTTTTGTGTTATGAAAGGAAGCTGGGAAATAAAGCAGGGGCTGCAGTCTAATTAGAACTGCTCGCCCTCCCGATCCCATCTTTGTCTCTTGTCTGTTTTTTTCTCAATCCTCACTCCCCACTTCAGGAACCGTTTGTCTCGTCGGCAGGCTCCAACAGTTTCAGCTCTTTTTCCTTTGCTACTTTAAACTGTTTGACTTATATTCAGTTATTTTTTCCCCCTCTTTTAAGTCTAATTTGACTTTGAAGTTATATTCTGTTTTTCAGTCTAAAGAGGTTGACAGTTTCTTGTAGGAGCTAAAAACAAGGGTATCATTTCAGAATGAACCAAAAGAACTTATAGGGTCATTTTTTTCAAATCTTTAAAAGATTCAAGATATTGCTATTTTGCTTTAAAAAGTATAATGAAAAACACAAGTACAGGGAAGTCTTATTAATCTATCACTGCAAATGAGTCTAGATAGGATAGGCTTATCATATAAATTTGAATAACAGTAATATTCTGCCATCAGCTTCCAGGGGGCACTCATTAGTTATGACAAACAGGTCTCTTACTTGGCTATTGAGTTTCACAATATTAAGGTAATCTATTAAAATTGAAATACAGATATTATCTTTTCCAACTAGAACAGTTTCATCACAGGTTGCATGAGAAATATGATGTAAGGATTAAAGAAATAGTGTTTGTAAAGCACTTCAAACTCAATTGAAATATATAACTTTAGAATTGCCAACTAGTATTATTTTCATATTACTACATTTTGTTATTTTGTAATTATAGCAGAGCAGTGTTTACGTACAAAAAGTAACTTTTCAAAAACAACTTATATGACTAATACTTATGAATATGCATTCAATTTCTGCCTTTGATTGAAAATTTTTTATAGTCAACACCGTGTCACAATTACATGGTTTAACAACAATTAAGAATTAAATAGTTTATATGGTGATGATTAGATTTTGAAGCAGAAAATGAGAATGTCCATTATTTCTAAAGCTTAATTCCTCCTGTGATTAAAATTCTCCTAGTAGAAAATGAGGTATTTAGTGACTTTCTTAACTCTTGAAGTGATTATATGCTCATTTTACACCAGAGATTAAATTAGTAACTTAGGGACAGAGTCTATTAGATGCTATTGTGTATCCAAGATTAACACACCTCTCTCAATCACTATAGAATATACTTAGAAGCTCTGCATGCAGAGATCATTAATTTCACAGACTGCTTTGCCCAATAATTGCAGTTGTTAAATTATGCCAATGTAGTCTTGGGCATTTTGCTTGTTACTTGGTTAGTATACAACTTTCATTTTAAAGCCTGGCTAATAATCATTTGTCTTCTGGAAAGATGTAAAATAAAACTAATATGTGTTTCTAATGTGGCATGTACACTGACTCTTGAACTATTATGTTTTACCTTTTATTCACCTTAGATTTTTCAATAAGTCTGAGTCATTCTCAAAATTTACTATAAGTTAACAGTAGTATATATAGACACAGGTTTGAAGTTTTGTGATTTTTCATCAAAACTGAATTTAATTTCCATGTGTTCAAGAATACTTAAATAGGTGGTCTTGTCATGGTCTGTGCCTGATATTTGCACAATGTTTATCTATGGAGGTACCTCACTTTTTTTTTTTTTTTTTTTAATCTGAGTGTCTTGTGCTGCATCCGCTGACATTACTCATGTTCATAGGCCATGGGTATCTAACATACCTATAATCTTCAACATGATAGCAAGGAGAGAAAAGAATTATCATAGCTGTTCCTGTTATGTTTCTGACTCTGAATTTATCTTTCCATGTTCCTATAAAACATGAAGAAGAAAGTTAAAATAATTTTACCATTTCAAAGCAAGCCAGTATAATAGGGCTCTTTATAAACAAAGCCAAGCTCAGAGATTTTTCCCAGGTGGGGAACAGACCATAAAACATATAGCTCACAATCTCTTCCCAAAGGAAGTGATATCATTTGCAAAAGACAGTGAAGAAGTTTAAGCCAAAAGTCATTCTCAAGAACAATGAAGGTTGTGATAAAAGGAACTTAAGAGGAGATCCAAAGTGCAGGATAAACAGTAGGCCAGCTAATCTTCAGTTATTCCAACAAACAGAATGAAATAGCAGGGAAGACTCCTCTTAAGGGTCAGAACAAAACTAAATCATTAACCTTGACCATTCCTTGAAAGAATCCAGAATTTGAATGATTTGTTTGTGGAATTTGATTAGATTAATGTATGCCCCAAGAAATTACTGAAAACAGTAATCACCTAGTGCAGTCTAACAACTGGGTAAGGTGAGGTGAGTCCTACCTAAACTACTATCATCCCTAGGTGACTGGAATGCTTTCCTGAGTAAGAACATTCAAGACTGAACACTCTGTTTATATGTGTGTGTGTGTGCGTGCACACACACATGTGTGCGTCGGGGTATATCTCACTAAATAATCCACTAAATCAGTCACTAAACATATAAATAAGCAAATGTTAATAACAACCCCAAGGGAAGGGGTAGCCAGTATTTAAGTGTTGGTAGAATATATTCTCTAAAATGTCCAGTTTCCAACATAGAAATTATGAGGCATGCAAAGAATGTGAAAGATATGACCCATACACCAGAATGAAAGCACATTAAATGTACACACACGCACACACACGCACACACACACACGCACGGAGAAAGAAGGGAAGAGAGCGAAAGAGAAACTCCTGTAAGATAATTAGATCTTAGCTTTATCAGAAGATTTTAAAGTAGCTATTATAAACATGTTTAAAGGACTGAAAAAAAACACAATTAAAAAAGTATACAAAGATATGGTGACAATATCACATAAAATAAAGTATAACAAAACAGCAATAGACTCAGAGATACAGAGAAAAAACTGATGGTTTCTAGATGGGAGGGGATTTGGGGGACGGGGAAGAAGGTGAAGGGGTTAGAAGGTACACATTAGTAGTCACAAAACAGTCATGGTGATGTGAATTACAGTATGGAGAATATAATCAATTATGTTGTAAAGATTATATAGGGTGCCAGATGGGTACTGGACATATTAGGGAGGACACTTCGTAGATTGTGTAGGTGCCTGACCACTGTGCTGTACACCTGAAGCTGAAATAGAATAATATAGAATATCAACCACAATTAAATATATATAGTCACAGGATGTAAAGTAGAGCATAGGGAATACAGTGAATAGTATTATAACAGTATATATGATGTCAGAGGAGTAGCAGACTTGGGGGGGTTACCACATTGAGAGGGGTGTAAATGTCTAATCGTATGTTGTTTTTTACACCTGAAGCTAATATAAAAAATAAATTAAATTTTAAAAAGTGAAAAAAAAAAAATCAGAAGGCAGAGTATCTAGATGTAACTGGGAAAAAAGTAAATGTTTTTGTTTAATAAGTGTTTGAAGTATAATATAAAAAAATATAACAATAAAGAGATAGAAAGTATAAACAAGAACCAAATGGAAATTATGGAGTTGAAAAGTACACTAATTGAAATTTAAAAAGTCACTAGCGGGACTCAATAGATTTGTAACAGCAAAAGAAAAACTAATCTAATTTGAACATAGATTGATAGAGGTTGTGTAAGCCTAAAACCAGAGGAAAAAAAGAATGAGGAAACATGTAAAGAGCATCAGAGAATTGTGGGGAACTTGTAACACAAGAATGCATGCAGTAGGAATACTACATAGAGAGGAGAGAGAAAGGAACATAAAACTATGAGAATAAATAATCCTTTAAAAAACTACTTTAATTTGAGGAAAAACAATAATCTACAAATCCAGAAGCTCAGTGAATTCCAAGTAGGATAAAAAAGAAATTCAGAGACAGAAGCATCACTCTAAAATGCAGACTTATAAAGATAAGAAGAAAATCTCAATACCAGGAAGAGATAAATGGCTCATTATTTTAAAAAGATCATCAATAGGATTGACAGTTGACTTCTCAGCAGAAACAATGGAGATCAGAAAGCATGTGCTCAAACAATAAAATGCTTAACGAATAAAGCTATGAACCAAGAATTCTATATCCAAATGAAAGATAAGAAAAAAATATTATCAGATTAAAACAGAACAAAACAACAATAACAACAACAACAACAACAACAACCAAAAAGCCTGTAAGAATTGGTTACAACTAGATCGACTTTACAAAAGAATACCAAAGGAAGTTCTTCAGGCTAAAAGTAAGTGACCCCAGATGATAATCTATATTCACATGAAAAAACAAAAGCATTTGTAAAGGCAATTACATAATTTTACAAAACAGAAGAATTCATATTTTTCTTTCTCTTCACTAATTTAAAGCAATTTCATAAAATGTGTCTATAATATATTATTGGACCATAAAATATAGAAATGTAATATATGTGTAATATATTTGTCAACAATAGCACAAAGGAGGTAATGGGAGCAAAGCTGTACTGGGTTAAGATGTGACTACAGATAAAAATGCAATCATTATATATTTTATGTTTAAAACATCAATAGATGTAATATGATATAGTATAATTATACTACCAGTACAAGGGGAAAAGGAATAAAACAATATAGAAATAATAGTTCTATATATCAATGAAATTAGGCTATTATAAATCAGAAGCTGATTCAGATAAGTTCAGATGTATATGGCAAACCCTAAAGCAGTACTAAAATATAACTTATGTAGTTAAAAGAATCATTAAACAAATTAAACTACTACATTAGAATGTATTTACTAAATGTACAAGAAAGTAAAGGAAAAATAGAAGAACAAAAAAAGTCATAAAACCTGTAGAAAATTAAAAAGTGGAGCAGCAGACAAAAATCCAACTATATTACTAACATTAATTGCAAATGAATAAATATCCCAATAAAATGCAGAGATTGTCAGGCTAGGTAAAATATGTGATCCAACTATGTATATCCTACCTATAGGATATACTTCTACCAAGCATTTGAAGAAAAACTAATACCAGATCTTTATAAAATCTTCCCAAAAACACATAAGTGTTTTTTGAGTAAACACTTTCCTACTCATTCTGTGAAGTCACCATTACGTCAATTTCAAAACCACAGACATCACAAGAAAACTAAAGACCAGTATTTCTCATGAATATGTGCACAAAAAACATGTTCCACAGTGCCAGCACACTGAATCAAATCAAATAAAAATAATTATAGCACATGACAAAATGGCATCTATCCTAGGAATTCAAGGTTATTTCAATATCTAGAAATCAATTGATGTAAAAACATCATATCAATAGAATAAAAAATAAAAATCATATGATCATTTAAAGAGGTACAGAAAAAATTATTTGATAAAATTCCAACACCCTTTCAGGATGAAAAAACACCCAACAAACTAGGCATAGAAGGCAATGTCTTCAACCTTATAAAAGTCATTTACAAAAATAAATAAATAAATAAATAACACCATATTTAATATTTAATAGTAAAAGAAGACTGGATTATTTCCCCCTAAGGTAAGGAACAAGATAAAGATGTTCACTTTTACCACTTCAGCATTATTCTGGGGATTCTAGCCAGGGCAATTAGGTAGGAAAAAGAAAGAAAAAAAAAGGCATCCATATAGGAAATAAAGAAGTGAAAATAATTCTATTCACAGATGTTGTGATCCTGTATATCCTAAAGAATCCACTAAAAACTCTTAGAACTAATAAATGAGTCAGCACCTTTGCAAGACACACAATCACTATGAAAAAATCAGTTGTTTTTATATACAGTTGAAACAGCCATTTTGAATATGAAATTAAGAAAACAAGTCCATTTACATTAGTTTCAAAAAGAATAAAATAATCAGAAAGAAATTTAACAAAACAACTGAAAATCTTATACTCTGGAAATCAGAAAACATTATTAAAATAAATTAAATGAGATACAAATTATTGAAAAAGCACTCCAGTTTCATGGATCCAAAGACATAACATTGTTACAATGGCAGTACTCTCCAAACAGATCTACAGAGTCAATGCAATCCTAATTAGTATCTCAGCTGAATTCTTTGCAAAAATTGACAAACTGACTAGAAAATGCATATGGAATTTCAAGGAACCCACAATGAGATACTACTTCACAGTCACTAGGGTGACTAGAACCAAAAAGTAAGATAATAATAAACATTAGTGAGGATTTAAAGAAACTGGAAACCACAAAAACTGCTGGTTGGAATATAAAATGATATAGCTGCTTTGGAATTATCTAGAAGTTCATCAAACAATGAAATATAGAGTTACCACATGACCCAGCAATTTCCCTACTAGGCATATATCCAAGAGAAATGAAAGCATATGCCCACACAAGAACTTCTACGCAAACGTTCATAGCAGCATTATTTATAATAACCAAAATATAGAAAACAGCAAGTATCCACCAACTGACAAATGGAAAAACAAAACTGTGTATATCCATACAACGGGTCACACTACCTTTTTATTTGGGGAAATCTCAGAAAGCAGTCGCTGTCTGGTGCAGTCTTTTTTTCTCTTGTAGGAAGGTAGGAGCTAAGAGACAGGAAGAAACATACAGTCTAGTAAAGCCTCTAATTGAAACTAGCACGTTATTAACTAGCACATTATTATTTCCATTCACATCCCAATAGTTAAATGGCCGAGCTCCAAATCAATGGAGCAGGAATATCTTCTCCACCTACTCCACTGGTAGGCACTGAAAAGTCATGTGGTATAAGGTATGGATGCATAATTCCATTAAAGGAAAGGAGAGAAGAGTGGTGAATAAGAAACCAACCCAACACAGAATAAATTAACTTCAGGCCATTCAGGTGTAACTTCAGGTCATTTCCAAGGTTTTTTTTGGTGTTTTTTTCCTTGAATTTAAATTTTTCTTCTTACCTAGCCTGCTAGGTAAATGTGTAAGTAAACCTTGCTTCAACTCTGCTGTTCAGGGTGATGCACTCAGAAATGTTCGGGCTGTAGGATAGAAGGAACCTGAGTCCCAGACTTACTTATTCAAGCAGAGCTGAACTGTGAACCTAGATTTCTGATCTGTTATAGAGAGATGATTTACTGCTATATTATTAAAATCTCTGTATATTGGAAGCTCTTAGATTATACTAAATTTAATTAATACAGTTAATATTATCTTAAAGCGGCTGATCTTATTGGAAGTGACAAGAATAAGTTGAGTGATACCAGGTTTATAATAAAAAGGAGAATATGTCGGATATAACTGAATACGTCAGCAAATAGATATATATTTCATCTCTGAATGTGTGATAATGAAAATTAAATCTGCTATATAACAAGTTATAAGTGCAATGAGTACAGGTAACCCCCGTATAACACGCCACTTCTATAACATGGTTTCGCTCTAACACGGTTCAAGAATTGGGGGAAACCCTCGTACAGCACAGCATCCTAAGACACAGTTTCACTCTAACACGGGTTGAGAATTAGAGAAATCCCCGAACACAGAGCATAGTAAGAGCTTTTAAAAGCAAACAATATCTCATTCGAACTTAGAGAAATCCCCAAATAACATGGTACATAATAAAAGTTTTTAAGTGCAAAAGATATCTCATTTGAAATTTTTCATTTGAGCATGGATGTCATATCAGATTTGACTGAAGAAGTTTAAAATCTTTTAGAATTTTAAATCCATTTTGTTCATGGAGTATTAAGTTCACAGGATGAAGATATCTTGTCAAAAAGACAACACCCTCCATTAATGGTGCTTAGTAGTGGTGATGAAGAAAACATTATTTAATACATATTAAAATGTTATAATTTTGGTGAAAATTGCTTTCATAAAGATATTTCTCTTAATTATAAAAATGCAATATTATGGTTTTTTGTTTTTATTTTTTTAAGTTTTAAAACCTAACCCCCTTTTTTGTACAAGTTCTTAGTTTCATATAACATGGATTTGCATAACACGGTATTTTTAAAGGAGCCTAACAACCGTGTTATATGGGGGTTACCTGTATTGTCAAAGTAGAAGATTAGAGAATCTATAATAAGGAAGACCTAAGGAGCCCGTAGCGTCAAGAAACGTCTCTGAAGTGATGTTGAAAATGAATACTAAAGGCATAATGGTAATTCCCTAGGAAAAGGGGTTGAAGGTGAAAGGTATTCCAAACACAGAGAAAAACAAGTTGTTTAATGACCAAGAAACAAGAAAGAACATTGCATATTGAGAAAATGAAATACATCCTAATGGCTGGAGTTTGTAGGATGAGGGGAGAAGACAGGGAAATAAGGCCAGATCTTAGAGGCTCATGTTAAAGATACAGAATTATAACAAATCTGCAAACACGGCTTCAAGCTGAATCAATATAACATTTTGAGTCTAAATATAATTGACAAAACAGAAAATTAGATTTTTCTGGCTAAGAAGAATTGTTCAGTTCGGGGTATGTTGGAACAATCATTCCTTTAAGATATTTAAAAGGGAATTTTCAAACAATTGACACTCTGGATCCAGGGATTCAGTTGAGGTTTGAGTGGACATCAGTGCACACATGATAACTTAAGTAGAGCTAATCACTTTGCATGGATTCTGTATTCGTAAATTCACCTATTCACTACAATTTGTTTGTAATTCCCAAATCAATACACACTGGTCTTTTCCTGGACATATGCTGAGCTACAAAAAAAGTTGAGTGGCATGACTCCCGAGTTCCCAGCTGAGGTGGCACAAGGAGATACTCTCTTCTTGTTTCACCTCCATACTATAAAGAACATACGTTTGTGATCTACTTAGTGGCTTATTTTTTCACATTTTGTGTTTTTGGATGGTGATTTTGTTGTTTAAAATGGCCCCCAAGCATAGTGATCAAGTGCTATCTAGGGTCCCTACTGACTAAGAAACATGTGATGTGCTTTGTGAAGAAAATACTTGTACTAAATAAACTTTGTTCAGGGAGGGGTTACGGTGCTATAGGTCCTAAATTCAATAGTAATGAAATAACAATATATGTTATACAAGGTGCCTTAAAACAGAGTAACATATAAAACAAGGCTATGTATTGATCAATTGATAAAATGCTGTGACCAGAGGTTTAGGATTTTAACCCTTTATTTCCCCTAATGGCAATGATTCAGTATTTGCTAATTCAGAGTTGGCAGCAACTTGTAGTATATATTTATCATGAATAATGAGAATGAATTGTAAATAAAATGTGGGGTTTCTTTTATTTGCATGCATATCCTTTAAAACCTACAAATTTAAAGAACAGAATGTTTTTTGAGTAAGGACGTTATAGATGTAATTTATTGAGATCTGAAATATGTTATATATTTACATTGACTTTCCATATATTTGATTGTGTGTTCTTATACAGCATTCTCCCTCGAATAACCTTTAACCATTTATATAAGTCATTTTTAGGTTGGTAAAAAAAGAAAAATGTATATTTAATTGAAATATACACAGAAAATGTACAATTCAATGGCATAAAGCATTCTGAGAGCAACTGGCAAGAGTAGATATTCAAATTTCAATAAAGTATATTTCTCACACATAATTAGGACATTTATCCATAATTTGATAATACGAAAATGTTCTGTATTTTAGAGTAAAATTGAAGTCATTGAAATTTCAAGGAAACTTAAGAAGAAACATTGACTGGCCTGATTTGTCTCATAATTAATACACTAATTCATCGTGAAGTACAGCGTTATTGCCCATTATTTTAAGCTAGTACAACTTCACATATTGAAATATAAAGTAAGTGGGTTAATATTAATAATTGAAACAAAACACTTCTATGACTTTTTTGCAGATTAGTAACTATAACATTGGTATAATCTTATAAAAATTATGGAAAGTTACTTTTGTTTAAAAATAGAAACATTAATTTATGTAAAATGTTATCTAAAAAGTTAAATTTAGGGTACCAAAAATAACCAGCATTCAAAGATGGCACCTTACTTGAAAGACTCTCAAATCTCCTCTATTTTTTAAAGTCTTCATAAATTATCATGGAAAACATGTAAATGTTTAAATTCCAGTTCAGTAACTAAGCTTTATTTAATTCAATGTTTTTGTTTTCGTTTCACTTTTTTTTTTTCAATTTATAGGTTTTACTATATATGCACATAGAATAGTAAATGAGTTATACCCGTATGAGACTCAATCTCCTGTCAACATCAGTCTCCTGTTCTTAATTCCCATCTGTCCCTCCCTGGAGGAAACTACTTCCATTTCATTTAGCTGGAAAATTTGATATTTACCCCCAGGTCTCTAAAAATTAGGATTATTATTATTATTTTTTTTTTTCAAATCTTGATCTTTCATATTTAGGTCTTATCTTCGATTTTCCCTTTCAGAAAAATAGAGATTTAGCTATCCTATTTATCCATCTTTCCTCCACTTTACTGATTGGATCCACTTTATTTAACAACCCTCACTCTACAAATGGATCAAGTTATTCTCAAATTCACTACACCTCCTTACAAGGAAAAGAAAGTGAGCCTGCTTCACTCCACTCCCCGTGAGACCTGCATGGGACAGGCGGCTATGCCAGTGGTTAAAGAATTCCTTTTCGAATCATTTTATAGAGGGCAAAACAATGTTTAGAAAAAAAGCATAAAAATAATAATAATAATAATAGCATTATTTTCTATGCAATGTGCCTTCAATTGTGGCATTTTGATTTTAACAGGTTGATTTTTTTTTATGTAAGTTAAGATATAATAGGACAGGAACTGAGTTTTTGTCAGGAAGAGAAATCTCATGATCCTACAATAGCTAATGTATGAATTAGGCACTCAATACTTTATGTGCCCTTGAATAAATTAAAGAATGCATAGTGAAATTTATGTAAATTCTACATGTGGTCTTTAAAAGCAGTGTGCTTGGTTCTAATTTGAAAAGGTATATGCACCACTATGTTCATTACAGCATTATTTACAATTGCCAAGATATGGAAGCAAAGTAAGTGTTCACTGGTAGATAAATGAATAAAGAAAATGTGGCACCATATGCAATGGAATATTACTCAGGCATAAAAAGAATGAAATCTGGTCAGTTTTGACAACATGGATAGACCTAAGGGGTATTATGCTAAGTAAAATAAGTTAGACAGGGTGTTACTATAAGTGAAATAAATCAGATAGAGAAACACAAATATCACATGATTTCACTTATACTCATACTTGGAATCCAAAAAACAAAAGAAACAAATAAAATAGAAACAAACTCATAGATACAGAAAACAAATTGATGGTCACCAGATGGGAGGAGGGTTTGGGAGATGGGTGAAAAAGTGAAAGGGATTAAGAAGTACAAATTGCCAGTTATAAAAATAGTCATGGGGATGGAAAGTACAGCATAGGGAACATAGTCAAAAATATATATATATTTTTTTAATTTATTGGGGTGACAATTGTTAGTAAAATTACATAGATTTCAGGTGTACAATTCTGTATTACATCATCTATAAATTCCATTGTGTGTTCATCACCCAGAGTCAGTTATTTTAATACGTACATATGGTACCAGGTGGGTACTAGGTTTACTGGGGTGATCACTTTGTAAATTATATAAATGTCTAATCAATAGGTTGTACAACTGAAACTAATATAATATTGTATGTCAACTGTAATTGGAAAACAAATTAAGTTTTAAAAATCAATGGTTAAAAAAATATAAATAAATAAATAAATAAAATTGTGAGTTTGGTATTTATTAAACAGTATTCCTATTCAGCTGCCAGTTGTAAAATTTGAAGTTCAATTAGCTATGTTTTTAAAATTGCATTCCTACTAAACTTCTTACCTACCCATAAGATTCATCAATTAATGATTTCATCATGAATTTATTATTTATATAGTCTTGTAATTCATGTATTCTTTAGTACTCACTTTATTTAATTTAGCTTGTGAGTGTATTTGCATTTAAGAAATACATATTTCAAACAAGATGTTTGCCTTTTAAATTTGAAGACAAGATGTTTATTTAAAGCTCTAAGAAAGGAAAAAAATAAAACTTACACATGTTGTATCTGTACCCACATGATAGACCCGTCATAGATGTTTGGAATTTCATATATATATATATATATATATATATATATATATATATCCCCTAACATTATGGTTTATATTAACATATAATTATAATATTTGGCATTATTTTTTTCTTAGTATGTATTAAATATATTTGTGCACATTGGAAAAAGTTAGATTTTATTTATAAGGCCATTCTTATGTGTGTCTCAGTTAGTAATTGCCTTTAAATTTCCAGTGCTGTAGTATGAATCCCTTCATACTAAAGACTAATATGCCAAACATCTTATACTCTTCACAATCAATAAAGTCTGTATTTCAGATATCAGGTCAGCAACTGTCTGTACAACTTCTGCTTTGATGTCTGGCACAAGCTGCCGAAACCCGTATAGTGCAGTCATAGTTAGAACTTCTCAGCTTCTAAAAAAATCTCCCTCATTTATATTGTAATACTCTCTCTAGCTGTACTAATGCCAGGTGAAACAAAGATGAGTTTCAGTTTTTATAATTATTCGTTTAACTTTCCAAACACCTTTTCTATTAAAGTGCAGTTTGAAAATAGTTTCTTAAATGATTGCCTTTAATTTGATATTCATAGGCTTAGCATTCAAGTGAGCATTTTGCTTTAGATAACTGTAAATAAGTAAAGCAAATGTTAAAAAAAAATAAGAAAGAATTAGCTAATACACAATTGACTAATCATTGCATTCTGTAAATATATGCCAATCCACAGAATATTTTGAAAATACGAAATTCAGATGAATACATGATAAAAATCATTTGAGTTATTTCCCTTTGTTTTCTTTACTGCAGTAGCAATAATTATCTGCATGTCACAGGCATAGCATTTATTTCCTTTTTCTGCCATCATGGCAAACTTAAGGCTGAATTTCATAAATAAGAAATCAACCTGACAAGTGCAGGGCAGTCTCTTCTAAAGGTAGGTAAAGATGTAGGATGTAAGTGCCACATTCTTTCTAACACAAATAGTTGGTTCCATCTTCAGGGACACATATAACCATCAGAGGTTAGGGTGTATAAATTACTGTCACAAGGAAAAGCAGGAGAATATTAATTATTTCAAATAAACTGTGAGACAGATGGAATCATTAAAACTTCAAGAATTGGCCAAATATTATTAATCCATATGGTATTCATTATATCACAAATGATCATACCAGATTCCTTTTGGTATTATTAGATGTGTTGAGCAAAACTCTAAAGTTTTCAACAAATTTCCCTATGAAGAAATCTGTCAGAGTTGTAATGAAGTAACTTAAGTAACAAAGAGGTGATATAGTATCTGTAGCTGAGTTCAGAATTTGTTATCTGTCACTGTATTTTCGGAAAAGATATATATTGTCTTCCTATGTATGAAGTTCCACATCTAGGAGTAAAAGAGACAATAGAAATATTAATCCAGATAATACAGAAAAGGGTTTATTTCTTTCTCTTCTTCCAGTTTTATAGAGAGAGAGAGCCATTGTTTGGTTTCAAAAAAGTAATTGTTGTCATGTTGGTATGTTAGTGCTATAGGATAAGACAAATCAGAGTAATTAGAAGTAATTATTTCTATGGATTTTGTGTAGGTTGCCTAAGAAATGAAAGTTCCAGATATATTAGAGCTATAATATATTAGAGCTATAATATAATATATTATTGATAGTGGAAATGGTATTACTGCCCTTAGTATGATTTATTAAGTGTCTATTATGTATAAGGTATTGTTTAAATGTTTTACATATATCCAACTTAATCATCCCAACAAACCCAAAGACATACATTGCAATTGCTCTTTTATATAAGATACATATAATCAGATAATCAAGCAAAAGTTTTAGCTTCTAAAATACATGGAAATCAAACTTGCTGAAGCATTGAATTCTAAATTAATAGACATAGAAACATTTGATATAGCTATTTTTCTTAACCCAATGATTGTCATTTGACACGGACAATTAATACTGAACACATATTATATGACCCAATAATATTCATTCCTCGCCATTTTCTGAGAGACTTTCCCTTTAATTACACTTCCTTTCAACCAATGGGAAATATTTGGCATTAAAAATCATACTGAATGTCAATTTCTAAAGGCTTTCCCACCAGTATAAAGCAAACCAATATTTCTGACAGTAAAATGGATGTTACATTATTTTGTCTGTTATCAAAATACTTTTTTCTTAGTTTTGGTATTTAAGAAAAATGAGATTGTTTTTTACTTCAGATACCTTAAGTCATATATCTGTAGGCAAAGTGAGTTTGAACCAGAATAACTTTTTACAATCCGCTCTGATTTGCCTTCAGTAACACTAATGCTGATGATGTACCTAATTTATGAGCAGATGTCCTCAGCAAGTAGGTGAGCTATGTGGGGATTTTCCATGCGATATGGTTAGGGTCATTTCCATTATGGGATGTTCCTTTATTCTTTTACAATGTTAAGTACAAAATGATAAACCTTCAGAAACTGAAAGACTGGCTTGGAAATATATCTATGTATCTATATCTATATATCTATATCTATCTATCTATCTATCTATCTATCTATCTATCTATCTATCTATCTATCTATGAGGTCTGACAATTAGGTTCATGAACTTGTTGCAGTGATGTTGCTAACTTTTTTTGATATCAGAGAGATTATTCATTACGAATTTCTACCAATTGTACAAACAGTTAGGTTTACTATATGGAAGTGCTGAAAAGCTTTGTGAAAAAGGCGACCTGAACTTTTCACCAACAATTAATGGCTCTCGCATCACCACAATGCACCAGCTCACATCACACTGTCTGTAAGGGAGGTTTTAGCCAGTAAACAAATAACTGTCTTGGAATGCCCTCCTTACCTGATCTGACCCCCAATGACTTCTTTCTCTACCCAAAGATGAAGGAAATATTGAAAGGAAAACATTTTGATGACATTCTGAACATCAAGGGTAATACGACAGCTCTGATGATCATTCCCGAAAAAAAGTTCCAAAATTGCTTTGAAGGGTGGAGTAGGCACTGGTGTCAGTGCTCAGCTTCCCAGAGGGAGTTCTTTGAAGGTGACCGTAATGATATTCAGCAATGAAGTATGTAGCACTTTTTTTAGGATGAGTTTGCAAACTTAACTGTCTGACCTCGTGTGTATATAGTTATGTGTATTTCACCTAAAATTAACAAATACATTGATATACCATAAATATACCAATATTTAATATAACATTTGCCACCATTGCCCTCAGTGTCTCCAGGTGAACCGCCATCATGTATCACAATTCACGCAAGTCTCTGAGTACAAGTTCCACAATATGAAGCATCCTCACTTCTCTGTTTGCCTTTGAGTATTGCAATATGCCATACTGGGGGTGCCAAAAAACAAGTACACATTTTAAGAGAAGTTATCCATGTATTACTTTTTGAAGTTGAATTGAATTACGGTAGCAATGTGTAATATGACGTTTGCTCAAGAGATGGAGTTAATCAAATGAATACTAGCATCATTCATTGTATTACAATTTTAATACAGTTTATTTTTTTCTTTCTTAAAATGTTTATACATTTTTTGGCATTTTTTCGCACCCTCTGTATATGTGCCTGGGGGAGCATGTTTAAGGATTATTTTTACTAATATTAACTAACTCTCGCAAAATGGTCATGTGGATTAAAATTTTTTACAATGAAACCACAGATTGAAGATTACAGAAAATATGCAAACATGAGGAAATAAAAATGGATCAATTTACTATTTATCCTTATCCTACTACATGCTCTTTATCAGCTACATTACAGTGGCAAATAATACTAACAATCCATACTGCTACACCTAGAATTTTGCAAATATTTTTGAAATAATCATTTGGAATATGGATGATCCATTAGTATAAATAAAAACACCACATGTCATCAGTAAAGTTGAATTCCTAAAATCAAGATATTTAAATACAGAATTTTTAGAGAAATTTAATTATGAAATGGGAGTAACAATAAAAATTGTATGTAGTGGTAAACTGAATATTTCAAAGCAAAAATACTTAAAATAGTAATTAAACATAAAGATACTACTCATTTTCATTTCCTATAAAGAAATTTTCAAATTTTGTGGCGTCTTTTTTTATATGTGTTTATTAACATATTTATTAATCCTTTTGTAATGTTCTCAGCTGGAACACACTAGTATTTTAGAAAAAAAAGACATTTTACATAATGTTTTTCAATATAAAAATAATATATTCTCATCACATAAACACAGATATGCAGAAAAAAGAGCAATATGATAAAAAGTCTCATAATCTGTGGGAATTTCTTTTGATCTATTGATGAAAAGTTTGTAAGTAGACCATTATCTAGAAAATATAAAATTAAAAAAACATAAACCTAAACTGTTCCTTAAAGGTAAACAGGAAGTTCTGACACTGTTTGAGAAAAATAACAGCTTTTGAAAGAAACCCATGAAATGAAAAGTGTATTTTTTAAATGGATAATTTATACAAAGTTCTTTTGCCAACTACTCTGGCTGTCTGTAATTTAAGATTGTCTTTATTAATCCTAAAAGGGTTTTCTTCCATCCTTATTTGTAGTCTTTCTCTGTCTCACTCTGAATGTGGTTTTGGGGCTTGGATAGAGCTGTGTAAAGTCACTTTTCTATACCCTTCACTTTTTTTGTTTTCCTTTTTTCTTCAGAAAGATATCTGAAAGTTAGTTTTTCATGTCACTAGTAAAATTTTCTTCACAGTCAATTTTCTTTATAGGTAACAATATTGGTCATTCATTTCAGTTGCCCTACAACACTTCCTTTAATTTTTCTTCAATTTTTCAGCCAGTTTCCGTTGGTCCTTTTCTCTCACTTTTAATTTCTTATTTTACATGAATAATCTTTCTCTGAAATTTTAGAAATCACACATAACTTTTTTTTTTTTTCAAAATCACCTGTTTCCTGTAGAAAACGTTTCAAAGTAGGACTAGTTCTGACTCTTCAGTCAATGCTTACCTCTTTTTATACTGAAAAATATTTGAAATAAACCCATACCAGAAGCAATGTGTGACACGAAGCATTTTCCTGATGGAGGATGATTTATGGCACAGTTTAAAACACACCTTCTCTCAATCATAGTTCACATCTGACTGAATGCACCAAACAAATTGAAACTTGTCACACACTGTTACTAAGGTTCTACATGCCGCTTCCAGTATTGAAGATCCCTGCCTTTCCGTTGGAGGGCACTCAGCAACATCATTCACCATATTTTGTGATCACATTGGGAAGGCTCTGTGTCACACATCGCTTCGGTACACAGCAATTTCTGTCAAATAAAAACATTATGGTATGTCCTCATCCACCTTATTCATCAGATCTGGCACCACGAGACTTCTGGCTCTTCCTCAAAGGCAATGAAAAGGTCAACATTTTGAATAGATTCAGGACATCGTGGCAGCCATGACAGCACAACTAAAGACATATACAAAAAAGAACTTCCAGAACTGCTTTGGAAAATAGCAAGAACGATGGGATATATGTATTTAGAGAAATGGGGAGTATTTTGAGGGGAACCGATAACAATGTGTCTTTTACTGTAATACTTTTTTTTATTTAAACATTCACCATATTGTTGATCACACCTCATATTTATGTTAAAACCATAAAATTGATATCTATATTACTTAAATCTGTCCAATAAAAACATTGATAATTTTTTAAAATCTGAGGATTTTGTCTTTTCTTATTGCAGAATAGTATTCCATTGTGTATATATACCACATCTTCTTTATCTAATCATCTATGGAAGAACACTTTTGTTGCTTCTATGTGTTGGCCACCTTAAATAAAGCTGCAATGAACATTGGAGCACACTTGTCTTTATAGATAAATGTTTCCAGATTTTTTGGGTAGATACCCAGGAGAGGGATTGCTGGGTCATATGGCAATTCTATTCTTAATTTTTTGAGGAACCTCCACACTGCCTTCCATAGCAGCTGCACCAATCTGCATTCCCACCAACAGTGTATGAGGGTTCATTTTTCTCCACAGCCTTCCAACACTTGTTATTATTTATCTTGTTGATGACAGCCATTCTAACTGGTGTGAGGTGATATCTCATTGTGGTTTTTATTTGCATTTTTCTGATGATTAGTGATGTTGAGCATCTGTTCATATGTCTATTGGTCACCTATATGTCCTCTTTGGAGAAATGTCTATTCAGGTCCTCTGCCCATTTTTAAATTGGATTGTTTGTTTTTGTTGTTGTTCAGTTGTATGTGTTCCTTATATATTTGGGATATTAGCCCATTCTCAGAGACATTGGTTGCAAATATCTTTTTCCATTTAGTTGGTTGCTCCTTAAGACAGCATGCGTGAATCTTGAGATTATTATGCTAAGTGAAATAAGTCAGACAGAAAAAGTTGAGAATCATAAAATTTCACTGATATGTGGGATATAAAACTGAAAGCAACAAAGGAACAAGACAAAGAAACAAAACTCATAGACACAGACAATAGTTTAGTGATTACCAGAGAGTAAGGGGGCAGGGAGTAGTAGATGAAGATAAAGGGTATCAACTATATGGTGATGGAAGGAGAACTGACTCTGGGTGCTGAACACACAATATGATATGTAGATGATGTATTACAGAATTGTACACTTGAAACCTATGTAACTTTACTAACCATTGTCATTCCAATAAACTTTAATATAAAAAAATAATTGAGAATTTGCTGTCTCTGTCAAATGTTGGTATGCTCTGTCTTTTTTTTTTTTTTTTCCTCTTAAATGTGCTCTGGGAAAATTCCTATGTGTGATCCAAAGATAATCCCAGATGCCACATAAGGAGAAGAAAACTTGGGTACATAAACCTTTAAGAAGGATACACCCTTCTGTTCCTCTCCATAATTTTTTTAGAAGCTGACATATAATCTATCAGCAAAGTTCCATGAGCAAGAAAAGGCAATATCAAGAGAACATCTAGAATATAGATGGCAATAATAAAGATATGGTAACCACTCTGAAGTGTGTATTGTCCACATTAATTCCACATTCTGGAACTTTGAGGTATTTTACATATTCTGTGACTTTTTTTTTTCTATTTCAGCAATTTTACCTCGGGCATATGTATTCACTATGGTAGATTTCATTCTTTAAAACACATTTCATTGAAAAATGAACAGAAAAAACAAATCAGCTCATGACATAGTAACAGAATATTTAATTATTGAGAAATATAGTCTTCAAAATTATTAGCAGAAACTTATTTTTACACTTACCTAATAGCAGTGTTTCACATTCACTTATAGAAGAAATTAGTGCAAAAGAAACAATGTATAAACAATGTAATCATGGTGTGTTTAATTTTACAATGCTGTCTAGTGGAAAATATACAATTGCCAAATGTTTATTACTAAGAACTTTATGTGAACTAGTATATATATTTTTTAACACTGAGCTCTTTATATAAAATCATATCACAGGGGATACAAATAAATTGTTGGGTAAAGACAAAACTAGATTTTGATCATGAAATCACACATTATGTATACAGTTATAATGATTTACATATAAAAGCAGAAAAATCAGTAACATGCAAAATGAGGTATTTTTTCACTTTCACATATAGAGCCAGGAATACATGTTGTTGAATTTGATCTCCAGATAGGGAAAGGTATTTCTAAAACGTTAACTATTTAATCAATTAATGAACATAAAGATCCCAAACTTGGATTACAAAGATTAATTTGCCTCATATTAATTAACTATGTAATTAATTACACCAAAGACATTTTACCAAGTTCCTTCTTGATTGCAAATAATACCCAATAATCTAAACAAGTATATATTACAGAGAATCAAATTAATAAAGGCAAATTCTACCATTCCACCCATCATCACAAATACATACACAGTCTACAAAGAAGTGCACTCAAAACATTAAAACTCTTGTTTGGGGTCTTTACTATTTACTTTTTGGAATAATTACTGAACCTGTTTATCTTCCACACATCTTCTCTATTTCCTTGAGTTATACTTAAGCAAAATTTATTTTACCATCTTGATACTGTGATAGAGAAACTTCTAAATAATAATGTGCTTTGGTGAGGTTTGGAGGCTATTCTGTGTGAGGGAAGAAAGATATATTGAACATCTGACAACTAGAAGTAGATGTCATCTGTATATCATGTGGTAATTATTAGTGCTATTTATCAAATATTGGTTATTTCCCCCTTTGGGACAATTTATAGGATTTAATTTCATGGGCATTCTGTGACTATGTGGGGCACTATATATGAGTTCTGGTCACTGAGTTGTGGTGGCTGGAACATATAAAATTGCTATGAGACATTCTAGAGCTTTCTTTTACCTCTACCTAAGTAACTGATAAAGTTTCAGAGGATAATGGTTTTATTTTCTGGGGTTGTACTTCCATAAACCCTCATGAATGATAATTTGTCAAAATGTTTTTAACTTTTCCAACTTGATC
Source organism: Rhinolophus sinicus (assembly GCF_036562045.2). NCBI lineage: Eukaryota > Metazoa > Chordata > Mammalia > Chiroptera > Rhinolophidae > Rhinolophus > Rhinolophus sinicus. The sequence goes on along the minus strand of NC_133751.1, from coordinate 173,421,723 downwards.
AGTAGAAAATTGTATCTCATTGTAGTCTTAACTCGAATCTTTTATTATAAGGTTGATCATTTTTAGATGTTGTTCACATTTGTATTTATTCTGAAAGGGTTCATTCATATCACTTATCTACTCTTTTTACATGTTTCTGTCTGATCTGATAATTTGTATAAATTATATCTTCATCCAATATACTGCTAGCACATATTTTGTCCACATTTGTCATTTGTTATTTGACTTTATCTTGCTTACTTTTAAGTCATCTACTCATTTTAAGACTAATGGATAATGTTGTTGTTGTTGTTTTTCCTTAGAATGTCATCCCTTACTAAGATACTATAAAGGAAGTCTCTCAAGTTTACTTTTTGAATTATTATGACTCTGTACTAAATTTAAATTTTTAATGTCTCAGAAATTAATTTTAGAATAAATAATTAGGTACACATCATGCTGCATTTTTAATTTTTTTAAAATCTCATTTTAGTAGAATTATAAACACATTGAACATTTCTTGTTGAATTTTACTCCCATGTTATATAATACTTCCAATTGTAAATGGGATGGATTATATCATTTTATTTTCTATTTTATTCTGTATTTAAGAAGGATATTGTTTGGGTGTTCCACCAAAATGTGCATAACACTACTAATTGAAATGCCCCACAGGTTTTGCTATTAGGCAAAATACTAACTTTTGAGCAGTGACAGATGGGTAAAGAGATGAATGGATAGGTAAGTAAATAAGTTTATAGAATGATAATTAGAGAGATAGTACATACATAAAAAAAGGAGAGAAAGATGATAAAATTATCTTTTGATATTTGATACAATTGTGTGCTTAATGCAATATATTTTTACCCTAAACTATCCTTGCATTCCTGGTAGAAGCACTGCATCAATATGGTCCGTTATTGTTGTGAATATTTTATTTAGGGATTTATATCCTTTATCATAACTGATATCTGCCTATAACTTCTGTTTTTGTATGCACATATTTGTGTATGTGTGCATATGTATGTTTAAACAAGTGTTCTACTTACTTCATAGGAAGTATTCACATTGTTCTTTCCTTTCTTGCTACCAGTATTATTCATAAAGTACTGGTCCTACCTCTTCCTAAAAGAAATGGTAGAATTCACTTTGAAATTATATTTTTCACCCCCACCAGCAATGAATGTTTCTGTGTATCTTATCAGCATTTGCTATCGTCAGTGTTTTCTTTTTATATTTTAGTCATTCTATTAGGTGTGTGGTAGTACATTGTTGCTGTTTCAGTTTTCAATTTCCTAATAATAAGTGACATTAAGTAACATTTCACATGCTTGTTTGTCATCTGTATATCTTTTCTGGTGAAGTGTTTGTCCAGATATTTTGGCCATTTTTTTTTTTTTTTTTTTTAATTAGGTTGTTTGTCTTCCTGCTGTTGAGTTTTAAGAGTTCTTTAGATATTTTTGTTATAAGTTCTTTATCAGATACACATTTTTCACGTATTTTCTTAAAGATGGTAGTCTGTCTCTTTATCCTATGAGCTGATTTATACAGAAGATCTTAATTTTAACACAATCCACATTTCCAATCTTTTTTTCTTTCTTTGTTCATGTTTTTGGTGTTATATTGACAAATTCACACCAAAACCCAAGTCACCTAGACTTTTTTTAAAATACTTCTTTTAGAGCATTTTTATATTTACATTAAAACTGAGATGAAGGTACAGAGAACTCCCATGTACGACCTGCCTTTATACATGCATAACCTCCTCCATTATCAACATCACACTCCAGAATGGTACATTTTTTTTTCACCACATTATGTTTATTTTGTTTTGTTATTAGGGTAATGCTCGCTTCACAGAAAGAATTAAGCAGCATTCCCTCTGCTTTTTATGTCCTGAAATTGATTGCATAGATTTGGGATCATTTCTTTTTTAAATAGTATGCATAAAACTATCTTGGCTAGTGCTTCTTTTTTTGGATTAATTATTGGTCTAAATTTTTAATAGCTATGGAAATATTCAGATTGCCTATTTCTCCATGTGTGAATTTTATAGATTATATCTTTCAAAGACATGTTCCATTTTTTTTAGGCATAGAGTTGTCCATAATATTCCTTTATTATCCTTTTAATGATTATGAGATTAGTAGTGACTATCCCTCTTTAATGTCTGGTGTTAGTAATTCGTGCCTATTTTTATTTTTTATTTTATTTTTTTATCTTGCTTTGCCTAGCTAGAGGTTTATTGGTTCTGTTGATTTTTCCATAGAACAACTTTTTGTTTCATTGGTTTTCTCTATCAATTTTAAGGAATTTGCTGTCTTCTGTTATAAGCAACTGAACTACACACAGTATTATTTGAAAGTGAACTTATATTAGTTGCAATGGGGAACTATACCACGTTAACACTAATCAAAATAAATCTGGGGTAATGATATTAATTTCAGAAGAAGAAGAAGACTTCAGAGCAGCAGCAATTTTTAGGGATAAAGAGGAGTATCACATAATGGTAAATGAGTGGATATTCTACAAAGACATAATGATCCTTAATACACATGCAACTAACAACAGAACATCAAAATACAAATACACAAGGCAAAAGCTGATGGAACTGAAAAGAGAAACAGACAAAGACATTACTATAGTTGGAGAATTCATCACCTCTTTTTCAATAATTGACACATCCAATAGGTAAAACAAACAAACAAACAAAAAATCATTAAGGGTATAGTTGAGTTGAACATCACCTCAATTAATTGGAACTAACTGGAATACATAGGATAGTCCATTCAACAAGAGTTCACATTCTTCTTAAATTCAATGTAATATTCATGAAGACAAACCATAATCTGGACCACAAAACACCCCATCAAAAATTTAAGAATATAAATCATACAAAGTATATTCTTAGACCACAATGGAATTAAGCCAGAAATCAATAACACAAAGATAGGTGGAAAATCCCCAAATATTTGGAGATTAAACAATGCAGTCCTGAGATCAAAGCTGGTGGAGTAGATAAATAATGTGCCTGTGAACTTCCACACATTCAAATTACAACTAAATTATAGAACCAACCTGGGGAGCCATCTGAACTCTAACTGAACAGAAGTTTTATAACTAAGGATATAAAGAAGAAACGATGTCAAGACTTGGAGGCAGATGAAGAGACACACAGTGGGCCCCAAACCTCCCTGTGGCAGTTAAGAAATCAAGAGGGATATTTTGGCCACAGAGGTTCCCCCAGAGGAGCAAGGGACCCCAGCACCATGCCAGGCTCCCCAGCCTAGAGTACAAATGCTGGGAAGAGGAGACCCCCAACATCTGGCTGTGAGAAACAGTGGAGATTCTGACAGTCTAGGCAGGATGGAAGGCTGTGGTAAATCCAGATGTTCTCTTAAAGGGCATGTGCACAGATTCACTTGCTCATAGGCACTCACCTGGGGTTCCAGCATAGAAACAATGACTCTGGGGCATCGTAGGCATATGGGGTACAGACTGAAATGTGTGTCTTTGGAGAGAGGGCTAGAGGACAGTCGCCATTTTCCCTGTGTAGAATCCTTCTCCCATGCAGTCATCAGGCAGGCAGGCACCATCTTTCCTGTATTGAGTGCCCCCCTCCCCATGCTTAAGACCAAATCTGAATTTGATTAGTCTGGTGAATTCCACTCCCTCCACACTGCTGACTCAGCTGGGACCAAACCCAACCCAACTCCCTCAGCACTGGAGGCACTTTTTCTCAAGCAGACAATTCCACCCACATTGCACTCTTTCTTAAAAAACTATCAGAGTATACAGGCCCCAGAGTACACAGATCTAATTAACACATAGAAACAAACACAGGGAGGCATCCAAAATGAGGAAACAGAGAAATGTGTCCCAAATGAAAAACAAGAGAAAATTCCAGAAAAAGAACTAAACAAAACAGAGGCAAGCAATCTGCCAGAGACAAAGTTAAAAATAATAGTTATAGGATGCTCAAAGAACTTAGTGAGAACTTTGACAGAGAGATAGCAAGCCTAAAGAAAGGACATAGAAACCATAAAAAATAACTAGTCAGAAGTGAAGATTACAATAACTGAAATGAAGAATGCACTAGAAGGAATCACCAATAGATTAGATGAAGCAGAGGATTGAATCAGCAATTTGAAAGACAGGGTATAAGAAAAAACTCAATCAGAAGAGTGAAAAGAAAAAAAGAATACAAAAAATGAGGATAGTTTAAGAGACCTCTGGGACAACATCAAGCATAACAACATTTGAGTCATAGGGTAACAAAAGGAGAAAAGAAAGAGCAAGGGATTAAGAACTGATTTGAAAAAATAATAACTGAAAACTTCCCTATCCTGGGGAAGGAAATAGACATAGAAGCCCAAGAAGCACAGAGTCCCACACAAGATGAATCTAAAGAGGCCTACACCAAGACACATTATAATTAAAATGCCAAAGGTTAAAGAAAAACAGAGAATCCTGAAAGCAGCAAGAGAAAGACAACTAGTAACTTACAAGGGAGCTCCCATAAGATTGTCAGCTGGTTTCTCAACAGAAAGTTTGGAGGCAAAAAAAAAAAAAAAAAAAAAAAAAATGGCAGGAACCAAGACTATTCTATCCAGTAAGGCTATCATTTAAAATCGAAGGACAGATAAAGAGCTTCCCAGACAAGAAAAAGCTAAAGAAGTTCATTACCATGAAACCAGTATTATGAGGAATGTTAGAGGGACTAATTTAAGACAGAAAAAAAAAAAATCAATATTATAAATAAAACATCAATAGCTACATAGCCATTAACAATTACTTTCAATGTAAAAGGATTAAATATTCCAATCAAAAGACATAGGAGGACTGAATGGATATGAAAACAAAACCCTTATATATGCTGCCTACAAAAGACTCACTTCAGATTGAAAGACACACACAGAAAGTAAAGAGATGGAAAAACATACTTCATGAAAATGCAAATGAAACCAACAACAACAAAAGCTGTGGTTGGAATAATTTACCACACAAAGTAGACTTTAAAACAAAGGCTATGACAAGAGACAAAGAAGGACCCAGTAATCCCACTTGAGTGCATTTATCTGAAGACACCGAAACACTACTTTGAAGGGACATGTTCATCCATATATTCATTGTAGCACTGTTTACAATAACCAAGATGTGGAGGCAGCTTGGATATGCATCAGTGGAAGAATGGATAAAGAGTAGGGGGTACATATATACAATATATACAATAAAATATTGCTTGGCCATGGAAGGGAATGAGTTCTTACCATCTGCCACGTGGGTACTAGTCAGGGGGATCACTTTATAAATTATATAAATGTCTAACCACTATGCTGTACACCTGAAATTAATGTAAAATAACATTGAATGTCAAGTGTAACTGAAAAATTAAAAAAGGGGGGAAAATGACAGGGAATAATGAGTCCAAATTTCCAGGTGTAAAAGAAATAAGTTATGGGGATGTAACATATAGCATAAGGGATATAATCAATAATAGTGTGATAGCATAGTACAGTTGCTGGACTTATGGTGCTCACTTATGTAGGTATATAAACGTTGACTAACTATGGTGTACACCTGAATCTAATATAATATTTATGTTAGCTATATTTTTAATAAAAATATCCAAAAAATGCAGTTCTAAACAGTATATGGTCAAAGAGGAAGTTTCAAAAGAAATGAAAAAAAAAAGAACTAAATGAAACTAAAAATACAACTTTCAAAATGTCTGGGATGCAGCAAAAGCAGTGCTTACAAAGGAACTTACAGAATTCAATGTATATATTAGAAAAGAAAAATAATCTAAAATCAGTAATCTAAACCCCCATTTTAAGAATACAGAGAAAAAAGGAATATAAGCCTAACACAAATAATATAAAATAAATAATCAAAATTAGAGAAATATTTTTTCAATTGTTTACAAATTTTAGGATGACTATATAATTTATGTCCAAGCTTTTTGTTTCTTAACATATTTAAACTAATTAGTCAGTCTTTCTGAGCCTTCATTAAATTTTATTGATATTACCTGAATTGTTTATTATTCTATATTTTCATTTTCCATTTGATTGTGTCTATTCACAATAAATATCTAGAATTTTAAATCCAAGTTAAACCAAGTCTTTAAGATTGTAGCTACTTTCTTATTTCATTGTCATGACATCAGTTAATAAACAAATCTATATAGTTTTCTGTATTGGTTATTTGTATAGTTTTCCCTTAACAGCTATTACAGTTTCACATTTTAAGAAAATACTAGGGAAAATGTTGTTGTTGTTGTTTCCAGATATGTGACATTTCCTCATTATTGTATTATTAGGGGTTGGGGCAGGAACAGGGATTCCGGGTCCTGCCTCAGTGTTAGACAAGACCTGTGGGCTTAGGTCTCAGTAACAGGACCCTCTCAGTGACCCCCTCTTCAAGGGAGCAGAAATGTCCTTGCACATTTGGGGAGTTGTGAGTGGAGGGTCAGATTCTTCACAGTTTGGTGATAGCAGATCAGATTCTGATCTGAATCAGTGTAGGGCACTGTGTCCACGAATTTTGATCTTCCCCCAAAAGAAAAATAACTTTTTTATTTCTACTCCTTAAGAAGTGGGTCTTTGCCTGGGGTCACTGAGGCAAGAGGGTTCCTGCCTCTTCTCCAATGGCACAATCTTTCTTCTTTTAGAGAAAGGTCCAACAGGAGAGTTTTATCTACTATATTTACTATTTATATTTATACATTGTTTTCATTTTAATAACTTATAGCATTCACATACTGTTTCCAGATCACAACTACTGCATATGTTTAGTCTGAGACCCATAGCTCTCTGACAATTGCTGTGGGTCACACTTTCTTCACTCAGTACTTTAAAAATAGTGCTCTATTGCTTCTATTGTTTAATGTAACTGTGAAGAAGTATGAAACCAGCTTTGTGTTTCTCACTTTTAGGTGATTTTTTCCTTTATTTTTGAAGTCAATGTCTGTGTTAGGACATCTTTTAATATTGAGCCCTTTGCATTTTACCCCCTTCTAATGCACTGGATATTGTTCACGTTGAGCTTTAACTCTTTTGCTTTTGAAAATCCATCTTGCATTTTATTTTTGACTATTTTTGTTTCTGTCCTATTAGCTCAGTAATATACTTCTATGCACTGATGATTGATGTCCACAGCTGATCTAGTTAACCGTTTACATCATATTTGCTCTGATAAATGTAAAGTCACTAATCATTTTTAATTTACTTTCTCATTTTTTTCCTATTATCTCATCTGTTATGCAATGTCCATTACTATGTTTCAACAGTGTCTATTCTCACTTGTGCTTGTTACAAAAAGGCCTAATTTGGGGGATTTTTATTTTCTTTCCTGAATTCTGCCAGCCCATATTTTATCTCCTCTGTCTCACCATATTTTTCTTAGCCCTTGTAAATTTGATGAACTATTGTGTTCTACATGTAGTGAATTCAGTATAATTTCTCCCAAATGCATGCCCATCCGGAACTTCAGAATATGACCTTATTTGGAAATAAGGCCTGTGTGAATGTTGTTAAGATGAGGTCATATTGGATTAGAGGGGCCTTATTAGAGTGATGGGTCTGACAACACACTGAGACACACACAGAGAAGTCCATGTGAAGAAAGAGGCAGAGATTGGAATGAGGCAGCTATAACCCAGGAATGCAGGGACACACCAAAAGCTAGGAAAACACAAGGGAGGATTTATCTCTAGAGTCTTCTTAGAAACAGTGGCCCTGCCACCACATTGATTTCAGACTTCCATCCTCTGTCCTTTTGTACAAAATAAATTCCTATTGTTTTAACCAATCAAGTCTGTGGTAATTTGCTATTGCAGTCCTACAAAACTGAAATACTAGAAGTAATGCTTTTTCCTTTTTTTTTTTTTTTAATATGGACTATATTTTGGCATAATGCTTTTCATCTTTGTCTGATAATAATAATCTGCTGAGTTTTATATGTCTGCTCTTTGGGTTTTTGTCTCTTTAATTCTTTTTTTTAATCTATTAATTTAAAATACATTCTGATTTATTTTCAATTTATTAATCATCACTTAATGACGTGAGAGCCTGCATATTCAAGAATATCTCTCTTTTTACTTTTTAAATTAAATTGCAATTTATTTGGGTATAAAATTCCCTCTTTTTCCTCATAACATTTTTATTTTACTGTATTTCTAGCATTCATCATTTTCCATTCCAAGTTTATCTTAGTCCTTTCTGGGTTCTTCCTGTTCTAATAATAGCAGAAACTTTTCTTTTCCATGAAGCTAAATAAATTATCAAGTTATACCTTAATGTTAATTGTTTTCTGTTTACTTTAGAACATCACATACTTTTTTCCTCTACAATGTCAGTTCTTTTTTCATTTCAAAAATGTTTTTGTTTCCCTCATATATCTGTAAAGATACACTATTTTCAATGTGTCCTATGCTCTTCACAGGGCTAGTGATTATGTTTAGCTCGATCTTTTTTACCATTCATAGCTCCCAGTGAAATCCACTATAACACAGATAGCATATGGTGTCTTGACATCTATTGCAGAACAGGTAACTGTAATTAATAGTTTTAATTATGATTTCGGCTCCTTTTCTTCCACTTGTGATTCTAGCTGGTCTTTCAAGTAAGCAGGCTCATTTGTATCAAGTATAATATTTGCATATTTTCTTATAAATCTTTCCATCCTTTTATAGTGTAAAATCTGGTATATAACTATACATATATTAAAACATATATATATATATATATATATATATATATATATATATATATATGGCTATTCAGATATTAAAGATACATGTACATGAAAATATATTATATATAATAAATAATAATGTTTGGTATACAATATAATAATATATTATATATTATATCTATAAAGATATATATATATATATAAATATGTATATGGTTATCCAGATATTAAAGATATATATATAAATATATTATATATAATATGTAACAATATATTACATATATAATATATAATATAATATATAATTTTACATTATATTACACATATATATATACACACACAAAGACATATATATATGTGTGTGTGTGTATATATATATATATATATATATATATATATATATATATGGCTATCCAGATATTAAAGATATTATATATATATGGTGGTGTTGTACAAAATGGACATTATCTTTATCAAGATTATGGTCAATAGGGGACTGAGTACTTGATCCAAAGACTCTTTCAATAAGACAGTCAATGGAGTCCAAAATGACAAAAATAAATACTATTTCTAAGGAGGCAATGCAATAGTTTGTCACTAAAACTAAAGCACATGTTCTTATTTTCTGGTTGTTCACCAAGACTGTTTAGACTGTGTGCCATTCTTTCTTTTTCTTTCTTTTCTTTCTTTTTTTTTTAAATTTGCTCTCTTACCTTACAACAACCTCCAATGTCTTAAGATACTTAAGAGTTTCCCTGACATTTTCAATCTGAAAGAACATAATTTACTGATTACATGAAAAGCAACAAGAAGTTTAGTCTGAAAACTTGATTTGCTATGAAGAATTGTTTGCAGTAGATGTTGTTACAGTTAGCCAGGTGTGAGACTGACACTTTAAATTAGAGTGGCAGCATACAGGATAGAGAGATATGATTGAACCACCATGTTTGAGTGATTATTCCACTCATAAGGCAAGAGTTCAAATTATTAGACATAATTTTTAGACATTATTATTAGTTATTATTATTTGACATAATATGCCTAAGGTTGAAAGATAACACAGGTCTGTCTTTTAAAACACTGGAACTTTTTCTAAGAATACAGTGCCTGTTTTGGAATTTCACTCTTTATATTCTTGAAACCAGCACAACACTGAAGAAATTTACCACATCAACTGTGATCCATCAGTTTTGTTTATACACCAATTTATAACTGTTTCTGTACTGAGCATTTCTTACTCTGGTAATAGGAATTCCACTTCGCTTTGTGAACCTCCAGTTTATATATTTCTGATAGGACTGTCAATCATAGTTCTTTACTGCTAGATAGAGTAGTGGGCATGTGACTGAATAGTGGTTAATTATTTTTAAGTATCTTCCTGCCCACATAATTTGTTTAAATGGCAGCTACCTAATACAGAGATTATTAGAATATTTTCCTGGAAATTTAAACCAAATTCAGAAACTGCTCTCTCTTTGAGTTTGACCATTTACATTATATTTCTGGTCCAGTGTTCCTCATTCCTTCAGAGGAAATCCTCAAAAAAGGGAAGAAGGAGGGAGAAAAATTCAGAAATAGAGTAAAAAAGGTGGCAATGTGATGACTGAACAAGATGCTATGCTGATGGCTTTGAAGAAGGAAGAAGGTGTGTGATCCAAGAAATGCATGGAGTGCACCTGGAGAAGATGGGAATGGTCAGCAATGACTTCTTCCCAAGCTTCCAAAGGGAGGTAAAACTCTTGATATCTTGATTTTAGCATAGTGAAACTGATTTCATAGGTCTTCCTTCCAGAACTGTAAGAGTAATGATTTCTGTTGTTTTAGGCCACCATATTCATGGTAATGTTACAGCAGCCATAGGAATTAATACTGTATATGTATAGATAGGTGACAGATAGATAGCTTGATATTATTTAGTTTTGATAGCAAGCCTATGCTAAATTTTAATGACAAAGGCAAACTAGAATACTTCCCAATACTTTCACACTTTTGAAACTTTTGATTTTTAATGACTTAGGGATTTTCTATTCCTTGAAATTTTGTCCTATATCTTTAGAATGTTATAGAATGAAGGAAGTTAAATCTTCAATTTTTCTACCAATTTGAACTCTTCTGAATATACTTTGAAGAGTGCTACAAGTATGCACCTCTTAGGGTCTGAAACTGATTTTCTTTATTTTATAGAATATATTGTCCTCTTTCAACCATAGAACCAAACTGATCAGCCTTCCTGACTAGAATTCTAGAGAATACTCATTTTTTTTACTGAAGGCAATAAAATGATTCCATATGAGTTTGTATGTAAAAATTTTGAAGTTCAATTTCATAAAAAAGAAACAGATGAAGAGGTCAGGTAGTTTTAATCTAATGAGAAATAAATTGCTATAATCAGTGACCTAACATTGCCTGAAGGAATTCTTTCTACAGTAATGTATTCGGCTGGCGAAGGGTCTTAATATTGCTGTCTGAAAGTCTTGTTTGGCATTTGTAATATTATTCTAAAGCTTGATTACATCATAGACAAGTTAATCCATTACAAAGCACTTGCCTGAAGTGATTTGATTTTAATGTTTCATGAGTAGCCAGTTGTACGGGACTAGATGTATAATTGGCCTACTCCCTACCAGTAAGATGACTCTTCATTTTTTTATAAATCAGTTTTAGCTCTGGTCTTTTGGGCAATTCTTATCATATGTTTTCTGTTTTTCTTTCTTCTTTTTTTTTTTTTTTTGAGTTTTATTGTCTCTGTTTTCGTTTGTTTTGTTTTCTTCTTTGAGGAAATAATGTTTATAGCTTACAGATCTACTAGTTTAAACCAATTATTAACAATTATTTAGAGACGGTTTATTTCAAAACTTCAACATTGTTACCTAGAATCAATAATCACTCATCTTAAATATTTTTGTTGGGGCTAAGGGTGACAAAAACTAATAATTACTGTATAAATTAAAATTTAAAACAAATAAAAAATACCTTAAATCATGGGAGTTGTACACTTGAAACCTGTGAAACTTTACTAATCATTGTCATTCCAATAAACTTTAATTAAAAAAAAAAGGAAAGAAATTAGTTACTGTCCTCTCTGCAGAAGTTGGGGTAGTCAGTGGGGGGGCCATTTCTAACTCAAAGAAGAGTAACCTTAAAATACGATTCTGGCTGTCCTGGCTTGGATCATGTGGCAACTATTTGATACATAAATATTCCTTATTGAGCAATGTCAGTGGTGCTTCCAAGTCTATAGAACAGAATGAAATTCTATGTCCTTGGGGGTCTCCCCAGGTATCACTACTCCAGGTATCACTTCTGTAAAGAAAAACTGTATGTTTGTAAGCATACTGAGGGATAAAAATGTGAAACGAATGAAAAAACATGTCTACGAGACTGTTCTGCCCCTCCACTATATCTTTCAGTTTGTTTCTATTTGTTTTAGACAGATAGTCTAATTGCATTTTAATAAATTGTGATGAGGGTAAGTAATTCATTTTTAAAAAACATTTATTATTTTATTTTAAGGTTATTAATGCTTAAAAGCACATTTTTAAAGAATTTAACTAATACTTAACACAAGATTATATTTGAAATCTATGTTAGTAGATAATGTTTCATTAATTTTTACACACCCACTTCCAATTTTGCATATTTCCTTTTTGTCTAAAATGTCCTATATTAAAAATCGACCTCAGCAATAATTTTTTTGAAAATTTTTATTTGGTTAATTAAACCAGGCTTAATTCCTAATTTTTCTATTGCTTATTTCTAGACCACCATATTGCTTTTTCAGTGTTGTATGAGTAGACTTTTATTTTCTTCTCTAGTTGCTTATTTACATTAGTAATTTTCTTCACTAAATTCAAGAAGAAAAAAATGGGAAAACACATATTCCACTCAAATGATTTTTTTTTTTGGGTCTTTATTCTGTAAACTTTTGAAGATGTAGGCTGAGACTAGGGCATTATAAACGACAAGTAGATGGTGAATAATCAAGAAAATCATCCAGTTTATAGTGTCTGAAGTAAATTAATATTAAACTATATTTTTAAGTTAGAAACTAAAGAGGCTATTTCAATAACATTTATAATTAAGAACTGTTACTTGCTTCAAAGTCAGAGTAATTGCAAAACCAAAGCTAAAACTATTCTTCAATATACAGTATCAGTAATGAACTACATCATACAGGTTTTTTTTAAAATAAAGCATCTAAAATCTATATAAATGTTTGTGCATATGTGTGTACATGCATAGATATTTATGCGTGTATGCATATATGCACATATACACAATTACATACCAGACGAGGACTTATAAGACGAGCATGAAGTGGAGTAAGCTATACTTCAGTAGATCATGAAATTTATATGCTTATGTCCAATTCTGTCATCTGACAGTTCTTTATAACCCAAAGCACATGTATTTAAGAGGAGAGTCTGAAATGTAAATGAATTTCTGACAGCCTTAGATCAAAGAGGGAAGGAAGGATAGAAAACTTGTTCAGTAAGTCTCCAAGAAAGAAGTCAGAGTTATAATAAACAGCTAAAGTAAAATATTTCCACATCACAAATTGTGCTAAATTTGTCCTTGGTAAGAGAACCCTGAGTAGCCTTAAGCCAAGGCAGTAAATTGGTTAAGAGACTTGCATTTGGTGAATACATTTCACATTAGGATGTCCTACTTAGTACCCATGACAAATCTCCTGGATAATATATGGACTAAAATATATTGCCATCAAAAGGATTTTCACTCCTTGGGCCCAGGAGACAGGCTCCTTAAATGCTTACTTGAATTATTTACTGATTGCTAATTCAGAAGAAGTAAGTTCATACTTATATTAGTGAAAAGACCAAATTAGAGATGGTTGGTTGAGTAAAATTCATTAAAAAAGCAATCAACTTAGAAGTCTACTTTTCAAACCCTTGTTATCAAGAAAAGAGAAACAGAAAAATCATGATTTAATTATCTTTTTTGAAATTTAAAGTATAGTAACACATCCATTAAGAACCAGAGTGAAAGACACAGTCCTCTTAAGCACACTAATACATAAAATACCCTTGATTTACCCAATTGAAGAATATTTGAGTATTTGTGTATATTCCCATGCAGATAAAATGTATATTTATACTCTTCTGTAGTCTATTAAGTGTATAATAATAGTTAATAAAGTGTAGAATAGCATTATGTCTAAATATGTCTATACCTTAATTTTTAAATACTTTATTTGCTAAAAATGCTAACTATCATGAGGCATAACCTTTCTGTTGGTGGAGGGTCTTGCCCTGATGATGAAAATGAATTATCTGTGAAGCACAATAAAAAGAAGCACAATGCACCTGAAATCTATGTAATTTTACTAACAATTGTCACCCCAATAAGTTAAAAATAAAATAAATGAAGCACAATGAAATGAGGTATGCTTGTATCATAAAATTAAATAACAGAATAATTCCAAGTATCCATTTTGATCTCAGAAAGGAACATGGTTTAGCAACAAGAACTATTTTTTTTTTAATTTTACATTACAGCAATAAATAGTATTGTTGTCCAGAGATAGAAGAGCATTTTCTTTTCCAAGTCCATGCTAACTTCCAAGTTTCAAGATGGCTCGATGAACATAAGCTGCAGTCACACTAGTTTGTGCCAAACACAGAAGTGACTAAAAAGAAGGTTTACCTCAAAATAAAAGATAAAAATCATATCATCACATCAATAGATGCAGAAAAAGCATGTGACAAGATGTAACATCCATTTATGATTAAAATACTTAATAAAATATGTATAAAAGGAAAGCACCTCAATACAATAAAGGCCATATTAAATATGCGTGTGTGTGTGTGTGTGTGTGTGTGTGTGTGTGTATATATGCCAATAATTTTCAGTAACGGAGCCAAAAACATACATCGAGAAGAGAGAGCCTCTTCAATAAATGGTGCTGGAAAAACTGGAAAGCCATGTGCAAAAGAATGAAATTAGAGTGCTATCTGTCACCACATAACAAATTAACTCAAAATGGATCAAAGAACTAAACATAAGACTTGAAATAATAAATTGCTAAGAAGAAAGCATAGGTACTAAATTTAAGTACCTCAGGTTCAGAGAGGATTTTATGAATTTGACCTCAAAGATAAGGGAAGTAAAAGCAAAAATAAATGAATGGGACTATATCAAATTAAAAACTTCTGCACTGCAAAAGAAACCATCAACAAAACAATGAAGCAACCAATCAAATGGGAGAAGGTATTTGCAAATAATACCTATGATAAGGGGCTAATTATCCAAAATATATAACAAACTCATACAACAACAAAAAACAAACAATCCAATTAAAAAATAGGCAGAAGACCTGAACAGATATTTCTCCCAAGAAGACAAAAAAAATGGCCAGCACATATATGAAAAAATGTTCAACTTCATTAGCTATTTGGTAAATGTAAGTCAAAAGCAAAATGAGCTACCACCTCATACCTGTTAGAATGGCTTTGATCAGTAAGAAGGAATAGTAAGTATTGGAGAGGTTGTGGAGAAAAAGGAACCCTCATAAACTTTTAGTAGAGATGGAAATTGGTACAGCCACTATGGAAGACAGTATGGAAGTTCCTCAAAAAAAAAATGATAGAATTAGCACAAGACACAGTATTCCCTCTTCTGGGTATCTACCCCCCAAATCTGGAAACATTTATTCATAAATGTAAGCACACAGTGGAAAGTTCTCAAACTTAATTGTCTGACCTCATATGTACCCTGATGTTCATTGCAGCCTCATTTAAGGTAGCTAAGACATAGAAACAAAGTGTACTTTGATTAATGATTGGATAAAAAAGATGTACATATACGCAACAAACTACTATTCTGCCATAAGAAAAGATGAAATACTGCTATTTGCTACAACATGAATGATCCTGAGGTTATTATGCTAAAGTAAGTAAGACAGGAAAGTAGAGAACCATATGACTTGAGTGAAGTAAGTCAGACAGAAAAAGTAGAGAACCATATGGCTTGAGTCATACGTGGGATACAAAACTCAAAGCAACAAACAAGACAAATAAACAAACAAAAACTCATAGACATAGACAAGAGTATAGTGGTTACCACAGGGTAAAAGGATGTAGGGGGGATGGTAGAAGATGACAAAGGTGGTCAAATATATGGTGATGGAAGGAGAATTGACTCTGGGTGGTGAACACACAAGGCAATACCTAAATGATGTATTATAGAATTGTACACTGGAAACATATATAATTTTACTAACCAATGTCACCCCAATAAATTTAATAAAAATTAAAAGAAATAAAAAGTTTAGCCTAAGTGACTATTCACTTCCAAACCAGAATTCTCAGGTGGCAAGACAGTGTGGGATTTCAGCGGAGATGAAAGCAGGTAGAGGAGAGTGAAGCAGCCCTGAGGATAAGAGTCAGAGTTCATGGAAAAAACTATGGCCCATGATGGACACAGCACAGAGAGTTCATGTCTTGGTGAAGTGAGAGCTGAGAGCAGCAGTCTGAAACAGCAAGCAGAGGATTGCTTGGAAAAGCAAGATAGGGTTTGTAATCTCTCCTGAGGCAAGACAACTCTCAAAGGAGACCCTATTTGAAAACACAATGGAGATCAAGACCTTGGGCATTCTCAACTCCCTCTCATCTCACAACATTTTATGCAAAAACTTGGCACTTAGGATTTTTTTTTTTTCCATTAGAAGTTAGGAAGCAAACTATGAAGAGGTTCTTGGTGGCCTAAGTCATGCACAGTTTATTCGATACTGTATGGAGTTAGACTCCAGGGTGGCTATTCCATCCGCTTTGAAGTCTGCTCAAGACCCTGGCTCTCCATTCTGTCTTCCATATGTCAGCTTTGTATTGTATTTGGTGCCCTTCATGATTATGAGATAGCTGTGCATATCAACAAAGGCTATAGAATTCCTTGATGCATAAAAAAGAGAACAAATATGTCCTCCACTTAATACCTTCAGTCTAATATTGTCAAACATGGACCATGTGTCTACTTCTGAAAGAATAACAGTAACGCTTGTGTTAACTGACTTCTAGCATGATCTCAGACTCAGAGGATACACTTAATGTAAACTATTTAGAGAAGTCATACAAAATGAAGTGCTGCCTGTACTATATGTGTATTGAGATATTGGTTCCTCCACTCTCACAGAGGCGGAGCAGAGCCTAATCAATGCAGCTTCACCTGGTTCCTCCTACTGAGAGAAGCTTCAGCTATTTACCATAATAAATCCTGAAATTCCATCTTTTTGCATGTGCATGATAACTGAAAATTAAGACTTGGGAAGCTCTCAGCATTTAAAACAATTGAGACTCAACTCTGAAGCTAGAATGGGATTGTCCATCCTGAACCAAAATGACTATGTTTTAAAAAGTAAGTAACTGAATAAAATAAGAATTCTACAAGGACCATGGTAGGGGTATGGAGGGGACGGGGGCTGAGTAAGCAAACAGAAGTGTCCGTCACACCTTCAGAATGTTTTTCTTCCCCTAAATCAAGGAGGTTATATTATTCTATATCACCTAAAGAATAAAATCTATAAATCATTGTGACCTGATATTAACTGACTTTCCAACATACAGAATTGCTAAAATTTCCTAAAAGGGGGCCTGCTCCTTCTTGCCTCTATGCTATTTACACACTGATTTGGATTACAATCAGGGGCATCTTTTTCACTATTTTGGTTGGAAACTTTCTCCTTTGTTATTCATGACTCACATTTATTGGAACCACTTTTGAAAAGACCGTGGTTGGTACTTCACTGTTTTCCCATAATACCATTTATCAGATTTATAATTATGTAATCACAATTAATGTTGGGCTTATTTGATTATCTCTCCTGACTATGTGAATTCTTTGAGGATAAGAATAATGTCATTTACTTGTAACTCTCATCTACCAAGCTCAATTTTGTCATACATAGTAGGTTGTCATTTTTAGGGCAACAATTATTTCCTAACTCCTCTCTTGAAAGTAAAACTTACCTAGGGATTGAGAGCACAATGATATATAAGAAACAGCCCCTGCTCTCTTTAGTGAAAGAAATTATGAATTAATTCATTGGAACTCATTGATGACTGTCTCAGTTTGAAGTAGCAGCCTTTGAGTATTGTTGCTGTGGTTTTTGCTGTCTCTTAGATAACATGCAATTCCTTTCTCAATGAATAGGAATACCCTCCTGTAGTTGACCTTGCAGAAATGTGTACACATATTAGCATAGTTAGAAGCAGAGTGATATTTGAGTGTTAGCTTTCTAGAGCTTCTAAAATCTTTTATAAACCCTTTCTTTCACAGTGTTACAATCATAATAAATGAACTGCCAACATTTCAATCATTTCAGCATTACGTGAGAACAGCACAAGGTGATTTTTGTCAGTATAAAAACAGAATTGGGTTGAAGGCTGTCAATGGGAATACATGTTATATGATGTGCAAAATCCTTGCAAAAAGTAAATAAATGAGAGAGATCCTCAGGGATTCTTTTAGAACAGGAAAGAAAATATCCATGGGAAATACTAAAGCTATCTTAACAAATTCTTTTGAATCTATAGTTAAAAACAAGTACAACAACAAACTACATTTTCTATAAGATAAAATATGAGTGTGGCTTTAGGACATTTTACCTATCACTTCTAGATATGAGGCCAGGTAGCATTATACCGATTATGTTTTAATGGTTTGATTGCATGTGCCCCAAACCTAAGGACAAAGACAAAGCTCCTGTTTATCGCTGTGTTCATAACTAGTAAGTTATCTGGCATATGGGAGGTTTCATTTTGTTTGTTGAATGAACAGAATTATGAATGAGTGTAGACATTCAGCAATCTAAATTTTAATCTCCCTAAATTATAAAAGTAGTATTAAAAACTGCATTAGAATTTCACTTTCCCTATATCAAAAGTGCAAATCATAATTAGAAGACAGTGAGAAGTGGGTATTAGGAATAGGAAAGCCAGGCAAAGCAGATAGTGTTTATGTTACGTGCTATTGAGTCAGCTCTGAATCCTGGCAATCCTATGAATGAGTGAGGTCCACAATGCTTTGTCTTCAACAGCTCTGCTCAGCTCCTGTAGGCTCACGCCTATGGCTTCTTTTATGGAGTCAATCCATCTCATATGTGGTCCTCCTCTTTTCTTGTTGCCTTCTATTTTCCAGAGAAACCTTCCTTCTCATGATGTCCCTGAAGGACAGCTTGAGTTTTGTCATTTTTGCCTCCAGCAAAGTTTCAAGCTTAATTTGCTCTAGAACCCTGGTGGTCCAGGGTATATGTAGAGTTTTCCTTTAATACCATATTTCAAATGAATCATTTTTTTTTCCCTATCAACATTTTCCACTGCCTAACTCTCACATTAGTACATAGTAATTGGCACTATGAAGGTGTGGATGATTTTAGCCTTGGTCTCTAATGAAACTCTTTTGCTCTTGACGATTTTTCCTAATTTTTCCATTGCAGCCCTTCTGAATCTCAGTCTCCTCTTGATTTCTTGGCCGCAGTCTCCATTTGAACCAAGGTAAGCCAAATATTTAACAATTTCAGTGTCTTCACTGTCTATGTTAAAGTTGTTTATTTCTTCTGCAGTTATGCAGATGGGATATGAGAGAAAAAACATAGTAAATCAAAAACTTAGTTTACAATTTAATAAAATATGAAATAAAGGAGGACACCATGATCTTTGTAATAAATTGTTTCAAATAATGTATGGTTAAAAAAGAATTATGTAAAAATCAAATGGTTAAAAGAAGCTAGTCCTACATGAACATTAAAAATGAAAAGATCTGGTTAAAAAGTGGATCTCCCTTTGATGATTTATTTTTAACTGAATGATTCTTATAAATGACTAAAGTTAATCAGCAAATACAATTAATTAAGTTGAAGAGGAAATTAGTGGTTACACATCATAGCAGAATAGTTCCTATCAGGCCAGCCACCCCAAAGATAACAACTAATAACTCCGGAGAAAATATAAAATTAAATTACCTGAAGACAATATTGGATGACCAGAGGAAGGTAAATTTGAGAAGTTACACAACAATGAAAACAATGGGTGTGTTTACATATTTAAAGTTTCATGTATGAAAACTGATAGCAATCAGTATCATGTAGGAGAATAAAATAAAATTATGGATAGACACTGCCAGATAGGCACTATAACCACTGGCTTGAACAACCAGAGTAGAGTATTAGGATAACATATCAGCTGAAAATTAAGGTGGCAATATCAGAATAGATAAACAGCAAAGTACTGGGTAAAAACTCTGCTTAAATCTCCTACTTATCCCCAAATTCTGCATTTAAATTGGGTGAACAGCTCTGGCTGATCTCTGAACTATGTATGAGGCAAACAAAGTCCACGAAATCCAATTCAGCCTAGAGAAACAGATCAGAGATTTCCCTGCACTACAAGGGACAGAGTTTGAACTGAGTCCAGCCGGAGTAAGGATTACAAAAATAATATAAAACATTCTTTGGAGAAAGTGTGTTATTCAAAATACTCAACACACAACCCAAATATTACTAAAAATAAAGAAAAATATGGGGGAATATCAAACATAACTCAGGGAAACACCATATAAGAACAATTCTGAGATAACCCAGATATTATAATTAAAAGACAAATATTTTAAATCATATTGTATAACTTCATTCAAGGATACAAAGGAAGATGTGTTTGCAATAATTGAACAAGTAAGGATTCCCAAAGGAGAAATATAAATTATTTAAAAAAGAACCAAATTAGAATTCTAGATCTGAACAGGGAACTAATGTAGTACAAGACAGATAAGAAGACAATTCATGAACTAAAACATTAATGAAGCAAGAAGAAAAAAACTGAAAAAAAAATATATAAGATATATGGGGTAAATGAAAATATCTAATGTATGAGCAATTGGATTTCCATAAAGAATTAATAGGACACAAACAATATGTTAAGTGACCAAGACTGATTTTTTTTTCAAAAGTGGGAAAACAAATCAAGCCACAAATTTAAAGATTGTTTTTAGCAAAAATACAAAGAAACAACACCAAGGAATGTCAATTGATGCTATAATGCAAAGATAAATAACAATCTTTAAGAACAATTCTTAAGAACAATCACAGAACAAAGATTTATTATCACCTTCAGGAGACGATAAGATTGACAAATACCTTCTCAACATAAACAATGGAACCCCAAAATAAAAGAAAATGGAATAAAAAATTTAACTCATCAATTACTATAACTGCCAAACTCTAACATGTCAAATATTAAATGAAATATAAAAAGACTGAAGAGGAAGGCGATGTGTGTGTGGGGACAGAGACATATGGGAAATCTCTGTACCTTCCCTTCAATTTTGCTGTGTACCTTAAAATGCTCTAAAAAATTATAAAATCCAAATTAAAATATAATATTCTAAACATTCTACTTAAGAGACAGATATAAGACACAAAGAAATGGAAAGACATTCCATGTTCATGGATTGGAAGAATCAACATAGTTAAAATGGCCATATTACCCAAAACAATATGCAGATTTAATGTAATCCCCATCAAAATTCCAATGGCATTTTTCAAAGAAATAAAACAAAAAGTCATCAATACGCAACCACAAAAGACCCAAACAGCCAAAGCAGTCCCAAGAAGAAAGAACAATGCTGGAGGTATCATACTCCCTGACTTCAGCTTGTACTACAATAATCAAAATAGTATGGTATTAGCAGATAAACGGACACACGGACCAATGGAATAGAACTGAAAACCCAGAAATAAACCCACATAAATATGGCCAGATAATTTTCGACAAAGGAGCCAAAAACATACAACAGAGAAAAGAAAGCCTCTTCAATAAATGGTGCTCAGAGAATTGGAAAACCACATGAAAAAGAATGAAACTAGATTGCTATCTGTCACCATGGACAAAAATTAACTCAAAGACCTAAACATAAGACCTGAAAAAATAAACTGCATAGAAGAAAACATAGGTACTAAACTTATGGATTTGGGTTCAAAGATTTTATGAATTTGACCTCAAAGGCCAGGGAAGGAAAGCTAAAATAAAAGAATGGAACTATGTCAAATTAAAAAGCTTCTGCACAGTAAAAGAAGCCATCACCTATACAAAGAGGCAACCGATGGATGGGAGAAGATATTTGCAAACAGTGCCTCCAATAAGGAGCTAATATCCAAAATATATAAAGAACTCATACAATTCAATAACAACAACACAAAAACAAAAATCCAATTAAAAAATGGGCAGAGGACCTGAATAGACATTTCTCCAAAGAGGACATACAGATGGCCAATGGACATATGAAAAGATGCTCAACATCACTAATCATCAGAGAAACGCAAATAAAAACCACCATGAGATATCACCTCACACCAGTTAGAGTGGCTATCATCAACAAGACAAATAATAACAAGTGTTGGAGAGGCTGCGGAGAAAAATTAATCCTCATACAGTGTTGGTAGGAATACGAATTGGTGCAGCTGCTATGGAAGGCAGTGTGGAGGTTCCTCAAAATATTAAAAATAGAATTATCATATGACCCAGCAATCCCTCTCTTGGGTATCTACCAAAAAATTTTGAAACCACTTACCCATAAAGATACATGTGCTCCAATGTTCATTGCAGCTTTATTTACAGTGGCCAAGACATGGAAACAGTCAAAGTGTCCTTCCATAGATAACTGGATAAAGACGATGTAATATACATATATATATTCCATTATATATTCCATTATATATATATATATATATATATATATATATATATATATATACACACACACACACAATGGATATATACAATGGAATACTAGTCTGCCACAAGAAAGGATGAAATAGTGCCATTTGTGACAACATGGATGGGTCTTGAGATTATTATGCCAAGCGAAATAAGTCAGACAGAAAATGTCAAGAAACATATAGGTCACTGATGTGTGATACAAAACTGAAAGCAAGAAAGAAATAAGACAAACAAAGAAACAAAAACTCATAGACGCAGACAATAGTTTACTGGTTACCAGAGGGTAAGGAGGGAGGGGGGTGGTAGATGAGGATAAATGGGGTCAAATATATGGTGATGGATGGAGAACTGACTCTGGGTGGTGAGCACACAATGTGATATACATATGATGTATTACAGAATAGTACACTTGAAACATATGTGATTTTACTAACCACTGTCACCACAATAAGTTTCAATTAAAAAAAAAGAGAGGCAGAGATTTTCAGATTGGAAAAAACATTTATATACATACATACATATACAAACATATATGATACAATGATATTAAAAAAAACAATGTATTATTTAACTATCTAGAAACAAAATGAGAGGTATATACTAGACACTGGAATAGAATACATGTCAGAAATCTTGATTGAATCTCAATGCCTGTAATATTAGGACTTTATGAATCCTTTAATGATAATACATTTTTATTACTAGACCATGATATTTTGCTTCCTCTCAGCCAATGTTAGCATATTATAATTGTGATAGTATATTTTAATTAGTTGTTTATCTCCCCGGATCTTTGAAGTTAAGGGTTATACCTTCTTAACTTGTCTGAATCCCAGTGTGCTCTTAATAAAAGCTATGTAGAATTAACTTTCTAGAATTTACTAATACAACCCATACTTACTGAAATTCTACTACCATGTTTCCCTGAAAAGAAGACCTAACCAGAAAATAAGCCCTTACATGATTTTTCAGGATGACATCCCCTGAACATTAGCCCTAATGCATCTTTTGGAGCAAAAATTAACATAAGACCCGGTCTTATTTTGGGAGAAACACGGTATGTGGCAGATGTTCTTCTAGGTGCTGTTTACACAGCTATTAATAAAATAAATAAAGCCGATGTTCTCATAGAATGTGCATTTCTAGTGGTAGAAGACAGACAATAAATAAATAAATAAGCAAGTAAAAAAAAGAGTTATCGGTTGATAATAAGCACTCTAATTACATAATTAGGTAACGAGAGTCCTAGAGACTGAATGATGCCACAACGAAAATAGTTATGAAAGAAGTCTGTTAGAGATGACCTTTAAGAAGGGATTTAAATGTAATAAGACGATGCTTATGGAGACACGTATGTCAAGCAGGCTATAGGCAGAGGAAGCATTGAGGACAAGAGCACTAAGACTAGAGCTAAATAACGGAGGGAAAGAGTGAGAAGAAATGATTACAGATGGGGAAGAACAATAGATATTACTCTGTATGCGTTGGGAAATTACTGAATGATTCTGTGTAGAAAAGACCTTTTTTTTTGTTCCTTCTGTTTTTCAGCTATGAACACCCACCATCTATCTTGGGGGCTTGAGTAAGTTCAGAAACATGTAATCCATTTAGGATGCTATATGTATATTCTAGGTGAAAAAAGATGGTGGCTTGAACCAATAACACAGTACTGTGGATTTTAAGAATTAGTCAAATTGTAGCTGCATTTTGAACGTATAGCCAAATAAATTTATTGATGGTTTCAATGTGCCATATGAGGGAAAGAGACAAGTTAAAGGTGACACTAGGCTTTTATCTAACCAACTGGGAGAATAGAATTGCCATTTTACTGAGATAATCTAATATCTCAATCTGAATTTAGGCATGCCAAACATACACACACACACACACACACACACACACACACACACACGCTTACAGTCTCACACATAAATTAATCTCAGTAATTTTGAGAGAGGCATTATGAATTTTTACTAGATATGGCTTTGTACGTGGTAAACATCAAAATGCAAATAAAATATTGACACAATTGTCCAGTAATTTGTATATTTTTCCAGTTTTCATATGGATATTTGGAAAACAGACCCCACTTTTGCTACTCATTTGTTCAAGCATTGTACAGGCATACCTCAGAGAGACTGAGGGTTCAGTTCCAGACTACTGCAATAAAAAGTCACGCAGTTTTTTGTTTTTTTCCCCAATTCATACAAGAGTTATATTTACCCTATGCTATAGTCTATTAGTGTGCAATACATTATGTCTAAAAACAACAATGTACCTACCTTAGTATAAAATACTTTAGGTCCAGCAGGAAGGTTGGCTTTGGGCAAAAATAGTTTTGTAGCCTCAGAGAAGAGAAATTGGGGTGAAGATGTAGGTCTTTCAGATGACACTCTACCTCACCTTCCCTGTGGCTATGTTCTGGATTGTCAATCAGGCCGGGTGGTTTGTGGACTATGTCATACAGCACAAGAGGAAGCTGTGGCCACCTGAGAAGGAGGACCAGTGCTAAGAGCTAGGAGAATTCAAAAGGAGGATATGGAAACAGCAGAAGTTACTTCCCACTTCCCACAAGAGCTCCTGAGGCCTCCAGATGCTTGTATCCCAGCCCCTCTACCCATGAAATAACACACATTCAGTTCTTTGTTAAAAAATATATAATAATAATGATATAATAATAATAATAATAATAATAATAATGATTCCTTATTGCTAATAAATGCTAATCATCATTGAATTGTAATCTTTTTGATAGTGGAGGAGCTCAATGTTGATGGCCGTTCACTGTCAGGGTGGTAGTGCTGAAGGTTGGAGTGGCTGTGGCATTTTTCAAAATAAGACAAGGAAGTTTGATGTATCTACTAATTCTACCTTTCATAAACGATTTCTCTGTAACATGTGACACTGTTCGATAGCATTCAACACACAGAACTTCTTTCAAAATTGAAGTCTATTGTCTCAAACCCTGCCACTGCTTTATCAACTAAGTTTATGTCGTATTTGAAATCCTTTGTTGTCATTTCAACAATCTTCACAGCATTTTCACCAGGATATAGACACAGAGACACAAAGTGAGCAAATACTGTTGGGAAAATGATACCAATAGACTTGCTCAACACAGGGTTGCCACCATTTGTTTAAAAAAAAAAAAAAAAAAAAAAAGGCAGTATCTGTGAAGCACAATAAAGTCAGATATACCTGTGCAAATCAATTATATTATCTGTATTTCAGCTCTCTCTTTTGGAAAAAAAGCACAAAAGAATTCCACTTGGTAAAATTGTTGAGAGTAGTAGATATGTTGTTGTCCTGATTGTTAATTAACTGAATAATACCCTTTCAAATTTCTAAAAAACTATATATGATGATTAGACCAGGCATTCCATCATAAAAAGGAGCCAAATTATCAAACTGTATATTAAAAGCAGATAAGTATATATTAAAACTAAATAAACAGACACATGTGCTTCTAAATTAAATGGAGCAATTCACAATAGGTCAACATTTGTGATTCTAACCATCCAAAACTTCCACATAGAACAGCTTACAAAATCAAAGTAAATTCTTTAAAAACATGTTTTAAAGGTAGAAATAGTTGTGAAAGCAAAAAATAATAAAGGTACTAACATTCCATAGAGGAAAGGAGTTTTGGAAGGAAACCTTTATATTTTCAGCTGGTAATTCCCTGGGAATCACTTAGAAGCTAAGAATATGGAAGTCCAAGAATATAAAATCTGAAAATCAATCAATGTATATCAATATATAAGCACATAAAAAATCAGAAAAATCTCATAATGACTTTAAAAGATACAAAAAAGTTTGATAAAATTCAACATCCATTGATGAAGAAAGCTCACAGAAAACTTTACATAGAAAGAAACTTCATTTATCAATACTATCAAAACCCAGAACCTACAGAATCATCACACACAGTGATGAAATATTAGTAATTTCCTCCTGATATTGGGAACAAGAGAAGGGTGTATGCTATCACTGTGTCTATTCAACATTGTACCCTAGGGACCTAGTCAGAACCAAAAGGAAAATAAAATAAAATAACTAAAATTAACCAATCAAAAGGCACAGGATGGCTGAATGGACCCTCTGTCATCAAAAAGATTATGAATTGCTGAAGGCTCAAATGATAGTTAGCATGTATTAGCAATAAAGTATGTCTTAATTAAGACACCTTTATTGTTTTTCTTTAAACATAATGCTATTGCACACTCAATAGACTACAACATAGTGTAAACATGACTTTTAGATGCATTGGTAAATAAAAAAATTCATGACTCACTTTATTGAGCTATTTCCTTTATTGTTGTAGTATGGTACAGCACCTACAATATCTCCAAGTTATGGCTTAAAGCAATGGACCTAAAGGGAGAAATGACAGTAACACCATAACACTATGGGATTTTAACACCTTATTTTCATCAATGGATATATCATCAGACATAAAATCAATAAGAAAGAAAACATTCACTTGAATGACACATTAAACCAGATGGAATATATATATATATTAGACCCAAAAGCAGCAGAATACACACACATTCTTCTCAATTTCACATGAACACTCTTCAGAATAGATAATATGTTATAGCACAAAAGAAGTCTCAATAAATTTAAGAAGATTGAGATCACATCAAGTATCATCTTAGACAAAAATAGTATGAAACTGGAAATCAATCACAAAAGTAAAACTAGAAAAAACACAAATATGTTCAGAAATAGAAAAAATATTCTAAAATCTGTATGAAACCAAAAAAGACACCAAATAGCCAAAGAAATCTTCAGAATAAAGAACAAAGCTGGAAATACCACATTCCATGATTTCTAACTGTGCTACAAAGCTCTAGTAATTAAAACAGTATGATATTGGCACAAAAACAGACACAAATCAATGAAACAGAGTAGAAAGCCCAGAAATAAATCCATGCATATATTGACAATTAATTTATGATAAATGATCCAAGAACATAAAATGGGGAAATGACCGTCTTTTTAATAAATGGCATGGGGAATGTTTGACAGCCATGTGCAAAAGAATGAAACTAAATTAACTCAAACTGGATTAAAGACTTGAATGTAAGACCTGAAACCATGAGATTCTTAGAAGAAAATATAGGCGGTAAACTCCTTGACCTCCATCTTAATGTTAGCATTGTTTTATTTGGCTAGAAATTGAAAGGCAAAGTAATGAAAAACAAAAATAAACAAATGGAACTACATTAAATTACAAAGCTGCAGAGTGAAGGGAACCATCAATAAAAAGAAAAGGCAACCTACTGAATGGGAGAAGATATTTGTAAATCATATATCCCATCCGATAAGAGTTAATATCCAAACTATATAAAGAACTCATACTATTCAACAACTTAAAAACAAACAACCCAATTAAAAAATGGGCAAAGGATCTGAATAGACATTTTCCCTAAGAAGACACACAGACAACAAGCACATGAAAAGATGTTCAACATCACTAATTACAGGGAAATGAAAATAAAAACTACAATGTGTTATCACTCCACACATCTTAGAATGGCTATGTCATGCAGGGCGGCCTGCGGGGTCTCTGCTCCCGCACCCCACATAAGAATGCAGGATGTGGTGAGGCCAACAAGGAACACCCATGGAGCCATAAGTAGGGGAGTCATACCACTATAGTCTCACTGGAGGCTGGATTCACATGACGTGCAACCTGCTGTCCGCTTTTCTGCCAACCGACCGACTCTCCTCGACTCCCCTCCCCAGCGCAGCCATGGCAGTTCTACCAGTGGCCAACGGCTCAATGGTTACAGCTGACGGCCAACCAGCCACAGCCAACGGCCATCCACTACCCAAGCCAGCACCCTTCCACGTGAGGCCGAGAGCCTGGAAACTGCTCCCTAGGGCTCTGTCCCCACAGGCTATCATCAAAAAGAGAAAAAATAAGAAATGTTTTAGAGGCTATGGAGAAAAGGGAACACTCGTACACTGTTAGTGGAAATGTAAACAGGTGCAGGCACTATGGAAAACTGTAACAGAGATTCCTCAATTAATGAAGAATAGAACTACCAAATGATCCAGCAATTCCTCTTCTAGGTATATACCAAAAAGAAATAAAACTAAGATTCAAAGAATTATATGCACTCCCCTCCCATGTTTACCGTAGCATTATTCACAAAAGCCAAGATATGGAAATAGCCTAAGTGTCTAACAATAAAAAAATAAAAATAAATAAACACACACACACACACACACACACACACACACAGAACAAAAAGAATGCAAACATATTTTAAGAAAATAAAAAAACTATTAAAATTACGCTGATGGTAACCACTTTGATCATCTCTTGTAATTGCAGATGTTAAATGTGACTTGTATTCATCTTTGTTATCGCTATATATTGAGTATGACAATTTCAATACATTTTTTTTTCCTTTCTTAAAATGTGTACACATTTTTTGGCATTGTGTGTGTGTGTGTGTGCGTGTGTGTATTTCAGCCATGAAAAAGAAGAACATACAGCCATTTGGGACAACATGGATGGACCTTGAGCACATTATGCTAAGTGAGATAAGTCAAAAAGTACTATATAATGTCATATAAGTGGAATCTAAAAAAGCCACATTTTATAAAAACAGAGTAAAATGGTGGTTACCAGGGGATGGGGGTGGAGGAGATAGGACAGACATTGTTTAAGACACAAACTTGCAATGAGTAGTAGTAAAGTAGTAAAGTAGTATTGAAGTCTAATTTACAGTATAGTGAATACAGGCAAAAATATTTTATTATAATTCTCAAACTTGCTAAGACACTAGAACTTAATTATCCCAACCACTGAAAAGAAATAATAATTATGTTGTTCAATACAGGTGCTAATTATGACTACAATGGAAATCATGTTACAGTTTATAAATGTATCAAATTAACATATTTTTACATCTGAAATTTATAAAATATATATATTTCAATAAAAATAATAAGAGGAAAAATATACAAAACGCAGGAATCAGTAAAAGGTGGCATAAATTTGTATGAAGAGTATCTAAAATAATCTATATAAAACTATTAGAGTTGATAAGACTATTTAGCAAAGTCATTTGACATAAAGTCAGTATAAAAAGTCAATTTCATTTCTATATATAAATAATAAATGGGTAGAAACTGAAATAAAAATATGTCATTTATATAGCATCAGAAAACAACAAATACCAAGAAATAACTCTAACAAAAGATGTTGTCATTCTATTGAGAAATACAAAACATTAAGAGAAATTAAGGCATACTTTAACAAACGGAATGACATGTATTTGAGGTTATAAGAATTGATATTATAAAAAAATTCAGGTATAGATTCAAGGAAATTCCAATATAATATTCAACCATTTTTGTTTTTGTGGAAATTGACAGACTGATTCCAAAATTTATATAGAAACATGAAGAGCATGAAAATAGTCAAGTAAGACTTTAGGTACAAAGTTGACATTAAGACCCACTATAAATCTACAGAAATTAAGTCAGATGGCTTTGGTGCAAGAATAGAAAATAAAACAATGGGACAGTGTACAGTCCCGACACAGACCCATAATTCTGGGGCCATTTATCATAAGGTGGCACTGTAGGTAATGGAAAAAGGGTGGTCATTTTAATAAATATTTCTGGATACCATATAGGCAGAAAAACAAATCTTAAGGCTAACTTGTATCATGTACAAAAATCAATTCCAGATGGATTACAACCTAAATATAAAAGGTAAAACAGTATAGCTTTTAGAAGAAAACATAGGAGAACATCTTCATCACTGTGCAGTAGTAAAACATTGCCTAGACAGGAAAAAAAAGTGGTAATCATAAAGAAAAATAGTAAATTGGGCTGTGTTATAGTTAAGAAATTTTCATCAAAGTACACTATTAAAAAATCAAAAGGCAACCCCTAGAGTGGTGTATATGTGTGAGCGTGAAAGTATGCGCATATATTTGCATACTATATACACATATTTATACCCCAATCTATATGAATGTTATCTATATCTTTGTATATATGTTTTGTGCATGCGCGCGTGCACACACACATTCATATGCCAAACACATAGAGCACTCCTACATAAACACATGAAAATAGAGCTGCCCAATATAATATTATGGCAAAAACCATGAAAAGATACTACACAAAAGAGGACATTTAGATAGTGAATTATATAAAGAGGCTTAATTCCATTTGACTCTATGACTAAAATTTAACTTTATATTTACTTTAAAGTAACATTTTTAGTAAAACTTCTAAAGTTAATTGAACATTATATTTAAAACAAAATAAGGATACCAGTTTAAAACCAAAGTAAGATAGAGCTGATACACTTAACAGAATGATTAAAATGAAAGAAAAAAAAAAAGATAGTGAGTATGTAGATCAATCCTCATGGGAGAATACAATTGATAAATTAAAAACAGTTTGTCAGTGTCTACTAATGCAGAATATCCTACAACAAAGCAATTTCATTTTTAGGTCTACACCCAAAGTATGTATTGATAGATTCATGAAGTGATATATATATATATATAAAAAATCATGCTTATAACATCATTATTTGCAATGCAAGCAAACTGGAAAACACCCAAGTGCTAATCAATAGTAAGACATAAACAAATTGTGGTGAATTCAAACAACGGGATATTACAGAACAATGAGAATAAACAGACTACAATTACACACAGCAATATAGATGACTCTGAAAATTATAATATTGAGAAAAAATTTCAGACACAAGTGAAATTATATGAAGTTCAAAAATAGTAAAATTAATCTAGGGTGTTAGAAGTCAACATAGTGATTACTCTTTTATTTATAGTAAATAGATGGAAAGAGGGGTTAAGAGACACTTCTAGGGTGCTGAAAATGTCTATTCCTTGATTTGTTTGCTGATTACAAATGTGATCAATTGGTGAAAAATTCATCTAGTCTTACACTTCTTAGTTGTACTATTTTCTATATGTATGTTATAATTCAAATATTCAGTAAAGCAGATTAGCTTATTTTGGAAGTATTCAGTACATATGGACAAGTTTGTGAGAAGTAGGATTTCTGGTTCTAAAAAACTATCTAATGACACATCATTGTTCTTTGAGGGACAGGATTACAGAAAAACTGTTTGCATGCATAATCTTTCCAATTATAGATGGAATCTAGCAATTTTATGGAAACAAATACTCTTGCTTTCAAAAACATGCAAATGATAATGGGAGTTAAAAGCATATAATGAAGAGAATAAAGACTTCTTAGTATAACACTCTCTCTTGGCTTATGTAGAAGTTAAATAAAACATTGACTGAATTAATAGCTGAAGTTGCATTCCAGCTACATAGCTCCTTGTCTGTCAACATTGTGATTTCCATGGAGGCATCCAAGGGAAAGTTGAATGAATCATAGTGCGGTGACTTTCTCAAACTACACTCATTTGTCACTCCTTACCCTGGGTTCAACACTCAAGAATGTTCTAAAAGAGGTACAAAGGATAATATACCCTCTGACAACAACATTAATAGTAGATGACTATTGTATTTGTATGTGCCCTATTTTCAGGAAGTTTAAAATCACTGATTGAGCATCTCCACTAAGTTATCTTTTTTACATCAAATCTCCTAACAACGCTTCTTCTGCTCTTCCCCTATGTCTCCCGCTCTTCAAGTAGCTAGAGTACTGTATTTACTCTGGACTCACAAAGACAGCAAAACCTCCATATTTCAGTTTTTCCTAATATCAGGAAAGTTAACACTTAATTGAAGGTTTAGCAGTGGGGCCAATTTAATTACTGTGCTGTCTGAATATTTCTCAAATATTTTGGGGATAAGAGCAAACAAGGATCATAAACTTGTCATCTTTCAGGAAACAAATCACATTGTGAGAAATGAATAAAATATTTTAAATGTGATTACACAGTCTTGCCAACTAGCATCATTATTACCTCTGCAATTTTATACAAAATATATTCTTTGAAAAAGTAATTTTGATGTTAAGTTTTATAATAAAATATAATTTGTAGTTAAAACAGGTATTCAGGTTTCTTTAACAGATTATTGTTCAGAGTTTTAATGTGTATTATTAATCTGATATCTGGAATATGTCATGCAATATCTCTTGGAATTACTTGATCCCATTACGTTTTTGTGGGTTTTTTTTTGTTTGTTTTTTTTGTTTTTTTTTTTTAGTTTCCCATGAATTGTTTCCAGATTAAGTGTCCAGTGAAATGCTTTTGACTTTGGGAATTTCTCATATATTTTCCAATGATGTGTAGTTGATAATGAAAAATAAAGCTATTATACTATTATACTTATCTTAAATGTAAAGGTGGACAGTTCTTTTTTATTGAACTGATGCTAAATGTCATGGTAAATTAAGGAAGCACAGTCTGTACACATACTAAAAGAGTCGAAACTGCCAACACGCCATTATGTTACTAAAGTTTTTCTTCATAATAGAAAGCCAATAGGGAAAGCATATTAGATCTGTTTTGACAAAGCCAAATTATACATAAAATCTGTGTGTTATATGATTGTACATAATAGGAAAGCTGAACAGTTAAACATAGAGGCAATATACCCAGAAAAATGACTTGGATGTTTTCATCTGCATGCATGACTTTTTGAACAAATCTGCCAATAGTTTTCGGTTGGAAAATATGACATTTTTTCTATAAACTGATTGGATCCTTGACCTAAGATGCAGGTGATTGGTTAAGACAGAAAACTGGCAAAACACTATTTATGTCACTGCTCTTTTTGAGCCAGGTCATCAGACTAAAGATTTGACATACCACAAAACTGCTAACACTTGATCACATCTACTTATCTCACTTGTCAAAAAGTCAACCTGAAGAGAGGAGAAAAAGATTATACGAATTTTCTCAGATTTTCCTTAGAAAAACGTAGAGGTCAGCCACAGAAATGAAGCCCTATTAGATACTTTTTTTTTCTAAAATTAAACAACATCCAAATAGGAAACATATGATACACTCAAATTAAGATAATTCAAGAACTGTTAATAAACAGACTATTTACAGAAGTGTCGGTGGATGGAGAACCAGAAGGTATAATGCAATCACTCAGGCTAACTGCCTAGGTGTTCTCACCCCTAGGCCCACAGGAATAGGCACAGTACAATTATTGGAATAAATGAGGAAATAAGGTTACTGTGAAATGTGTATGATATGGGCAACAGATACAGCCTAAGGTGACACTACATGGATGTCACTACGGAAATAAAAACCTTAACCATACTCATTTTTTCCTCTGATCTCACATAGTAGCTACCCTTGGAAGAACCCAATGGGAAATTAGGGGGATAAGTAGGCTATTGATATTGCCCATTTACATCTGGGACAACTAGAATAAAAGCGTCAGGTGGATAAAGGTGGAACTAAAGGACCCTGTGGAAGATAACCTACAGTGACTGATCAGTCTTCTTTCAAAATTCATCACGTGTTCAATTAAATGAACCAAGGAAAATAACTTTGAATTCATCATTCTATAATTCCTTTACGTGTAGGAATGCTATTTTCTTTTCTCCTTTTTTCTTTATTTTTCTATTTCCCTTATTTGCTCATGGTTTCTCATGCTGTGTTGTGACTTCAAATGTTTAAATGTCTAATTATCATTTTTTTTATTTTTTTTTCTATTACCTCACTTGGATTGAAATAATCAGCTATGAAGTTAGAAAATTAGTTTGCAGACTATCTTAATCTAAGTCTCATCACCACATTTAACTGAGTTAGGTTAGGGCAATGAGTTAATGAGGTGCATAATCTGAAAAACCTCAGAATTTTAAGTATTCTTATCCTTCCACCTTCAAATCCCTTCATGAATGCTTCAGGCAAGTTAGGTTTTTATGATAATTATACATTTTGTGACCCTTTATTTATGTAATAAGTTTGTTGCTTATCTATTTCAAGAAATGATTGCCTTTGATTACATGTTATGTAAACATACATGTTATACACACATATTTAAAAGTGAAATTTAATTACATCTTGTGATAAGTAACATGCTAGCTTTCAAATTATGGAATTAATTTATCTTGATATCTGAGTCCTCCCTTTCTACTCCATTAACCACTCATTATTTCCTTTTGCATTAAAATCTTCCTGACTAAGTGTTCTATTTTATTAAATTTGTATCACGTATCTTCCCCAACTGACACTGTCCAGGCCAACTGCTTGCTAATAATAAATAAATAAATAAATAAATAAATAAATAAATAAATAAATAAAAACCTTAGCACCATATTCTCTCCCATTTTTTTTTACCATACTGCAACAGGAATGGTGACCTCTCTCTCTGTTAACACAATACGTGTGTGAGTGGGAACCAAATACATACTATCTAACTACTACTGGATAATTTTTATTGTATTTGTTCGGGCACTATATTCAATATTGACAGTCATTTAAAGAGGATTCAATAATCTGTGATTTATGTGAACAATATGTAGGGTGATCTTAATTTTAGGGTCACCCCAAAATGTTCTGGTTACCCAGAATAATACCCATTTATACTGTTCTGCCAGTTTAATTATTAATAATGATACAGTCCCCTCTCGCTTTCATGAGTATTCAGATTTGGATAATAAAATACATGATAATCATATTTACAGAATAGTATTTCTTGTGGATGTCAACAGATATTACATTAAAAATAAGTGATGATCATATATAGTCAAGGAATGCTAGGTTAAATAAATTTTGATAATTTAATTCATTTACAGTAACTCCCCACCCCCATCTGCAGTTTTGCTTTCTCTGGTTCATATGCTGCCTCCATTAGTCACTTAGCAGTCATCTTGGTTATCAGATAGACTGTCCCAGTATCATAGTGCCTGCATTCAACTAGTCATTATTTTACTTAATAATGGCCACAAAGCACAATAGTGACACTGGAATTTGCATATGACAAAGGGAAACCTTGAATGCTTCCTTTAAGTGAAAAGGTGAGTACCGTATAAGATATTTGGAGAGAGAGAAAAGCTATCTTCACATAATTTTTACTACAGTATAATTGTTCTATTTTATTATTAGCTATTGCTGTTAATCTCTTACTGTGCCTAATTTATAAATTAAACTTTACTATAGGTATGTATGTATAGGAAAAAACAGTTTAAATAGAGTTGAGCATTATTCATGGTTTCAGGTATCCACCTGGGGTTTTGAAACATACCCTGTGGATAAGGGGGAACTAGAGTACTTTTTTATTTTCTAAAGGTATTCTCTGAAAATTTACTATAATAATATACATTGTGATTTCTTTTCCCCACAATGGTTAATTTGACATGACATACTAGCCAACTGATTTAAGAAAGGATTTTTTTTTTTTCCATGTACTGTCTCTGGACCGATATAAAACACTTTGGGAAATAACGCTCTAATGGAAGTTTTGAAAGCATACTATCTGTTCTGTTCCCAAAAATGTCCCTTACTGTTCTGCTTTCTAACCCCTCTGCTATTTTTTTTTTTTTTTTTGGGGGGGGCGGCACTTCATTTCTCTACCGTCAGTTCCTATTGCATGTAGGTAGGGTGACCACATAATTTATCATTCAAGCAGGAAAACTTCTGAGAGTAAAAGGGACCACAATGAATAATTACAAAGAGACAACAAGCTCAACCCAGGATTGCCACAGGTAAACCTTGACCCATGGTCAGCTATCCGTGGAACATATTTAGGACACTAGTATCGTAATAGATGAGGGAGAAAAAGTATCTAAAATGAATTAACTGGTGTCTTATAATTGGCTCCTTCCAAATTGATTTTTTTTCCATTTAAGTGATTTTTGACAGATTCCCTTTAGGTGCTGTGAATTACAGCTAAATAGTGTGGAGAGTGTATTCCAATGTACAATGTATGTGCGTGACTATGTTGCTTCATTTAAAAATTCTTATTTAGAAAGGCTTTGTATAGGTTGCTCATGTAAGAATAAAATGTATTTTTGACACCAAGACTGATTAATATTCCAGAAGTTAAACAAAATAAATCAAATCAATATCATGGATAAGACTATATCTGTACTTGAATATACATATTTTTTTATTTTGTGTACATCACCACAAACATTTCTTAAAAATTTTAAATGAGATGAATATGTTAGGCATTTTCAGAGTTCATTATGCCAAGTAATCCTAGCCTGAACTTCACAGCGGATTAAATAAGGACACATGGGACTTAAGAGAATAAAAGTTATACTCACCTTAATGCCCATAGACTGTCCAAAATCAATAATAATAAATTCTGGCTTGGGAATGATGTTTACTTAACACAGAGATGCTATCTTTAGGATTGATCTGGCCTGAGGGAAACCTGATACACCTGTTAGGAATTTAACACATCACTTAACTTTAAAAAATGCCAATACTTTCAATTCATAAAATGAAAAATAAAAATATAAAATAAGTGTATACATTAACTACCATAATTTAACTCCCCAAGTTTTAAAACCTTTGCCCAGTTCTTGAACACATTAGTTCTGCCTA
Source organism: Rhinolophus sinicus (assembly GCF_036562045.2). Classification (NCBI taxonomy): domain Eukaryota; kingdom Metazoa; phylum Chordata; class Mammalia; order Chiroptera; family Rhinolophidae; genus Rhinolophus; species Rhinolophus sinicus. The sequence continues at coordinate 173,384,820 of NC_133751.1, read as the reverse complement.
ATTAGAGTACTCATGAAAAATCTAATATATCATTGCCAAATACAGATTTACTTCAAAATACGTTAGTAAACAGACAATAGTTTAGTGGTTGCCAGAGGGTAATGGGGGCGGGGGGTGGGGGGTGGGAGATGAGGGTAAGGGGGATCGAATATATGGTGATGGAAGGAGAACTGACTCTGGGTGATGAACACACAATGGGATTTATAGATGATGTAATACAGAATTGTACACCTGAAACCTATGTAATTTTACTAACAATTGTCACCCCAATAAATTTAATAAAATAAAATTAAAAAAAAAAAGAATAAAGGGGGATGCATTTTGCAGCTGAATATAGCTAACCCATGGAAAAACATAAGTCAGTCAAACAAGGAGCGCACAACTGGAATATAGAGAAACTCGACAATGCTTCAGGTGCATTAACCCTTTTAAAGTTTATTAAGGATGAAAACAGATTGTTTTTGAATGGTGACACTTTTTTTTTTCCTAACAAGCTTCCACTAACTAAAACACAATTAATAGGGAATCAAATTCCAGGCCTTTAAGTCAAACTGTCAATTTGTGCAAAGGCTATATACCTATTAAGGCAATACAAAATGTGGTGCTGCACTGATTACTGCTTTGCGGAATGTGAACTTCTGTGTATTGACAGTCTCTGGAAAAGGGCTACTGAGCCCGGGCTCATGAAAGATTAACTGCATAGCCTCTTCTAAGAATAGGGTTTGATACATGTCAGAAATAAAAACATACAAACACTAGCCTGAAATTTTACAACTCTCAATACAATTAAATATTTATTATAATTTGTATCAATTTCAATTGTTAAGGAACAATGTTTTAAATATGTTTTTAAAATACGTAGTTACAGATAGTGCTAGTGAAATAAATTCCAGGGTACACAGACCACCACACCAATATAAAGATGTAATGTGTGGTAAATATTTTTGAATAAGAAATTTAAATATATATATATATATATATATATATATATATATATATATATATAATGAAATAGTATGTATATGAATATTTAGCTAGCTAGCTACCTGCCTATCTACCTACTATAGAATATAAATTATTTCACAAATCCTAATTCTGTTTGACAGAAAGAAAGAGGAAGGGGAGGCAGACTATATGATGCTCAATATAGTTTTGCATGCTAACACCCCTAAATAGGTCTTCGGAATTCTGAATCTACAATTTCCTAATACTAACAATTAATTGCTAACAACTAAGACATATTTGAACTCTGCAAATATTGTATCCTTCAATCCCTATATAATTTTAGAGAAGAAACAAGGTCATATTTGCATTGGCTTAATAGTATTAATTTTATGTTTCTCCCTAACTGGCAAATAAAAAATAATTGTCTTTCTTTTCTTCACACATGATTAAAAGTGTCAACTACCAGAGAGAATGATGTCAAATTAAACATAATTGTCAAAAGAGAATAATTTTGAAGGATGTAATGATTAAGTAAGCTAATGATTCTGTGTATTCTTTAATCATTTGGATTTTATGTTTGCTACTTAATGTGGAGGGACGGACGTTGGATGTCTTCTGACAAGTGTTCTGCAGTATAGCAAATAAGATGTTTCATTTGACAAGTAAGAAGAAAAAACCCTTCAATGTACATGAGGCTTTGGAATCTATGAAATGAGAAAACTGCAAACGTTTAAAAGTCATTGAAAAGTTCTCTGAAACATTTGATTTGATAAGTGCAGAAAAGAAAGACTTACAGGGGGAAAGGCAACAAAAATTCACAATAGTATATATTCTTTGCAAGACATAGTTTTTCTATGAGAACAATACCTGCCCATGGTTGAAAGTTTGAAAATATAAATGCACTGAAAACCAAAAAATACCTCTACCTAGAAATAGAAATCATCCATCCAATAGAAATCAGCCAACAGCAATTTTGTACATTGATTATCAATTTATCATTTGTTTCTATAAAATTTTGCTAGCTACTTACTATGCCATACAAATAATATGTAATCAATTTATTTAATCTCTATCCTATTATAAAACAATCAAGTTATATTCATTTTTTACTTATTTTAAAGAAATGAGAAGTTTTTTTTTTTTTTTTTTAAATATATATGGACATCCATGAATACTTTTTGAAAACGCATTTCTAGACATGAGTAAATGTGGATTACATATTAAGAATTTTGACACATATTGTTACATTGACCTTCAAAAAGATTGTGCCAATTTACACTAATAGTGTATAAGAGTGTCCATCTCTTACACCTTTACAAGTATCAGGTATTTATTTAATAGGAAATAATCATGAGATAGGCAAAAAATGGAATCCTATTTTAATTTGCATCACAGATTCTTCATGACCATGAATATCTCTATCTTGTGTAACTATAGTTCTCTGCTTGAAATGATCTGCCTTTACCCTGTCAACTTATTTCACTTAGGAGGCTTTTTTTCTTATATATTTATAAGATTTGCTAACACAGTAATATAAGTAACCGCCCTTTTGCATGAATGTTGTAATTATATATTCCCAATTTGTTTTTCATATTTTACCTTGCATTTTATTATATCTCTAATCATATATATTATTTATAGATTTTTTTGTTAGTTTTATTCACTTTTCTGTCAAATACAGCATACATATGAGGTATGATCAATAAATATGGTGAATGCTTAAATTTTAAAAAAATGCATTAGAGTAAATGACACATTACCATTAATTTCCTTCAAAATACTCCCCCTCACTTTGAACACACTTATCCCATCGTTCTTGCCACTTTCTGATGCAGTTCGGGAAGTCCTCTTTCGTGAGTGTCTTTATTTATGCTGTTGTGGCTGCCTTGCTGTCCTGAATTGATTCAAAGGGTTTATCATTCATGGTCGTTTTGACTTTGAGAAACAGCCAGAAGTCACATGGTGCCAGATCCAGTGAATAAGGTATTTGAGGACACACCGATTTTTTTTTTTTTTTTTAAAGTTTGTTGGGGTGATAATGTGGTTAGTAAAGTTATGTAGGTTTCAAGTATACAAATCTGTAGTACATCATCTACATATCACATTGTGTGTTTTGACAGAAATTGCTGTAGCAGAATCGATATGTGAAATGGAGCATTGTCATGATGGAGGACAAAGTAATGACACTCACGAAAGAGGACTTCCAAAACTGCATCAGAAAGTGGCCAGAATGATGGGATAAGTGTGTTCGAAGTAAATGGGAGTAATTTGAGGGGGATTAATGGCAATGTGTCTTTCACTGCAATATTTTTTTTAATGTAAACATTCACACACACACACAATTTTATAAAGATAATAGCAAAATCCAAATTACTGTACTTAGCTTGAAAAATAGAATATTATAAATAGTGTTAAAACTCAATGTATACCCTTTCTCAATCATGCCCTTGTCTGTCCCTCACAGGTATAAACACTATCCTGAGTCATTGATAATCCTGAGATGACCATAAGATATAAGATATGAATCATATGGTAATCATTTCATTACTTCATTTTCCGTAACATTTTCTATATATGAATGTTTATTTAAATAATGCAATGACTGTCTTTAAAACATAACATAAATAGGACTCATAGTATTTATATAGGACCCAGTGAAATTGAAAATGATGTGTCTTTATTCAAAATTTAATAAGAATTCTAATGTATTGGCAGCAGAGCCTTAAACCAAGAGTGGGAGCTTCTGCATCTGCACAGGTCACACCCCCAAGCAGATGGCCCTGACTGAAGGTATGTTATGCATTTCCTACTTGGGGCTTGAAATTTTCGTTTCTATTATGTTGCTGAACTCAACTAGTGAAACTTTAATAAACTCATCAATAAACTCAAGCAGTTATTTTCACTGATACATAGTATGTAAGAATAGACCAAAGATTTTTTTTTTTTAAACCATTAAACTCTTAATGGAAATTTGGATTATTTTGTGGGTTTTTAGCTTGCCTCTACAGGTCTCCATTTATATATGCAAAAGTTTCTCCAATGTACATAATCAGGAACAGGCCAGCTCCTAACATTTAAGGGGCCTGGAGCAAGAGTAAAAATGGAAACCAAATTATCATATGTCCTAACTATTTCCAAGTTGCAAATGCAGCTCACAAATTATATATATATGGTATCTTCCTACCTTGGAAATATTTGTGCAACATCAGAGAATTCCCCTTTGTTTCCATGTATAACTCTTGAAAATATCACAATAAATTCTAAGTACTTCTGGAACCACAATTGGAACATGATAAGAGGAAGATGGTTGCCCAAAATTATTGGGAATTTACTGCATTAATGCAAGTAAAGTATTAAAGGATTTAACAAGTTAGTTGTCTTCTCTTTAACTTAATTACATCTGCTTCTCAAGCCACCCCACACTCAGAAGCAATGTCCATTTCCCAAGGTAGCTAATAGCACAGTACATAAACCATGCAGTTAACTTTTATTTTAAAGCGTAGGACAAGAGAGAAGGAAACAGACTTCTAAGTGTTGGTCACTGTCTGCCTGTGGATTTGGCTACTGAACAGTCTAACAATGTGATTTATTATGGGGGCTTTGGACTATGTGGTATAATTTCTGATCTCTCCATGAACTGGAGACTAAAGGTATTAACCTGACTTCAGGGAGTGACTAAAGACTAAAGATCAGCCACATTGGGGTGGGGGGGATGTGATTGAGCCCCAATAAAACCTATGGATACCAAAGACTCAAGTGAATTTCCCCAGCTAGCAATATGCACATATTGTTATACACTGTGTCCAAGAGGAGTTACTGCTGTCCATGTTTACATGGGGAGAAGGCAACTGGAATCTCCATGTTTGGACCCTGCCCTTTGTGTCTCTTCCTTAAGCTGATTTTAATATGCATCTTCTTCCCAGAATTAACTGCAACTATGAGTAAAGCAGCTTTCAGTGAATTCTGTGAGTCCTTCTAATGAATTATTGAACTTCAGGGTGGTTTTAGTAAGCTTTAAAACTTGCAGTTGATATTAGAAATGAGGAAAATCTTGAGTGGAGACTGTACCCTCAAATGTTGCTGTTTGTCTAAACTATTTCTAACAGCTTCTGTGATGTTCTCCAAAAAGTCATGACTCATAGATTCTGGTTTTATTTGCTACTAGTAGCCCTTAGCCAGGTATAGTCCTGTTGAGTACATTCAAAAAATAAGGTGTCTTTCTCCTATAAAATGTCATTGTTAGTTTACCCACAGGTTCAGTTGACAAGGAGATTAGACTGAGTCACCTGTCTTCTTTCCCTGGAGGTATCCCTGAAGTCAAGGAAGTAAATTCATGAGGAAAAGGAAAAATAAACTGTAGACCAGCTGCTTTAACACATGATTCCCATTAAGTAGCAAAAATGTAAAAATACCTGCTATAGCCATAAATTCTTGGCATCAGTAGCCAAGATGGCAACTACTGTTGCTTCACAAAATACAACCAATTAAATATATTTTGAGTCTTCTGTAAGATATAATCTACATGACTGGATGAACTACTGGTCTTTACAATGTTTTTACCTTATATCCATTATGTTAACCTCTCCACAGTACAGGCAATCAATATTCTTTTCATTCATAAATGACCACTATTGTCAACAGCATTGCTTGTCACTCTCAGCAATTTCCACATTATAAACTACTCTAAATGATAATATTTATATATTATATAGTAATAGAAAATCATTACTCATTAAGTAAAACAAAGAATGTTATAAATCAAGGTTGCTCATTATTACTCGTAGTGGTGTTAAGATGGGTTACAGAATGTTTCTCATAAACAGATGTCCACTGACTTGGGTTAACCTGAATTCTAAGAAGTATCTAACATTTGAATAATTTGTCTTCTTCTGTTTGTAAGTGAATAGTAATTAAGTACAAATTAGTCATCTGGTGCCTACAACATTTGAGATTTATTATTAGGTTGGTGCAAAAGTAATTGCGTTTTTTGCAATTATTTTTAACCTTTTAAACCATGCTTTCTTTTGCACCAACCTAATATCTAAAATACATTAGAATCATAGGATGAAAATATTTTATAGCAGCAATGCGAACCAATAAATTTGAAAACATAAAACTTTCTGAGGCTTTGATGAAGACCTTGTCTTTCCATGGTACATGATCGCTGGCTGGGATTGCCAAAATGACTAGAATTGTGGCCCACCTTCATGGTTAGGAGAGGAGCACCTCTGCCTTGAAAGGTCTTGGAGAGAACTGAGATCAGGAAGGATTACTTAGCATTTCTTGGCTTTGGACACATTATTCCTGACCCACTTGAACAAAACCTATACATACTGTTTCCACAACCCGCAAATTTATAAACACCTTGAAATATCTCAAAAGCTGTAAAGATGAGAGGATTTAATCAAACAAGCAAAAAAAAAAAAAAAAAAAAAAAAAAATTAACCAAACACACAAACATATCTATAAGTAAGTAATAAGGATTTAAAGCAATTAAAAAAGATGAATTAAACTTGAAACTACAATAGGTGCAGATAAAATATTGTTTGGTAAAAAAGGATTAAGAAGTACTATTCTTTTCATCTATTCCAATATAATCCTGGAGGAAGATATAAAACATAGGAAAAGAAATGTCAGTAATTAAAAACCCTATACTCATTCAAGGTATCATTCATATGGCAGGGTAAAAAAAGAGGATGTTCAAGGACTCAGAAAATTTAAAAACAATTATTTCTGTTTAATGAAAGCAAATGCAATAATAACTATCATATAATTAATAACATTAGATGATTCTGATGTTGTCTGTTAGGCCCTTAAGTGTTTTTTTATTTGTTGTTGTTGTTTTTCATATCCCAATTCATTTAATCCCAGCAATACTTTCAGTTAGATACAAATAATTTCCTCATTTTTTTAAATGAATAAACTTTCTGGTAATCTTACTCCAGTTTTCTGGTAATCTTACTCATACTTACAAAAAAAAAATCTACAGTAGCTAATTTTAACATATATTTCAATATAGGAAATAAATATAGGTAATATAAAAGAGTACAGGAGATTTGCATGGATCAAGTGTACTAAGTGTACAATTATAGTACATATAGTGAACACATAATAAATATGATTAATTTTATTGGATGATAATATGTGAATATATTATTAGAATGATTAAATATACATTTTGAAGTATGACTGGAAAAATCCAATAATAGTTTGAGATTAAAATATGTAAACTATTTCAGAAAACAGAAATTGTAAGGGAAGCAGTCAGTTGTGAAATTCAAAAAGGAAAATGTCTATAACGCCCTGTGTTGGTATGGAGAAATAAAAATGAGCAAATATGTCTTTGTAGAAGAGAATATCTGTTGTTTAATACTTACATGCTTAAAACATTTGTTTTGTTTCATTTTAATTGTTAGGGATGAGAACGAAATCACAAATAAATTCAAAATCAGAGTACAAATTTCAGTGTGCCCTAATCCAATATTAGTGGTATTCTTTTAAGAAGGGAAAATACAGACACAAACACAGATAAAGACACTGTAAGGAGACATAGGGAGAAGAGAGGCCTGGAATATATGCTTCCCTCACCGCCCTCAGAAGGAACCAAAGCTACCTATACTTTATATTGGACTTCTAGCGACCCTCCCGAACTGTGACACAAAAAATGTATGTTGTTTAAGGCACCCAGTTCGAGGTATTTTGTTACAGTTGCACTAGAAACCTACTACACACATCCAGTAATTCTTCCCTAAATGTATTACCCAAAAACAAAAGTTGATACATTGAGTTCTAAGGGCCAATAGGCACTCATTCATCTACTCCTGTCTGGCTCTTTCTCACCACAATGACAGGGTTGAGTGATAATGACAAAAAACATATGGCTGACAAAACTGAAAATACTTACTATCTTGACCTTTACAGACAAGTTTGACAACAGGAGCATGATTAATATTTTAGAATTCTAGAAAATAGAAAAAGAGTTGTAATAACCCAAATGTTCACTGACAATAGAATGGATAGATAATTGTTGTATGAGTATATATATACATATATATGTATATACATATATACATATATATTCCAATGCTGTATTCATAAATGATTAACAACTATCTCTCCCCCAAAAAAATAAGTACATATACGAACTTCATTATACATTGTATTGATATGAAGAGTATATGTATATCACAATCCATAATTAATAAAATATGGGAAATACTTTATTATAACTTTCACAGAGCTAATTAAATCTCACAGAATGCTTTCTTTGATTTTTACCATACTTTTTTTTAATCAGTATGTATACTTCAGTTGCAATCCATGAACAATTAGTTTCTACAAAAATATTGGTTGATGTTTACATTCACACTAACAAGTCAAGAGTAAAACAACGTTATGTTAGAGCTTCACCCATTCATCAGTGATATGAGTGATTTTCTTACTGAACTTCATAGTGTTTTACAAATACTGGAAATATATTTCCTCAACTTTTGTGCAATTCACAAAGTAATGGCTAAGTTTAATGTGTATTACTAACATTTTATCCATCATTTTCTTATGTCAAAACAATAAAGAAGAAAATAAATCAAGCTCTGATTTGTAACATATGCCAATTAAGTTGGTTAAGGCAGTTGCACCATGGCCGATTTCAACTCTACACGTGGGTGTGAAGTTTCCCCAGTATCTGTAATCCCAGGGATTCCATATTCTCTCACAAGGCTTTTTCAGTTAGTTGACAATATTAGCTGAATTCTTATGTATTTTTGGCTGCATCTGTCCCAGGTAAACAAGTGCCCATATCTATTTCTTGAAGGTCTTTGTTTTTCCTTTGATTGCAGATTAGTTGGTGGCTCTTTTACCTCAGTCTCTGATGGATTCAGGAAAGCTTGTGGATGTGCAGATTGTCCTGTTTGCTGCTGTTGTTGAGAGAGTGGGAGAGATGTTCTTCCCAGCTTATCAGAGCCCTAACAGAAACTGGAAACCTGGATAGGTTTTTTAAATAGTTTGCCCTATTAAGTAAAATTTTCTCTAACCCTGCCCCATCTTCACCCTGCTTCCAGAGATAAATCTTTCCATTTTCAACTAATATATGATAAATTTAATCGAGTCGAGATAATTTAATAAGTGAGGGGAATAAAGCTAATTTAATAAGTGAGGGGAGTAAAGCTCAGGGCATGAAATTGTTATTATAAATGTCTAACCTTTTTCTACAAAAAGTGGTTTCAAAATAGAACATGATGCATTTATTTTTAAAAACTTCAATATCTCCTACATGTTCTATGAGTCCTTTAGCATAAGTTATATTTTATATTTGAACCTGTGACCTGTATTTATTGTCAAACATACAATTAGAACACTGTTTGGTGCTGAGGGGGTTAAATAAATGAAAGTCACACAGCTCTGTTATCCAGAAAGTTGTATTAAATTTGATATTATAGTATTAATACATGTTGCTTCTAATGAGGCTCTTGAATGCAAGAATATCAATGTTATATATGTTCAATAATTTGGTTAAAATATCCACACTTTTATTTATTACATAATATCATGTAATTACGTTTTGTATTTAATGTACTTAGATTCGTCTAATTACTACATTAAATTACCATAAAATTATGTCGACCTCTATTGCAGAATTTCAAATGCAAACATCTACATTATTATTTTAATGCTATTTCATGCTATGCTAAACATGTCAAAATGATATTGTCTTTCTTCCACATATACTTCAGACTAGGATTTATTTCCATTTGCTACTTCTGTTTTGTTCTTTTCTTTCTTTCTTTTTCTTTTTTTTACATTACTGACACTATAATTAAAGTCACTTGTTTTCAAAGAAAGCAGTGGAATAGAATGATTGTCATGAGTGTAGTTTGAGGGTTAAATTTTATATTTCTTATTTCTCGATTAATGATTTTATTTTGAAAATTCTGTTAATAGCATCTCAAGGAGCAAATTAATCCTCCATGTTGCACAGTAATTTGCAGCTGCAAATGTCACCTTTGAAGTTTCTCCAGTCCTTCCACATCAGCACTTTCAAAGGTTTTCAGTAATGACAACATATCAAACCACCATGGCTGAATACTACAACAATGATAGATTAATTCTAGAATTTTTTATATGGTTTTGAATGTTTCACTAAATTTAAATAAATTGAGCTTAAAATTAGGTATATCTTTCAAAAACTTAATTCTACTTCTAATTAGTAAAATGATGGGAAAAAAAATCTACCCCTGGTTGTCACTGGAATAGAACCAGTGAAGAATTAATTTGTACCAGTTTGTAGCATCTGCATTTACTAAATTTTGAGTTAGAAAGTAGCTTAAATATTGTTTTCTGTTTAGAGGTCTTACATATCTTTTGGTGAGTGTATTACCTTTATGTGTTCATACTATTACAAATGGATTTTGTCAATTTAATATTCCAATCGTTTGCTACAGATATATAAACTTGATTGTTTTATTACTGTTGTTTCCCGAAACCTTGCTAAATTTGCTTATTAGATGCACTATTAGTTTTGTAGATTTCTTAAGATAATCTATATAAACAATTATGATATCTTCAAAAGGACATTATTACATCCTTTCCTATTAGTATGGTTTTTTGTTTTGTTTTGTTTTTTTCTTGCCTTATTTTAATGGCTAAGATTCATGATGCCGTGCTTAGCAGAAAAGGTGAAAGTGCACATCCTGCCTTTTCCTTAAACTCAGTGATAAAGTGGTTCATATTTCAGTATTATGGAGACAGATGTTGGTTTTGTAGATTTCTCTTATGAAATTAAGTTCTCTTCTATGCAAAGCTTGCTGAGTTTTTCTCATAGATGGGTGCCGAATTTCGTCAAATGCTTTTTCTGCAAGTCTTGAAAATTCATACTTTTCTCACCTTTATTCTGTTAATATGATGAATTACATTGTTTTTCTAGTGTTAAAGCAAGCTTGCAGTTTTGCAATGAATCTCACCAGGTAATGATGTACTATCATTTTATATATTGCTAAATTCCATTTGCTGTTTGATAAGGATGCTTGCATTTATGTTCATGATGAAAATTGGTCTATAATATTCTTTCCTCTCTTCTTTCTGTCCTTCCGTATTTATAATACATTTCCCAGGTTTTTGGTATTAGAATTATTCTGACCTTCTAAAAACTGATAGAAAATATTCACTCCTTCACTAGTTTCCAAAAGAGCTTGTATAAAGTTGCTATTCTTTATTTCTTAAGCGTCTTATAAAAAATCACCACTGAAAGCATCTGGGCCTGGCATTCACGTTTTTAATACAATCAAAAATTTAAATAGATATAGCATTCTTTATTGTCTTTCATATCGTGATCTTGTGTATTCAATCAGGTGTGAATTGTCTTTTGTTCATTTAAATTGCCAAATTGGTGCACATAAAAGTATCCATACTATTACCTTATTGTTATTTCTTTGTTTAAGATTTGTAGTGATAACATATTTCAGCTTTGATATTGGTAATTTGTCTTGTCTCCCTTTCATCTATATTAATTTAGCTAAATTTTACTATTTTGATGTTTTTTTCAAAGTGCCAGAATACTCTGTAATAATAAATATTTTGTGTGGTGGTCATTTAAGAATACGAGGTTTCACAATTATGTTCGCAAACTTGCCACCATGAACTTACATTGGCAGCACTGTACAAATAACTAGATAAGGTTTCATAACCTTGGTCTATCAGTGTCTCATAGCTGTGTTCAGTTGACGTGTAGTGGTGTCTTGATGAGTGGTGTTCATTATTGTTATTTTCCTGAAACAAAAACTTGTCAACTGTCAAATACTCCAGAAAAATAACAATTGTTAAACAAATGATTATCAAATGCATTGTTTCTGACAATGCTTTAAAATATCTCTTAACACCAGGGAAACATTTATGCAGCAATTCTTAAAAATCTTGGCTTGCTATAATGATCAGCCTTGTGACCCTAAGTGGCTAAGATTTTCCCTCTTCAAGCAAAAGAAAAAAATGTTATCTCCTGAGAGGAAGGAAAAATTAAGTGTTAAACCAGAGTATTTCAGGAGTGCACAAAGTTTCAATCTGACCAACGCTGAATCAAGTTTCAGCCAATTAAAGTATGATCAGAGAGCATAATGAATTTACTGAACGTACGTATATGAAGAGTAGTCTCTTTTTGCTAATTCCTTCTCATTTTCACTGAATATGAAAATGAGCTGCTTCAGTAGAACAGCTGTTATGTGAAATATTCGGGAGATTTGGTATGTGAAATGTTCTTAAAAACATAATTTGACAATCACTATTATTTTCTTAGAGTACCTTAAAGACATGAAATTAATGTCTGGAACGCAATTTTATGAAGCACACAGATGAATAGCATCACAGAAAAGCAAAGCAATGAAAAGAATCACAGCTCAAAAGTCCTTTTTGATCTGTACAATTAAGATGGCGGCTGCCTTGAAAAATACTCAACTCACAATGTCCTGGAATTAATAACATACTGATACCCTCTGAACTACCTGTTTCCATATACTAAAAACTCATGCAACCTCAGTACAATTTATCTCTAAGGCATTATCTCATATACAGTATCCAATGTGTGAGGTATAAGTCCACAATTAGTGACATTGTCTATAAGAACTAAGATAATATATTTGAAGTGTCTACTACAGTAGTTAGTATATTGTTATGATAAAAATAATGTATACTACCTATGTATACTTACTATACAGTAGGCACCTTCAGGAGTAAAGGTACACTCATCTAATCCACCCAGAAAAACTATATGGTAGAATCACTAACGTTACTATACTACAGATTTGAGAGTCATAACATTAACTAACTCATCCCAAAACTACATACATATCACATAGATATCCAAGCATACCTATGTATTTAAAAGTATTTAACCAAATGCCAGAGCTATAGTCATTAATATAATATAATATTATATATATATATATATATATATATATATATATATATGCTAGACAAAAATCACCCCTGCTGTTGTCCTTCCAGGAGATGTAGTATATACACTGTGGTTTCCACATACAACTACCTCCATCACTTGTGTGTGTGTGTGTGTGTGTGTGCAAGAGAGAGACAGACAGACAGAGAGAGAGAGAGAGAGAGAGAGAGGATTTCATTCCTTCTTATAGTCAAACTTCTAAGAAATATACTAGCAGACACATGCTAATATAGTTCAGCCTTTTGTCATTTACAATAGCAACAAAATAGAGTATTTACCTTAAATCTGTTTATTTCTATGAGATTTAATTTTTATTTCTCATAGAAAACAGTCAAGAATGAAAGACTAATTACTTAGAATTCGCATTTCATAAAGTTATTTTCCACCCATTTTGCTCATGTAGTTGTATAAGTATTCTCATTCCTCAGCTTCCTATTTATACACTTTGATCTTTATAACTGCATACAACTTTATTAACATTAATCAATTACGAAGTTACTTATTTTTAAATCTTTGTTCTTGAAGTGATTGTAAATTATGTTTACCAATGAGCTTAAGGATTATTAAAACACATATGTGTGTATGTAAGTTGATTAAGTCAAAATATAAAAATGTAATTTTACATGTGTCAATGTTTAATTCAGATATAAAATAAAATTACTGAAAAAAGATTGCATCCATCTTAAAATAAATTAACTACGGAATTTTTTTCTTTCAATGTATTTATAATACAGCAGTTTAATTACTCATAACAACTGTAATAACTTGTTGAAAGTGTTACATTAAGCATTATTTAGTAAATAAATTTCTGTCACTTCTTACCATGGGACATACTACATACGTAGTTGGCCATATATGCAACAGATCTCAACTGACTAAACCTGACATTTGAATGAGACTTGGAAGTTCTTCATATTAGGATTTAATTTCTACATGTATCATAAATTAAATGAATGACTTCTAGTAACAAATATGTTTCAATTATATAGGCAAAGAGCTCTTTATAAACAGGTGATTCCTTCGAAGCGTTGCTCTTTACCTACAAAACTTGTGTATATCACCTAAGATATAAGCACCTTGCTTTAAAAAATGTTAAAATGACATTTTGTACTAATGGTTTAATAGGGAATTTGTTTTTCCAGTGAAATATTCCAAGAAAACCATTTTGTATTATTTTTTTTTAATATTATACAATGTTTCCTTCTTTGGCATTCACAATGCATACAACAGAATAAACCATCTTCAAAATACCATATACCCCTCAAAATTTTATTTATTTTAAGCTAAAAAATTTTAAATTTAGATATTTTTAGTTTATTTAATAATAATTAACATAATGTAAGAGAAAATTTGCAAGATGGGAAATACACTCAATAGTTTCCTCTCAAATTTAAAGATGTAAAAGCATTAGAATAAATTTGAGGAACTGTTGTAGCCGTTAATAGAATTCAGAAAAAAAGTGAACTTAATGATTCAAAGGAAAATGAAGGCTATTTCTTATTTATAGAGTCCTTGAAATTATGCCAATGAAAACAATAATATTGAAGACAATTATCAAGTACCTCAAATTACATTTTTTAATTCGTTAATATATCTGCTAAGAACCTACTTTGGCAACATATATTGCTAAGAATAAATGTCAATTGAATGACTAAATGAGTGAAAATTAATTGAATAGCTAAACTATGAATAAATGAATGAGCATCCTCTCAAGAGACTTAAATTTGTAAGGAAAACAAAATTTAAAACCAACTACTGTTACCAGGAAGAATGACATATTTGAGTAATAGAATAATACATTTGTACAGTAAACCCATGTATTTTTGTAATCCCTAACTAGTTTGCCACCCATATGAAGACTATGCCTGGCCTGCTGGGTTTAGCATACAAGTGTTCATACAAAAAGGTAGATATTTTCAATCCAGAATTTTACGTAACATCCTATTGGAAAATTTGACCATTCTGGAAAAGTGGATAATGAGATATAGAAGAGACAGAGTGTAGGAGCAAAACAATAAATAATGTCACTGTTTCATCCCCTCCTTTATGACACAATGCAAATATAAACCTTCCCAAACACCTAGATGCCGTATGCAGGGCTGGGGTAGGATGATCAAAGCTAGAAAGCAGATGGGCTGAAGATTCACCTGAAAGACTAGACCATTCAAAAACAAGACATTTAAACCAAACAAGATTAAGGTACCATTAACTGTAAGTTAAACTTCCTCATAAAACACATCATGTGGTAGAGATTCGTGTAAAAGATAAAATCAGTTATAGAAAACTAAGAAGCACACACATTTCCTCAGAACTGTGAATTCCTTTATTACTGGGTTACATATTTTTAAAATCTAAAGATTTTAGTTTTAGATCAGTTTTAGGTTTACAGAAAAGTTGAACACAAAGCACAGAAAGTTGCCATATTCTCCTCACCCCCCCCCCCATAAACAAAATAGTTACTCAAATTAAACCTCACATGAATATGGTCCATTTGTTACAGGTGATGAACCAATAATGTATATTATTATCAAGTAAATTCCATGCTTTACGTTCGAGTTCACTCTCCTTGTGGTGTATTCTATGAATTTTAACAAAGGTACATGTCATTACATGTATCCATCATTACAGTATCATACAGAATAGTTTCACTGTCTTAAATATTTCTGTGTTCCACCCATTCATTCCTCCTCCCTCTCCGCTGCTCCTGGTAAGCACTGATCTTTGTACCATTTCCATAATTTTGCCTTTTTCATAGACATATGGTTAGATTCCTACAGCTTGTACCCTTATCAGATTGGCTTCTTCCACTTAGTAATGGACATTTAAGGTTCTCCCATGTCTTTTTGTGCTTGATAGATCATTTCTTTTATCAGTGAATATTTTATTGTATGAAGTACAGTAGGTCCTCAAATAACATCGTTTCTTTCAAAGTCATTCCATTATAAGGTTGATGAGATGTTGTAGAAACTTAAGTTTTGTTTATATCAATTAGCTATGGTAATACTGGTTTCATTATGTGTCTTTCACTTGAAGCTGCAGAACCTATCAACGATGACAGTAAGTCAGGATTTACTGTACCACAATTTGTTTATCCTTTCACCTATTGAAGAATATTATTATTGTTTCCAAGTTTGGGCAATTATAAATAAACCTGCTATAAACATCTGTGTATGAATAAATTTTCAACTCTTTTGGGAGTATAACTGCTAATCAGATGGTAAAATTATATTTTTATTAAAAAAGTCAAATATCTTCTAAATTGTCTGTACTACTTCCCATTCCCACCAGCAATGCATGAGAGTTCCTGTTGCTCCACATCCTTCTCAGCATTTATAATTGTCAGGGGTTTAGATATTAGCCATTCTAATAGATGTGTAGTGGTAGTACATGGTTGTTCTCATTTGCAATTCCTTGATAACATATGATGTTGAACATTTTCTTGCTTGCTTAGTTGCCATCTGCATATTTCCTTTGGTGAGGTCCAGGTCTTTTGTTCGTTTTTAAATTATGTGTGTCATGAACTGCATGTTTTGTGTCCTCTCAAAATGTATATGTTGAAACACCACCCACCAATGTGATGGTATTAGGAAGTAGGCCTTTGGGAGGTTCTTAGGGTTAGATTAGGTCTTAAAGGTGGAGTCTGAAAAAAAAATAAATCCAGAACTGAAATATATACCATAATAAAAGAAGAAACAGAGGGAAACATCATAGAATACCACCACACAGAACTAATAGACAACAACAAAAAGGCAAAGAAACAATGGAGACACAGCTTTACCAGAAAACTAAAGACAGAATGATAGGAAAACCTCACATATCAATAATTCACCCTAAATGTAAATGGACTGAACTCACCAATAAAAAGGCACAGAGTAGCAGATTGGGTCAAAAAACTAAACCCAACCATTGCTGTCTCCAAGAGACACATCTCAGCTACAAGGACAAGCTCAGACTCAAAGTGAAAGGGTGGACATTGACACTCCAAGCAAATGGTACCCAGAGAAAATCAGGTGTAGCTATAATGATATCAGATGAAACAGACTTCAGGGTGAAAAAGATAACAAGAGACAAAGATGGACATTTCATAATGGTAAAGGGGACTATACAACAAGAAGACATAACAGTCATCAATATTTATGCCCCCAATGAGGGAGCACCGAAATATACCAAGCAACTACTAACAGAAGTAAAGGGAGAAATTGACCAAAACACAATTATACTAGGGGACTTAAATACATCATTGACAGCTATGGATAGATCATCCAAACAGAAAATAAATAACGAAATAGTAGCCCTAAATGACACATTAGATGAAATGGACATAATTGACATATATAGAGCACTTCATCCTAAAACATCAGACTATACATTCTTTTCTAGTGTACATGGAACATTCTCAAGGATAGACCATATATTGGGACATAAAATCAGCCTCAGCAAATTTAAGAAGATTGAAATCATACCAAGCATATTCTCTGATCACAAGGCTTTGAAATTGGATATCAACTGCAAAAAGAAAGCAGGAAAAAACACAAATACATGGAGATTAAACAGCATACTTTCAAAGAATGATTGGGTCAAAGAAGAAATTAGAGGAGAGATCAAAAATACATATAAACAAATGACAATAAATATACATCCTACCAAAATTTTTGGGATGCAGCCAAAGCAGCTTTAAGAGAGAAATTTATATCATTACAGGCCTATCTCAAGAAACAAGAAAAATCCCAAATAAATAACCTCATGTTACAATTTAAAGAACTAGCAAAAGAAGAACAAGTGAAACTCAAAGGGAGCAGAAGAAAGGAAACAACAAAAATCAGAGCAGAACTAAATGAAATAGAGAACAAAAAGACAATAGAAAAAATTAATGTGACTAAGAGCTGGTTCTTTGAAAAGATTAACAAAATTGACAAACCCTTGACTAGACTCACTAAGACAAAAAGAGAAAAGACACTAATTAACAAAATCAGAAATAAAAAAGGGGAAGTTATCACGGACACCACAGAAATACAAAGGATCATCCAAGAATACTATGAAGGACTATATGCCACCAAATTCAATAACCTAGAAGAAATGGACAAGTTCTTAGAAACATATAGCCTTCTAAGGCTGAACCATGAAGAACTGGAAAATCTAAACAGACCGATCACCAGTAACAAAATTGAATCAGTCATCCAAAACCTTCCCAAAAGCAAAAGTCCGGGACCAGATGGCTTCACTAGTGAATTCTACCAAACCTTCAAAGAGGATCTAATACCAATCCTGCTCAAACTCTTCCAAAAAATTGAAGAAGAGACAGTACTCCCTAACTCATTTTATGAGGCCAACATTACCCTGATATCAAAACCTGGTAAAGACAACACAAAAAAAGAAAACTACAGACCAGTATCTCTGATGAATACAGATGCAGAAATCCTAAACAAAATTCTAGCAAATCGAACACAACAATGCATTAAAAAGATTATTCATCACAACCAAGTGGGGTTCATCCCCGGGGCACAAGGATGGTTCAACATCCGCATCCATCAATGTGTTACATCGCATAAACAAAATAAAGGACAAAAATCATATGATTATATCAACTGATGCAGAAAAAGCATTTGACAAGATACAACATCCATTTATGACTAAAATACTTAATAAAAAAGGTATAGAAGGAAAATACCTTAACATAATAAAGGCAATATATGACAAACCCTCAGCTAATCTCATAATTAATGGTGAAAAACTGAAGCCCTTCAGGAACACGACAGGGCTGTCCCCTATCACCTCTGCTTTTCAACATAGTGTTGGAAGTCCTTGCCAGAGCAATCAGGCAAGAGAAAGAAATAAAAGGCATCCAAATTGGGAATGAAGAAGTTAAATTGTCTCTCTTTGCAGATGACACGATGCTATATATAGAAAACCCTAAAGACTCCACCAAAAAGCTATTAGAAACAATAAACAAATAAAGTTGATGGCTACAAAATCAACATACAAAAGTCCATTGCATTCCTATATACTAACAATGAAATCTCAGAAAAAGAAATACAAAAAACAATTCCTTTTGCAATTGCAGCAAAAAGAATAAAATACCTAGGCATAAACTTAACCAAGGATGTAAAAGACCTATATGCTGAAAACTATAAGACATTTTTGAAAGAAATTGAAGAAGACACAAAGAAATGGAAAGACATTCCGTGCTCATGGATTGGAAGAATCAACATAGTTAAAATGGCCGTATTACCCAAAGCAATATACAGATTTAATGCAATCCCCATCAAAATCCCAATGGCATTTTTAAAAGAAATAGAACAAAAAATCATCAGATTTGTTTGGAACCACAAAAGACCCCGAATAGCCAAAGCAATCTTAAGGAAAAAGAACAATACTGGAGGTATCACACTCCCTGACTTTAGCTTGTACTACAGGGCTACAATAATCAAAACAGCATGGTATTGGCAGAAAAACAGACACATAGACCAATGGGATAGAATTGAGAACCCAGAAATAAAACCCCATAAATATGGACAGATAATTTTTGACAAAGAAGCAAAAAACATACAATGGAGAAAAGACAGCCTCTTCAATAAATGCTGCTGGCAGAATTGGATAGCCACGTGCAAAAGAATGAAAGTGGACTGCTTGCTATCTGTCACCATGTACCAAAATTAATTCAAAATGGATCAAAGACTTAAGCATAAGACCTGAAACAATAAACTGCATGGAAAAAAGCATAGGTACTAAACTTATGGACCTTGGATTCAAAGAGCATTTTATGAATTTGACTCCAAAGGCAATGGAAGTAAAAGCTAAAATAAACGAATGGGACTATATGAAACTTAAAAGCTTCTGCACAGCAAAAACAACCATCGACAAAATAAAGAGGCAATCAACTAAATGGGAGAAGATTTTTGCAAACAGTGCCTCCAATAAGGGGCTAATATCCAAAATATACAAGGAACTCATGAAACTCAACAACCAAAAAACAAACAACCCATTTGAAAAATGGACAGAGGACCTGAAGAGACATTTCTCCAAAGAGGACATACAAATGGCAAATAGACATATAAAAAAATGCTCAATGTCACTAATCATCAGAGAAATGCAAATAAAAACTACAGTGAGATATCACCTCACCCCAGTCAGGATGGCTACCATCAACAAGACAAATAGTAACAAGTGTTGGAGAGGCTGTGGAGAAAAAGGAACCCTCATACACTGTTGGTGGGAATGCAGATTGGTGCAGCCACCATGGAAGGCAGTGTGGAGGTTCCTCAAAAAATTAAGAATAGAATTACCATATGACCCAGGAATCCCTCACCCAGGTATCTACCCAAAAAATCTGAAAACATTTATGTATAAGACACATGTGCTCCAATGTTCATTGCAGCTTTATTTACGGTGGCCAATAAATGGAAACAACCAAAATGTCCTTCGATAGATGAATAGATTAAGTTGTGATATATATACACAATGGAATACTATTCGGAAGTAAGAAAAGATGAAATAGGACCATTTGTGACAACATAGATGGATCTTGAGAGTATAATGCTAAGCGAAATAAGTCAGACAGAAAAAGCAGAGCACTATATGATTTCACTGATATGTGGTATATTAACTAAAAACAACAAAAGAACAAGATAAACACATGAGAAACAAAAACTCATAGACAAACAATAGTTTAGTGGTTACCAGAGGGTAAGGGGGGTGGGAGGTGGGAGATGAGGGTAAGGGGGATCAAATATATGGTGATGCAAGGACAACTGACTCTGGGTGGTGAACACACAATGGGATTTATAGATGATATAATACAGAATTGTACACCTGAAATCTATATAAATTTACCAGGGTCCTAGTACCCAACTAGGATCATTGTCACCCCAATAAACTTTAAAAAAATAAAATAAATAAAATAAAATAAAATAAAATAAAATAAAATAAAATAAAATAAAATAAAATAAAGAGTCATGCAGGAGCTTATTTGCTCTGCTCTGCTCTCCTCTTCCTGAGAAAACAAAGAGAAGTCTGCCATCTACAACCTGGAAGAGAGCTTTCACCAGAACCCAACCACTTTGGTCTGATCTCAGATCAGCTGGCACACTGATCTCAGACTTCCAGTCTCTAGAACTGTGAGAAATAAATGTCTGTACTTTATAAGACACCTACTTTATGGCATTTTGTTATAGCAGTCCGAGTTGAAACAGTTTTCTTTTGTTTTTGTTTTCTCTTCTTGAGTTTTGAGAGCTCTTCGTATATTTTGGATAGCGGTCCTTTATCAGATATGTGTTTTGCAAATATTTTATCCCAGTCAGTGTCTTATCTTTTCATTCTCTTAACAGATTTTTTACAGAGCAGTTTTTAATTTTAGTGAAATCAAAATTATAAATTTTTCTTTCTATATTGCACTTTTTGAACTATATTGCACTTTCTATATTGAATTCTATTGCACTTTTAAGAGCTAAACCAAAATTTTATGCGAACAGAACTGGAAACAATAATTTGAACTGGATTGACCACAATTTTTTGTCAACAAGCAGGTGGCCTTACAATAAAGATTTGAGCATTCAGATGGCATATTAAAAAAGAATCAGAGACATAAAAAATAGGATCTAGCAAATGTGTTTTATGTTGTATTTATTGTGATACGATTGGAAAATTAAAAGCCCAGAAATATAGTAAGGAAAGATAAGAGGCATAAAAGACTTAATGCTAAAAATTGTCTTATAGAATATTGTTTGTGTGTCAAGTTCAAATTAAGAACTTTATACACTGCTTCAGTAAATTTTAACAAATTTATGAGGTCAAAATTCCCTATTCACACGAGTAATCTGAGATTTAGGCATTGTTTGTAAACCATTCAGCTAAATTAAACTTGTTTGAATACATGGTCCAGTCGGAATATTGTCACCATCTTGCCATCCACATAAAAATATTTGAACAGTATTCTATAGGTGATGTGGAAGTACTATATTACTTTTAAATGAGCAGAGATAGGAATTATATTATTTTTTCTCTACTTAGAGAAAATGGTTCTTTGGCAATAAGGATAATAAATTTGAGAGATAATTCAGAGTAATGGAGACCAGGTGAATACGCTTGACATGACTAGGGTGACAGAAGATGAAGTACCCAACTAGGACCATTGTCAAAGTGAAGAAATCTTATTGGTTTGGTGGGTTTTTGAGGATCTGAGAGCATGAAATCTTACTACTCCAATGTATTTCATGTGTGATACCTTTCTACGTCACAAGTCTACTAATCTCAGATGATCAGTGGAGAAGAACTTTATGCAACACAGATCCTAGATACATATCCATTTGGAAATTTTAGTCTTAGTTTGAAGTTTCTTCTTCGATTTAGCACGTGTGGGCTAAACGTTGAAATGTGATCTGCTATTTTGTTTAACTTTGTTTTTAACTCTCATGGTATGTATTCCTAAAACGTTTAAGGTTTCAATGTGAGGTATCATTAAGGTAGAAGCAAATGCAAATCTAGCACAGGAATGGAAATTGACATTGTCGCCAAAGGATCTATATTTAGAAACCTGGATGACTGTGCTATGATGCAGGGGCTATGAAAATAATTGTCAGATTGGCTGGGGAATATAAATTTCTATTTCTGTACTTTGCCATTAAATTGATAATACAATCTAGAGAAATTACAGCAATTAGATATAAATTTAGGCTTTCAGCTGGAAAGACATTAGATTTAGTAATATAGAATATAGATTAAAATTGTTGTCACTTAAAATGAGATTGTGTAATGCAGCCTAGGGTAGAAGTTTGAAATAAAATAGTTTCTGAAGCTGGAAACTTATCGAATGCTTAATTTACAGAAAGTGTGGAAGTTAGAACTTCCTAGGAATCAAAGATGAAGATAGAGATGTTTGCTGATTAGACCAAATGTTGCCCATAACTTATGTTGGCCAAAAAAAGGGATAGGCCATATTTAATTATAGTGATTTGAAGATGAGGTGATAATGTTTTAAGTGAATAATTTTCTTTAATAAAACGTGTTATGGGTTAGATTGTAGGAAAATATTGTGAATCCTGAGAACTATTATAGAATAAATATTAGCTATCATATGATCTTCACAGAAACATATCCGCTGGGTCTAGTTTGAAGGTAAAATATTGGGCTCTCCATTATTTCAACTAACACATTCACTGCCAAGAAATGACAAGATTATTAGAAGTGAATACCTGCAGGGAGCAGATGGTTTTAAAAAACCAAATGGTATTATCTACCGAATGTTCTAACTAACCTTTTTTTTTTTTTTTTTTTTTTAACATATGCACGTGAGTATGATACCACATTTTATTTAAGAATTATTCCAGATTGGCAAAGATTCCTGATATTTTTCAATCCCTTCAACGTGACACAATACTGTACAAATATTACTATGGAATTTTTTCTGATGGCTTAAATATCACTGAAGAATATAACCATATGGCAAAAAAAGGAGTACATCATCACTGATAATTTTAAAGAAAAAATTATGGGAAATTGACTTGTTTGTCGATGTTAGTGAAGTTAGTGCCCTGGCCTAACTCATGCAAGGGAAACTGAAAATACCCAAGGACTGTTGGGATATTTCTAGTCTTGCTGTCAGATACATTACTTTTATTCCATTTGTTTATTCTATTAACAAAACTTATTATAGGTATGTTGTTAATAGATGACCCCCTTTGAAAAACTTTTCATGTACCTGATTGAACCTCTAATTAAATAATTGGAAAATGATTTTCCATTGGCCACTTTTTCCTCCACCTTGATATTCACAACTACCTATCAGTAATTAATTTTAAAACAAGGACTGTAGAATAGATCTTGCTAAATATTTCAACATATAAATTTTTAAATAGAAAAAAAAAAAAAGCACATATAAAAAATACCCCTTCAGTCATGTTTTTATGCTATCTTCTAAAAAGTTTTAGCATAAATTATTTTACACAATTTCTATACCATTCTATATTTTTTTCCAATTTCTCTTAAAGATACCTTATTATAAATGATGGAATGCTTGATATGAAACAATCAATGTATACATGTGAGGTAAAAATAATTAAAGCATGCTTTTACTATTTTCATATGAAAGCTACATAACAGCTTCTAAAAATAGCAAGTATCTCCAATTTGGGAATTATAGATTGCATTTAAATGCATTGGTCTATCAAACATTTCCTAAAGAGTGACCCCCTACCACCTTTTCAACACTGAAATTTGATAAAAGAGTAATAAAGTAATTAATGATAAGGTGTTTATTAAAGCTAGGGACTTCCCTCTTTGTTTGATGTGTGTGTTTACTTTATCCTTGTGAGCATCAGTTAGATACCAACATTGCCTTTATTAGATATTTCTTAAAGTTCTTTTTGTTGTTAAATTATGAAGGATGGAATAAAGATAGTAAGCCAGGCATGAGCATCTGTACTAGAGGAAAATAGACATAAAAGTCACACAATTATTCAAGTCTCAGTTATGTCTTTATGTCAAATGTATAATGAATCGAAGATTAACTTTGTCCAGGACAACACACCAGAGCAGAGAAATATTTTATTTCTAATATTAATTACCTACCTCCCTAATTCTGTTAAAGTAGCAGAGTCAGTGGAATGCAGATGAAAAACACTCTGATAAGGCTTTAAGAATACATAAAGTAATGGAAATCCAGTTCTTTTCCTTCCCTCACAACTGATGTAACATCTTATGGAAAAGACGATAGTGAAATGTTTACCTGGATTTTTATGTGCAGTGAGATTTTTATGTACTAATTAATTGTGATTTTTATGTAAATAATAGGAAACTTTAGTTTCAAAAATTTTTAATAGATAAAAAATCCACGGTTGTGGTCAAATATAAGAATGTAAATGAGTTCACTGCGTTCTAGAAACAGTGACAGGTGGCAGCTGAAGTTCTAAAGTTTGAAAGAGTAGGAACAAAAGTGTGTCCCTAGTAGGTAAATAAAACGGATGAAGTAGCTAGAGATAAAAAAAAAAAAAAGAAAAACAGGTATTTCTTTTCAAATAAGGACATTATATAGAAAACATTTTTAAGAGGCATTGATAAAAGGAAAGGTTAATAGAAGGGAAAGTTTATCATCATTCACAAATTAAGTGATAAATGTATGTAAATCCATTAAACATCCCATTAAAAGTTTTTGTTGCTGAATTGGACAAGTCTAAAATTCATATGAAAAATATTTTAAATAAGTGTCAGAGAATAATAAGGTGTCTGGAAGATTTCCTTATCAACAATCAATCCAGAATATAAGTAAGGGTAATTAGTAAGACAAGAATAAATAAACAGAATATATGAGAATAGAGATTCCAAATATAAATCCATCTATATATGGAAACTTGATGTGTGATAAAGAAACAGAGGAAGAGAGGTTTCACTACCACCAAGGTTGTAGAAAGCCAGACAATATTACTCCTAATGTAACAACTAACAAAAGCTGGACAATTTACGAAAGCATAACTTTTTCTTGAGCCCGAAACAGGGTTGAGATTGTACAACTAGATGAACTGAATTGCAATGGGTGACAGCTCCTTGTTATGGATGTGGGATTTGCACACCGTTTCTCTTTTTATAGAATATGAGAGAAAGAAGCCATTACTGAAAACTATGGGTAAAAAGAAATTAATCTCGGACATTTCTTAAAGGCTAAATGCTGGTTGTCATGACAGTATGGAATCTCTGGGATCCTTAAGACACAAAGGGAATCCATACGCATCCACAAGTGGTTTATCTCAGGCCTCAACTGAGTGCTCAATAGAAGATGGAGAACAGGGCTGGAGACTTGAAAGATACTGGCTTTAGAAAGAGAAACAAACCATTACCCAGACCCTTCTAAAATGTGAAGCAAAAATCTTAAGCCACCCATGGAGAGGTGGGAAACCCTCTTGCTACTTAGACATAGTGAAGATGCATTGCCTGTAAGGGAGGGGTAACATATCCCAAAACTAGGGGATGCTCTCCAGACCCTGGCCCCTGGCAAAAGTAACTTCCAGTGAGTAAAGTGTCCAATAAAAGTTGTCTGTCCCTGGGAGAGGGGTAGGAAAACTGCTCATGCCAGGAAAGAGCACCGATACAAACTAAGCTCTGCTAATAATGGGGAGAGAAAGGAAACTCTTTCTCTCAAGATTGACCCCTGACAAAAAAGCACAATTTCCTTGTTACATGAAAGAGGGGCCAGACCACTGAGAAAGCCCTAATGCTGAGGCTCAGGCACAGAGGGTCTGCCTAAAATGGAAGCTGAACTAGGAAAACAAAGAACCTATCTCTGACCACACTACAAGCCTAACACAGAATAAACAGCAGCAGTACATCACTGAGTGTGTGTGTGTGTGTGTGTGTGTGTGTGTGTGTGTGTGTGTTGGGGGAGGGGGGTCATTTGCAGTACAGGAATGTAGGGCCTGCATTGATTGCAGCAATAACCCTGAGAAAACTTTGAAAAATCCAGGACTTTCAATAAGATTGAGATCACAATAGCCTACTGCTGTAAGAGTTGAAATCGGTGAACTGAATGAAGGTATCTATAGATTCAACAAAACCCTAACACAGCTCAACTACTGCTTAGATTCACTCAATAATGCATCATAACAGTGTGAACAAAGGAAAAGGTATGCCCAGTTATGTAAATACTATTTACCCTAGTCTCCAATGTGTTCTACACACATTGCTCTATATTGAGGGAGAGAGAGAGACCACAAAAAAAGCAAGAAAGAACAATTCATTGCCAGGGATAAACACATCAACAGAGCCACAACCAGAAGTTGACCAGAAACTGAAACTATCACATAAGTACTTTAAAACATGTACTATAAAATACATTAATGAATCTAGTGGAAAAGGCATGAAAAAATGTATAAATGTATAGATAAGTTTAGCAAAGACATGGAACATACAAAAAATTCAAATGGAAATGATAGAAACAAAAATCAGAATATTGTATTAGGTTGCTGCAAAGGTAATTGCCATTTTTGCAATTATTTTTAACCTTCTAAACTGCAATTACTTTTGCACAGACTTAATACATAAAGAAAGTCAATGAACTTGAAGATTGGTTTATATAAATTATCCTAATTGAAAGACAAAAAGAAAAAGAAATTAAAAAGCCAGCTAACCATAACAAATCACTGAAGAGTTAGGGGACACACGTACATCTAATAATCGTCTAACATACATAGAATTGAAGTCCCAGGGAGAAGAGAAATAAAATTAGGGGAAAAAAAAAATATTGGAAGAGATGATGGTGAAGAGGTGTACAAAATTAAGGAAAGATGATAAACCACAAATCCAAAAGCCTCAGCTATGCACAAGGAGAATAAAACAGACATACACTCAAACAAAAACACTAAAACAAAAACAAAGAGAAATAAAATAATCCAAAAAAAGATACAAATACTAACAGTTATAAGATATATGCAAGGCAAAATAAAATGGGGTGACATCATTAAAGTACTGATGGAAAAAAAAAAAAAGTTCACCCAGAAACTTGTATCTTGCAATGATATACTTTAAAAAAATAAAGATGAAATATGATATTTTCAGACAAATGAAGCTGAGAATTCAATGACAGTAGGTCTGCAGTACAACCAATAATAAAGGGATTTCAACAGTTATATGATGAGGCCAGATGGAAATTTAAATCAAATCAACAAAATGAAGAAGGGTAGACATGTTAAGATTTATAGTAAATAAAGTAGATGTCTTTTTATTTTTTGTTTCATTTAAAAGTTAATTGTCCAAAGGAAAATTATAACAAAATATCCTTTTTTTTTTAATTTATTGGGGTGACAATTGTTAGTAAAATTACATAGATTTCAGGTGTACACTTTTGTATTACAACATCTATAAATCCCGTTGTGTGTTCACCACCCAGAGTCAGTTCTCCTTCCATCACCATATATTTGATCCCCACAAAATATCCTTACATATGTGGAAGTAAACTATATGAAGCAAAAGTGTAAATGATGGGAAAGAGGAAATTGAAGTATTGTGTTGTAAGTTTCTTAAATGAGACATGAAGAAGCACATTGCTATTTGAAAGTATACTGTGATGAGTAAAAGGTGTATATCATATATCCTATAAAAAAATAAAACAATTAATAATAAATAGGATAGGAGCCGAGATAAAAATGGCAAGAAAGCTCAATTAATCCCCAAATAGTAAGAAAACAAGGAAAAAGAACAGAAAAATGGGACAAATGGAGAACAATAGAAAGATGACAGACTGAAATCCAAATATAACAAAATTATATTAAATCTAAGTAGTAGAAAAATATAGGTGAATGCAGAGATTGTCAAAATGGTTCAAAAAAACAATAATCATCATATGCCCTTTAAAAGAAACCCACTTTAAATGTGAAGACATAGAGAAGTCAAAAGTAAAAGGATAGAAATATATATAGCACATAAACGTAAAGCATAAGAGATCTTGAGAGGATATTTTATTACTACAGAAACCAACCTTAGCCCAGATAATTTTTACCAGGAATATAAACAGAGATTACATAAAGTTTGCACAGAGTAAATACAGAGATTTATAATACATAAAGCCCAACAGACATAACTTAAAGAGAAATTCACAATTATATTTTAGATAGTTCATTTTTCTTGCAATTTATAGAAAAATGCAAAAATCTAAAAAGACATAGAACACTTTAAAAACACTGTCAACCAAATGAATGTAATGGATATTTACAGAACACTGTGAAACTCCAAGTTTGTTTAGCCATTTGGGTTGTATTTGTTCTGACACGCATTGTAACCTGGCCATTTTTATACATCTTCTGAAATAAACCTACATGTACACATATAATTTCCAATAAAGGATTGCCAAGATAAGTTCATATGCATAATTCAAAGACAAAAAATATTGCCAGATTACAGCACAGAAACATTAGATTCTAATTTTAATTTTATTCAATTCGTCCGATTCATCCTTTAAAACATTTCCTAGTTAATTGCCATGTTTCTGACCTTCTCTTCCTTGAGTGTTTGACTTTATTGTTCCAAGCAAGTCTGCAGTGGAATATCTACTCTAACACAATGTAAAAATAATTACACTGTCTTTTTATGTGGTTACACAAAGCTGAAATATTTAACAGATTCCTTGGCAAAATCGTTTTTCCAAGTATTCATCAAGATGCGGGACCTCAGAGGGTTTTTATATTAGAATGTTTTTTATTAATGTTTCTAAAGTCTTGAGTTATGTGTCTTTATGGTGTCCACTGGCTCCTCCATGTTTTGCACAATCGCCTCTCTGTTCTTTTCAAATGGTAGGTAGCCCACTGGGTCAAAAGAACAACTTTTATGGTATCATAGACTTAGGGACTAGCACGATTAAATTAGTTCCAAAGCATCCAAATGCTAACATTTGATGTTTAGCCATTTTCTGCTCACAATTTTTTGTTAATGCAATAAATATTAGTTTATCCAGTACTTCAATATTCTTGATTATCTGTTATGAAATAACTATTGTTTTAGAAAGTACTACCACTTATGGAGCTTATGTTTAACTGGGGGTTATATTCTAACATGTTTTGCTAGTAGATACAATGTTCATTGCATAGAAATAAAATGATCTTCCTACATTCTAAGAGTGAAAATCTAATTTGGGTGTGAACACATCTGCTTTCTTTAACACTGTTTAATGTGAGAGACTATAAAAACATTATCCCAAATGTTGTAAGATGGTGGTGAAGTGTAGTCAAACAAAATGAACAAAAAGATTCAACTAGACCCCAGTTGTTTTCCCACTCTTTTGAAGTCAACTAAAGTTACTTTTATTCCCTAACTGTTCCAATACTTGTACATAATAAGCCTGTTTTAGTGAGTTTAAAAATTGCTAAATATTAGCGCCTCAGCTCTCCCATTAAGATTGATACTTAGCCTTTACAACTTCACTTAGTGAAAATTAAGTCTTCATCAGAATGAATCATGCATTTGACATTTAAGTTTCCAGAAAAGTGAAAACAAAAATGATATAATACTGATAATAATTACGACATTAAAACATATTTATTTGCTTTGTTCATCCCAAATCTCTAAACACTTTATAAAATTAGAAACTTTTTCAACTGGAACGAGATAGTCAATTTTAAAATTATATAAAGTATTAGCAAAAGAATACTGGTAAATTTCTGCAGGTAAAGTTATTTTCACAAGATTGAATAAAATGAGACAGCCATCATGGTGTTCACTCAAAGCAACTCTAATAGGTGGGTATTAATGTCCTTCCTTCAAAGATAAGAAAACTGAAAGACAAAAGAATGTATCTTCCTCAAAATTTATCAGTTAATAAATGGTAGGGCTTAGATTCAAACTCAGTTTCAGGCATTTTCATTAAGACAATTCTTTCATAATCTTCAAAATATTATACCATTATAAACTATCCCAGTTTTGGAAGAGTTTAAGCATTTGCTGAGTGATTCTAAATGGACAAAATAAACCTCCCATTTTCTCTACGAACCTTTTGTTCTAATTCATCTGCTAATTTTCTCTAATAACTACAGACAAAGCCACAGCATTGCCACCATATATGTATGTTGCTCTATTTAGCACATTACTATACAGTGTTTCACATATATTCTCAAAGAATGTGTTATTAGAGATATAATTGTAAAATTGTACAATTGTATAATATCATTAAAGAATTCTTTCTACAATGTGATTTCCACAGTACATTTTCTATAAAACTGAACCAATGATCAATAATGAATGAATTAATATATAAGTATTTTGCTTGGTCTCTGAATACTGACATTTTGACATGGCTAAGGTTTCTTAGAGACTATGTTGTAATTTTGCTCATTAAAATGGCTATTCCACCAAAACAGGCAATGATGGTGTACATATTACAGGACTTTCCAATGGTAGGAGCCTAGTTAATTAGCAATTAACAATTAAAATATAAATATTATTTTAAAATATTCTATATTGACATAGACAGGATACACACACACACACACACACATATACTGTATACAGCTATATATGTGAAACTATAAAATTTACTTTTACTTTTACCAACATAACCTAAATCTACATTTAGACTAATCCATTTTTGTGGGGCAGGAGAGGGTACATGTGTGTGTTTGTGTATGATTCTCTGTAAAGAAACAAATTTTCTCAAGGAAAAGATGTTACTAAACTTGACGTAGGGAGTCCTATATCCAATTCTTATTTCTTCTGCTACTAATTATCTATGGAACTGTAGAAAACTTATTGATTATTTTTAAGATTACGTTTCTATACTTGGATGATGAAAAGACTAAACTGTATGCTCTCCAAAGCTATTTTATATTTTACAGTTCAGTTAATCTTATGCTATTAGTGTCCCTTTTAATTATTACTTGTATGAATTTCATGTGTATAGATAATTGCTATAAAATAAACATATAAAACAATGTAAAAAATAAAAGACTAAACCTATTTTAAATATCTGTTCAAATTTTAAATCTTAATATATAGTCGTATTCATATCTATAGTCACGTAAACATATATAGCTTGAGCATCTTTTCACACAAATGTAATTATGCAATGGCTTTTATTCCATCTCTTGTTTTATTCATTTAGAAGCATATCTTGGATTACTTTATTTGTTATATAAATATACATTATTATTTTTGCCAGATGCAAAGTTTTTATTGTATGGATATAGACATGTTTTCCGTCTACTGGTATTTATTTATTTTATCTCTGTTCTATTAACGATGACAAAATTTTAATGACACTTAATTTAATTTGAAAACCCTACCCAAACAATTTTAAAATGATAACTGTTTCAGCCCAATCAGGTTTCTCTTTTATTCCATGGGATTTCTGCCCAATGTTTTAGTTTCACTCCAAAATTAGTCATTATTAAATATTTAGTATAGCCAATGCTTGTTTAGATTTACCTATATATTAACCATTGTTGTCATTATTTAATTATCATTCCTCACTCTGTTCTCTGATTACTTTGATAAAAGTTAATCAGTGGTAAAGTCCCTCTGTTGTTGTCTCTAAATAATTTTAATTTATCCTTATTCTTGACTGAATTCTAGTAACAGTGGTATCTCTCAGTATTCTAATTATGTATTGTGTTATATTCTTGCTCCAGAGAAAGGTATATTCAATTTAATTGTCATTATTCTACTTTTCTCTGACTGCTTTTAATAACTCTTTTCTTCTAGTGTTGTGCATATTCATTATAATGCATATAGGTGTGAAGCAACATGGCTTTTTTTTGTCTTTTCATTGTGTGTTCTCAACTTAAGAATTCATGTGTTTTACACATTTGAAAAATACTTTGTCCTTATTTCATTGAATATTGCTTCTTTCCTTTCATATTTATTTTTTTTTCTTTTTGGAATTATTCTCAGATACATTTTGAATCTCATAATTTTCTACTAATTTTCTCAGTCGTGAATGTCTTCAACTCCACATGTTCATCCCCACTTCCAAAAGCTTGATTAGAATGAACAAATTTTTATTCTACCTTTTTTACAATTTTTTGACAGATTTGGAAACTATATATCCCAAGTATCTTCAGAACTGGTTGTCCTTGATTTTTAAATAAGTGTATTAAAAGATAAATTTCAATCAATTTCCAGAGTTTGCATCTTTATTCTCTTATATTTATATAATCCAAAATTGTTTTAATTTCTAATTGTTATATTAAATTATATTTCATTTTCCTCCATTATCTTTTAATTATTGCCATACATTACAAAGCCATATTAGCAAAATGTCTAGGGCTTAATTGTAACTCTGACTCCTTTTCTTAAATTCCTGTTTTGTTAAACTGAAATATACCTTCAAGTGATAACTCAAAGTGGAACATTTGCAACCCATATAACCTTAAAAGGAATTATATCAATATATGTAACAAAGTCCTACAAATCAAGAGAGACAATCCAAAAAAGAAAATGGGCAACAATCTTGAATAAACACATTACAGAAAAGAAAGGGGAATAAACATAGGAAAATTTGCTTATTGCAAAACGTACAAATTGAGCACCATTAATAAGAATTCTGAGGATACCAAATTATGCAAGAAAGTGGAGCAAGATCATCCTTCTACATCACTGGTAAAGCACTGGTATAACCAATCTGGAAAACCATTGGCATTATCTTGTCATGCCTCAGACTAATTTTTGCTAGATATGCAGCAGACCACATTTTAACATAACTGCTAAGAGCAAACACTGTTCATTGATGAGAGAAGGAGGACACTGATATATTTCTAAAATAAAATATTTTAGAGTTTTGAAATAAATGCTCTACAATAAATAAAACAACGTAATTGTTGTTTGGTTCAAATCCCATAATTTGGGACTTGAAAAACAAATCAAACCCCAAAATAGTACTTATCATATGATATGGTATAACTTAAGTCACCAAAATGATCACAAATTCTATGCAAAGTTTTCCATATACATATGCATCTAAAATATGCATTTTGTTTTGCTCAAATTGCAGGTATTGATTACTTTTGTGATTGTCATAGGACAGAATCTATGAAGAGCATAAAAAAGCATCGATGACATTTGTGATATTCTACTTCCTGTATTGTGTAGTAGAATCACAAATAATAATTTAGTATCCTGTTTTGTTAGGTACATACTGTTGCTTATATTTCTGTTTGCATTGAATAACATTTAACATGAGTTTAAGTTTGAGCAAGAAGGAATAAAAAAATTGGTGTGTAACTTCCAACTTAATCTTCAAGTTCTGAGGAATAAAATTTTATGAAGTAATGAAAAAAATTCAGTGATACCCTTCTTCCTCTTTCCATGCCCAACTTTGAAGAAATACATGCACGAAATGAGTCATTAAATAACATGAGAAAAAATAAAGATCAGCCTTTGAAAGGCCGTCTGTAAATAATTAAGAGCATGGGTTTAGGGTTTATAATACTGGCTCCACCACCTGTTAATTTAGTGATCCTGGGGAAGTTATTCAATCTCTCTGTACCTCAGAGTCTCTATTGGTGAATGGGAATTGATAATAGTGTATATCTCATGGTATTTTTATGAGAATTAAATGACGTACACAAAGCACTTAGAATCCAGCGTATTGTATGTACTATATAGTTCATTGCAAATATTAAGATCATGGTGGTCCCTCAGCTGATACAGAAATGTCTTTCGCATCAGTCATTTTTTTAGGTATCAGTGATCACTTTGAGAGAACTCCACAGTAAAATATGCAACTGGCTGTGTGTGGTGGGCTGTAGATCAGATTATTTGATGTAATTAGTAGAACCCCAAACGACAATAAAGGATACATTTAGATACAATCTAACTTTCCTGAGCCTCATGCTGCAGAAATTGGGCAGAGAACAATACAATTCCATAAACTATAGTTTGAATATTAGAAAACTATTCCAGGATAAAGAAAAAGTATCAAAAGTAATTCACTCAAAAGATATCATAGAAATAGAAGATTTTAACTGAGATGCAAGCATTAAGCACAAGTAGGATTAAAGGTAAAGTAATCGTACAATAGTCAGGCCAGCACACTAGAAATAATTTTAAAATCACTGAAAACACATTATTTGATGCTTTTAAATTGTATTTTAAATATTGATTCTTATTTGCTCATTGCTGGTATCTAAAAATCAATAGGTTTATAGATAGATAGATAGATAGATAGATAGATAGATAGATAGATAGATAGATAGATAGATAGATAGATGATAGATAGATAAATAGATATATAAATATATATAAATATAAATATGTATAGATATAGATATAGACGATATAGATATAGATATTGACTTGTGTTCTGAGAAATTGTTAAAATTACGATTTACTTTTTCTAGAAGCCTGACCACAGGCAATTACAAAGGCTTTCCCTGGCAGGCCTCACTGAGGAAAGCTGCCCTCCCCACACCAGTCTTGGTGCATAGCTGGTACACTGAACTTTCCGAGAGGAATTACATTCAACGACTCAGATCCTCCCTAGCTAGTCATGCTCTTTCACAAGTTAGTATGTATTCCTAGCACTGCTGCCTTCATTCCTAATTCTGTTCGTATGAGTTCTTGGTCCATGGTCTTCCACAGGGGGGTCTCTGCAGAGGCATTCTTACTGGGGGAAAGGGGAGGATGGGCAATCTTGAAGATAGTTTTCGCTACTGACTCAGTGTACTGCAGGCTTTCCCCCATGACATCTCTCTCTCTCCCTCCACCTGAGGACCCATAAAACCATCAGCCTTTTGTTCAGGACTCCCACAACAGTGAGAGGAACGCCATGCCGGTGCAGCTATGTGCTGATCTGGGCTGATCTGCCTGACCCTGCATGGGTGCACATTTTCTTGAATGAAGAGAGAAATCTTACTGCCATTTAGGTCCCTTTACTTGCTCCACTTTTAAATATCATTGTTGTGAATATCAAATTATTTATAATTTTCAGTTCAAGCATCAAATATTATTTATAAAACTCATAAGGATAGACTACTGTACATATTCCCAGATTGTTTCTTTCTGTTCTCTCTTCCTAACTACTGTTCTAAGAGTGCTCCGTCTGTTATCATGTTCTTTCTGTTTGAAGAACTTCCTTTAGCTAATTTTTCAGTTTGGCGCTTAGAGCAACACAGCATTTTTTTAGTTTTTGTTCATCTAAGAATACATTTATTTTTCCTTCATCCCTGAAGGATGGTATGGCAGAGTATAAATTGTATGGGTAACAGTTACATTGGTTCATCACTTAAAAACTGTCATGCCACCTTCTTCTGTTCTCCATGGTTTCAGATGGAAAATCGGTGATTCAAATTGGAACGCCCCCCCCCCCCCATAGGTAATGTATTGTTTCTCTCTGGATGCATCTAAGATATTTTTGTTTATCTTTAGTTTTTGGAAGTTTAATTATGATGTGTTTAGCATGAATTTTATTGGATTTAACATGTCTGTGGTCATTTAACTTCCTGAGTCTAGGTTTGTTCCTTTCACCAAATTAGGAATGTAACACAGTTTTCATTCTAGCCTTCTCTTCTCGCTCATCTGTAACTTCCTACTCTGAGAGTGAAAAACCTAGCTTCCATCTTCCACCATTCATTTACATCCACCATCCATTAGTATACAACTAAAGCAGTTTCAAATTTACCTATAACTCCATGAGAAACAAATTTATCAGTTACAGTACAGTTGTCACCCCTTATGTGCGGTTTCAGTTAACCATTTCAAACATGGCCCAAAAATATGAAATGGAAAATTCTAGAAATAAACAATTTGTAAGTTTTAAATGGCATGCCGTTCTGAGTAGTGTGATGAAATCTCATGCCATCCTGCTCCGTATTGCCCAGGATGTGAAGCATCACTTTGTCCCTTTGCCCATCCCATCCACACTGTATAAGCTTACCATTCTTTAGTCAGTTAATGACCATTATTAGATCAAATGTGGAGGTATCACAGTACTTATATTCAAGTAACCCTTATTTTACTTAATAATGGCTCCAAAGCACAAGAGTATGTGATGCTGGCAATTTGGATTTGCCAAAGATAATCCATAAAGTATTTTCTTTAAGTGAAAAGGTGAAAGTTCTTGACTTAATTAAAAATACAGACACACACACATACACACACTGAGGTTGCTATGATCTATGCTAAAAACAAATCTTCTATCTATGAAATTATGAAGAAAGAAAAGATAAAAAAACTTATGCTAGTTTTGCTGTCACATCTCAAATTGCAAAAGTTATGGCCACAGTGCATGATAAGTGCTCAGTTAACATAGAAAAGGTATTAAATTTGTGAGTGGAAGACATGAGGAGAAAACATGTTCTGATTGACAGTAACGTGTTGCACTAGAAAGCAATAAGCCTATATAAAGATTTTACATGGGATACTCTGACATAAGTGTCACCAAGCCATTTCCTGCAAGTAAGGGATGGTTACACAGATTTAGGAATAGGTCTGGACTGGAAAATATAAATATTACTGGAAAGTCTGTGTCTGCCAATGAAGAAGCTATTGTTACATTTCCGGCACAGCAGAAGTTGACTAAGTAGAAAACCATGTATGTACAGTAAGTGCTTACTTAATACTATTGATAGGGTCTGCAACTTTAAGCAAAACAACACATATATATATATATATATATATATATATATATATATATACACATATATACAGAAATATATATATGTATATACACATATATAACATATATATGTGTATATACATATATAACATATATATGTGTATATACATATATATGACATGTATATATAAATTATATATATATAAATTTTACCATAGGCTAGTTGATATAAATGAGAGTTAATTTCATATGGCATTCCATCAACATTATAACAAAACAACATTGAACAAAATGAGGTTATATGAGGACCTGTATAGAAAAACACATAGTATATATAGCATTCAGAATATCAAGGGTTTCTACACAATGTTTATGTATCATTTCATTTATCTTTATCCTTTCATTTGCAGTCATAACACCCTCTCCCAAACTTGCTTATAGCAGTTTGATTTCCACCTTCATGCCCCCTTTAATGCAGTAATATCATATACGCATAATACAGTTAGAGCTGTTTGTCACAGTATGAATTCTCTCATTGTATGGTACGAAATACCTCAAATGCCTGTATTTTTTTTTTCAATTTGCTAACACTAAAGTTCATACTTTATGAAGTACAGTTAGAGGGTTTTATCAAATGCAGAAAGTCATGTATCCACATCCCAATACTACACGAAGTTAGATAATTAAGTTTGAGAACTCATCCTAGAAAAAGTGCTACATACCTCATTGCTGAATATCACTATGGTCCCTTTCTAAATAATCACCTTGGGAAACTATGTACTGATGCCAGTACCTAGTCCACCCTTCAAAGCAATTGTGGAACACTTTTTCTGGAATGACCATCAGAGCTGTCGTCGTATTACTCTTGATGTCCTGAATGTCATCAAAGTATCTTCCTTTAAATATTTCCTTTATCTTTGGGTAAAGAAAGAAGTCCTTGGAGGCCAGATCACGTGAGTAGAGAGAGTGTTCCAATACAGTTATTTGTTTACTGGCTAAAAACTGCCTCACAGACCGTGCCGTGTGAGCTGGTGTATTGTCGTGATGCAAGAGCCATGAATAGTTGGCAAAATTCCAGGTCGTCTAACATAACACAGCGTTTTTACCACTGCCAAATAGTAAACTTGGTTAACTGTTTCTCCAGTTGGTACAAATTCATAATGAATAATCCCTTTGATATAAAAAAAGGTTAGTAACATTGTTGCAACTATGTTGTGAACGTGTCAGACCTCATTTATACCATTTAGGTAGTTACCAAAAGTACCAAATACCAAGGAATACATCTACACAGACTCATCCACAGAAAACTGTGTATTATTAGGAGAAGAAAGAAAAGAAAGAAAGAAAGAAAGAAAGAAAGAAAGAAAGAAAGAAAGAAAGGAAGGAAGGAAGGAAGGAAGGAAGGAAGGAAGGAAGGAAGGAAGGAAGGGAAGGAAGGAAGGGAAGGAAAGGAAGGAAAGGAAGGAAAGGAAGGAAAGGAAGGAAAGGAAGGAAAGAAGGATGGAAGGAAGGGAGGGAGGGAAGGAAAGGAAGGAAGGAAAGGAAGGAAGGAAGGATGGGAGGGAGGAAGGAAGGAAGGAAGGAAAGAAAGAAGCGAAGGAAGGAAGGAAGGAAGGAAGGAAGGAAGGAAGGAAGGAAGGAAGGAAGGAAGGAAGGAAAGGAAGGAAAGGAAGGAAAGGAAGGAAAGGAAGGAAAGGAAGGAAAGGAAGGAAAGGAAGGAAAGGAAGGAAAGGAAGGAAAGGAAGGAAAGGAAGGAAAGGAAGGAAAGGAAGGAAAGGAAGGAAAGGAAGGAAAGGAAGGAAAGGAAGGAAAGGAAGGAAGGAAAGAAAGAAAGAAAGAAAGAAAGAAAGAAAGAAAGAAAGAAAGAAAGAAAGAAAGAAAGAAAGAAAGAAAGAAAGAAAGAAAGAAAGAAAGGGAAAGCTAAGTAAATGGATCCAAAGTCTGGAAAAATTAATGGTGCCATTTCCCCGCCTCCCCCCCATTTTTATTTTTTATTTTTTATTTATTTTTAGTTTAAATGCATTCTAAGTTAAAATTCCAGAAAAACTATGTTTCTGGCAATCAAGCAAATTCTAAAGTTTATATAAGAAGGCACAGGACCAAGAATAGCAAAGGAAATGTTATAGAAGAAACAGAAAGAAGAGAAAGAAGAAAAAAACAAGGAAATACTTGCTTCACTGAGTTAAAAGACACAATATTACAATAGTGGGAACTGTTTAGTCCTACAAGCCTAGACATATACACCAATGTATCTCTGTAGAGAATCCAAAGAGAGGTTCATGAAATCTCAACATTTGATTTAGGACATAGATGGACTTTCATATTAGTGTCCAAATAAAGGTCTTTTCATTAAAATATTCTTTGTGAACTTCAGTATCATATGAAAAAAACATATTTTAAGGAACTATTCCATTGCCTCACATCATTCACAAAATCACT
The DNA here is from genome assembly GCF_036562045.2 of Rhinolophus sinicus. NCBI lineage: Eukaryota > Metazoa > Chordata > Mammalia > Chiroptera > Rhinolophidae > Rhinolophus > Rhinolophus sinicus. Next base: position 173,345,476 of record NC_133751.1, on the reverse strand, counting down.
TCCAGATGATTTTTGTATTCTATTTTTAAATTAAAAAGAGAAAAAAAAAAATCTTCTAGAAATTGTAGGAGCGATCTTGTGGCCCTGGGCCCTGTAGTAAGTAAACTTTGTTTTGTGTCTACAATAAGCAAGCAAAATTAAAATAGTATTAATAATAATGATAATAACCACTACTCCAAAATGGAAAATAGTGATAACTTCTTCACTTTAAAATTCAGCACTACTATAAAGAAAAGAGAATAGACCCAGTTAGTCAAAAAGCAAGCCAAAATTAGAGAATGGATAATAGATTCATACCCAGACAACAAAATCCTAACACATCACTAGGAAAAAGACAGGCAATCTCATTCAAATTGGATAAGACCCTTGAACAGACATTTAATAAAAGAGTTATTCAAAGGCTATAAAAGCAAAGGAAAAATTGATCAACCTTGTTAGTCATGAGGGAAATGAAAAGTAAACTACAATTAAATATAATTACTGTTGTAGATTTTTTATAAAGTTGGTTGGAATTATTCCCATTTCTGCAATCATGTCCCTTTACAATGTAATCTTAAAATTATCTGTCAAAAACTGAAATTCATTTCCCCAGATGTTAATGTGTGCTGGTCTTATTACTTGCTTTATCCAGTAAAATGTAACAGAAGTGATATTGTGCCACTTCAGAGCTCAGCTCTTTGGCACTACTAAATGTAAATATATACTGGTATGACTCAAAAATATCACTCTTAGCTTTACACCTCCCAATATGTACATATATGCACCAACTACCATACACTAAAATGTCCTTATTAGCAACTGAAAAATTCATGATAAATAATGGATTCTTATATTATAATACTGTACAAGTAAAGGAATGAAGTACTGCTATGAAAACACAATAGATTTCTTCCATACACATAATTTTGAGTAAAAGAAGCAGACATAATGGAATTTCTTCTGTACTTATATAAGTTTCAAAAATAATCAAAACTAACCTAGTGATTTAAAAGTTGGGATAGTGCTTATAGGAAGAATCAGTGTTAGATGGAACGATAATGAGAGGGTTGTATGATTCTGATAATGTTCTCTTTCTTTATGAGAATGGCTTTTTACATGAATGTGTTCCTGTTAGGAAAAGTACTGAAATGTACTCTTACAATTTATGCACTAAATTTCCTATACAATTTTAAATTGAGCAGAATATAGTCAGACTTATATTTCATTAGAAAGATAAAATTTCATCTCACTACAATATCTTAATTCTCCTATAATGTGAGTGATTGCATTAAGAGAGCATCATGTGTAAACCATCTTCTAGAAATTTAGACCATAGAAACAAACACCTTTCTTTTACACCTCAATAAGTTCCACTATTGTTTTACCCTACCTTCGCATTTGGAAGTTTGAGTGTTTGTTTTGTTTAAAAAAAAAAAAAAAGTTGGACCATACCTCCCTAGATATGTTGTTTTGATTTAGGTCCGGCCATCATTTCTCCAGAAAAATCATATTTTGAATGTAATTGCATCTCCCTCTAAATGTGCTGTATATTTTATTTAGTCAGTCATAAATGATTATTGGATGCCTAGGACATGCCAAGCATTCTTCTAGGAACAGAGAGAAAAATAATTGCTTGCACTGTGCTCACATTATAGTGGAGGGAAATAGACATCTAATTAGTATGGTAAGACAATCAAGGTGGGACTTTTTGTGTAGTCTCAACATTCTCCCTTTCTGCTCCTCATATAATCTGATCGCTAGAAGTAAATGATAGGTTTAAAAAAAAAAAAAAAAAAAGAAGTAAATTATCTTCTTGCTTCTGTGATACTGTAACATCATATTGGATTAGTTCCCAACTGTTTTCCTCTTCTGTAAAAGGACAATACATCCATGATTACTGTGCTCTCAATTCCCTACGTATTTTGTGGAAGTTAATTCTTCCCTTCTCCTTACTCATTGGGCTTGGTAATGGAACATGCTTTGGCTAATGGTATGTAAGTAAAGGAAGTTTGCTGCATCCCAGCAGAAAGAACATTAAATAAAATTGCTTGGTCAGGTTCTACTTTTCTCACTCTTGTCTTTCAACATGAAAACTATTTCTTAAATAATGGCTATTACCTGCATCAGTGATTTTTTTTGTATTTTTTGTTTTTGTTTTTGTTTTTGTTTTGTAATGACAGAAAACTATTCTGGAGCTGAGTCCAGTCCAACAATACCCAGTTAAGCACAGATGAACACAGTTAACCTGCCCTGCAGGTGACCCACAGCCTTCATGTAATGTGAGCAGCAACAACAACAACAACAAAAAGTTTTTGTTGCATGCCAAATAGATTAAAGAGTTATTTACTTTTCATCAAAATCCGACTAACTCACATTACTTTAAAAAAACAAACAAACAAATACACACACACAAAAAAACACCCTGAAAACTTATTTGGAGAAATGACTGCTGAGGTATCAACCATACGCTCTCCTAGTGCGCTAAATCTTAAAAGAAAAAAGAAAAAGAAATCTGTTGTATTAATAACTGGTCTTTTATTTCACTTGAGCTAGCCAAAATAAAAATTTTAATATTGTGTAATTTCTTGATTGCTTTAAATTTCTGACAGTCTCTGAAAATTTTATGCTGAATATTTATATTTTGCTAAGACTTAAAACAAAGTTTTCATAAACTTGTTAGAGAAAAATATTTCCATAGATATAATTAGCTCTTTGAACTCACCTACTTAATAGGGTATTGTTGAAAAGCAATTTCCGGGTTAGCTGTCATTCACTCACTATAGCAAATTTGTATTTATTTATATAATTTGCATGATAAGAAGATCAGAAGCTATCATTACTGACTAGTGAAAACACAAAGAACACATTGACACAACTGTAGATAGAAGGGTGTTTTAAAAAGCCAATTGATTAAAAAATCAGAAATCAGAATTGGTCCTGTTTAGTGTGATGCTTAAAGAATCTTCATGTTGTTGGTCACTCTATTGTTGAACTAATACAAGTAAAGCAAATGATAATTCATTCTTCTATAATTCAGTATTCAATCAAAATATTTGACTACATAAAACAAACAGCCACCTAATTTTGTTTTATTGGAGCTCTTTCTGCTTTGACTCTTCTGACCCTAAATACAGCCTGTTTTGCAACTGTGCTTCCACCTTTAAGGAACAGGCAACCCGGCTTCACTATGATTCCGATCGCTTATATGAAGCTTTTCCGTGTGATCATGTATCCTGTAAATAGCACAATACTCTTCAACAGGCACAGCTAATTAAGTTCTATAATCAAGGACACTGCAGCCAAGAGCTAATTTGAAAAGTAAATGCTGAAAACAGAGCAACATAATTTACTCCACAATTAAACAATTAGAGACGAAGGAACTGTGGCATATATTGTCTGTTATTATGACATTAGAAAATCTTCACAGTGAATTTGAACATTTTTCTTTGTAACACTGGACCTTTTGGTTTAACCCCTTAAGCTTTTTTTGTCTAATCTGACAGCTTTAGGTATTTTCCATCATGTATCTTTAAAGTCTCTATGTATGTAAGTTAAAATTGAAAGGACCCCCTGGCAATATCAGTTTACAGATATTGTTTGTTGTTTACAAATCACAGGTTTCCACGCTGATGTAAATTTGGTAGTCCAGTAATAGTAACACTTGGCTGTGTCTTCCCCTTACAAACTCACTTTTTTTTTCCCCCTTCTGTCACACCCCATTTTAGTTTTTCTTTCCTCAGCCTCAAAGGATGCCTAAACACATCTCTTCAATATTATCTGCTGACTGTCAAAATTTGTTAAAAAGCAGAGACTCTCTGGTTCACTGTGCTTGGTAGTATTTTTTTTAGCTAGTTCTCTGAAATAACTGCATATGGATTGAGACTTTTAAGGGGAAAAGGGAAACTAGTTGTAGATTTGGTCTTACTTATTTGAGAGAGTTGTCAATGATGTAGTGATACCGAAGTTTTAATGTTGGATAACCATCACTCTATATCAAAGGGTAACTTAAACTATTTTTATTGACTCGTCATATATTCCCTTTTATGTGGAAATGAGAGCACATTCAGAGATGTGGACATTTATTTCAGATGCCTGTCAAACTAAGGAAAGAGATATAAATTGTGTATATTTACATACCAAAATTATTGCAAATAAAACCTATACCTAGACACAACTGACAGTGCTTGTTAAGCTTAAAATTATTTTGTATATAAGATAGGGTCCTGTAGTCTTTCCAACAATACAATTAAAGTTGGATTATTTAATACCAACTGAGGACCAGTTTGTCTTTTAAAGCATTAGTGGGTAATATGAATAAAGTTTGGTGCTGGGAAATATAAGAATCATTAAAATAACCTGATTATTAACCTTCAGTTATCTAGCAAAAGTTAACCTTTACGAAGAAAAAATAATAAGCTACACAAAGCTTTCAATCAACAAGAGGAGGCTGGGTGCATTTCATGATACCCAGCCAGCACCATAGAGGAGATTTGTCTACATTCTTCAGTTCCTCCCTGTGAGAATCTGGTGGGATTCCTGGAGAAAAGCCTGCAAAAATATGAGGATACCCTATGAGTGCGGTCCCCAGGAAAGTTTCTACTCTCTCACTACTCCACATTCAACTTCTAGCAATTTGTCAAAACTGTTGCTTTACTGTGCCAACAGTTTATAGAGCATCAAGTGGCTGCTGCCCCAGGCAAGCAAATGCTCAGGTCATGTCCCCCTCAAGAGCCCCCCAATACCCTCCACCCCCACAGGCACCTATCTTTCCAAATTTTTGGTGAGTAGTTTGCCCTGTGCTCTCAGTTCTCTGATGGGCCCTCCAAAAGTCATAGATTTCTAGTTTGTCCTGTGGTTTCTTGTTGTAAAGGCAAACAACCTCTTCTCAGCTCTTTACATGTAAAAGCTGATGCAGGTACTCTCCATATATCTTTTTCTTGATGACTATGGCTTGATTTTCCACATTAAGATTTTGAAATAATTTGGAAAGTCTTTTCAGTGAGAATATTAGCTGTGATGGATTCTTGTCCCTTTTTGAGTCATGTTTTTTGTATTAGTCCGAATTTTCCAGAGAAACAATCAATAGGGTGTATATGTTTAGAGAAAGATGTATTATAAGGAATTGGCTCTCCAGATTATGGAGGCTGACAATTCCTGAGATCAGCAGCTGGAGACTCAGGGAAGCAATGCTGCAGTTCCTCAACCATCTCTCTTAACCTTTTTTTCCTATTTTTCCTCAGTAGCATATATGTTTATGTAATGACGAATGGGGAAAAGAAATGGTGGGGGGGACACGTGCTAGAATAGGGCTAATTTACTTATTTATTTAATATCTCATCAATTTATTTAGCAATATGTAATAGCAAAAGACAAAGGCAATTAATAGAATATGTTAATGTCAGAAAGAAAAGGTGGTGAAGACTAAACTATATATATATATATACACACACACACATATTTATATATATATATATAAACAATGTCATGTCAAAGGAGTACACATATGTATAAGTTTAAGAGAACCCAGCATATGTTTACTGTTGATCAAAAATCACTTGGTTAAATACACAAATGATATCAGTAAGGAGTATCCAAAAGCAGTAATAAGCTCTATAGGATAGTGACTGTTACAGTAGATGTCTAAAGCTCACCAAACTGGGGGAGAAAAGTCATAAATTGAAACTTGCCAAGTCTGTAGCTGAGAGAAACTCAGGCGTCTCCTATACCACTGCTTGCTAATTCCCATGAATATTGTTGTTGTTGTTCTTGTTGTTAGAAGTCAAGGTGTTTTCTGATGTCGTAAGATGCAAACTGCATACAAGTTTTCTAGATGCTATCAAGCTGTCAAGAAGGCTAACCATGGGGAACGACACTGGAGAGTCCGGGAACCAGCCAGACCTCACCAAGTTCACGGCTGAAAGTCAGAACATCCCCTGGTGTTGTAAGCTGTGTGTTGCTGGAAGTCTTCAAAATGCTAGACTGATGAGAAATCACCAATGACAAAGACCAAATGATGAAATAATAATCACTACACTGCCAACTGATGTCTGTCTTTCAGATGTACCTTAGAGCCAAGTTTCTTCTTCCTGACCCCCCTCTCAAGGAATGGCCAGTTCCGGGAGGCTTGGACAGTCACTGATATGAATACTGTCCATCCAGCCAAGGCCAATTCATCCAGATAAGCAACAAGGCCTGGCAATGTGTCTGTCACGTCATCTTGATATAACTTAGCTTCTTCACATCATTTGCTGATGTGGGCGAAACAGGCAGAACAAAGAGAGAATTCTCCAACCCCTGATCAAGAATTTATTTAATCCTAAATTAACCATCACCTCACAATACAGACAGAACAAACATCATCTCATATCTCCCCTGCTCAGGAGAATGAGACCAAAGGGGGAATTTACTCAATCCCTGATCACAGCACAGATATCACCTCACATGCAAAAACAAATAAAAGGTAATAGACAAAAGCTAACATCAACCAATGAAGGCAAATTTTCCTCAACATCTACCTACAATTCGGCCTCAAAATTTGTATTCATTGGCAATCACATGTAGTCTCTTATATGAGAGAACAGAGTCAACAGACAAAATTTAACCATCATGTCACATGCTGTCTCACATGTGATGGAACAAAGAAACAGACAAAAGCAAACCAAACAGCTAACCATCACCACACATGTAGTCTCTCATGTGAGGGAACAAAAAGCAAACAGACGAAAGCTCACATTAACCAACGAAGGCAAATTTTCTTCAACATCTTCCCTACAGTTTAATTATTATAATTTCATAAAGAGTTTTAATAAGTAATGTTGAAAGTTTTTTATTCCATTAAACTTTTTCAAAAAAACCCTATCGTTTTTTAACAGATTATATTTACAAATATCTTGAAAATTAACCTTTCAGAAAGCCTCTGGAGGCAATTGAACACAAGCTCATGTTCTATCATTTTATTTAATTAAAGAAATATGTTATATATCTGAATCATTTCCCAATAATGCTTATAATATCTAAACGTTTATTTTTGGAATATCCTTCATCATTCTTTATGCTACTTTAAATATTTGTCTATTATGTGTTCTATATGGTTTTTTATATTACATACTACAGTAAATTTTTACATATTTAATTTATTACTGGATTCTTTACTAACTCTGATACCCACTTTCAATTCATCTTTTTATATTAAAGAAATGTCCATTGCCAAAACTGAGACTAAATTTACGCACCAAGACACAGAACAGTATATGAAAATTAGGCAGTGTATACTCTCGAGCACACTCTTTTTGAGGAAAGAAAACAAGACAAAAACATGTTCTATGAATTTTACAAAGTATTATTTCTCCTTCACTAGGACAGGAAATATATTCACCAGAAAAAAACTGCAATCATGCATATTATTAGGCTTAATGTGAATGTCAATAACTTAATAGAAATGTGCAAAACTATAATGCAATCAAGATGCTGTTACATATGTATTTTAAAGTTAACCTTAATGTCTTAAAATATTTTGTACTATTTTCTTGAAATTAAAACGCAAATTATCTTATACAGAAAACTATACAAGATAGGAAAATATAATTGTTCTGTGAGAATTTTCACTTAATCATATTTAATTACTTAAAAACTACTGTATCTTATAAATAAAGTAATCCATGGAAGATCACTCTCCTTGCTTCACAACTCATAGTTTCTATGATCCCTTTACATTTATTTAGCTGTCCTTTCAGACTAACACTATCATTTTCCCTTTCTGCTTCTTGCCAAGTAATTTAAGAATTTTATATAAACTCATGATTTCATAAAATCAACAGCTTATCCTCTAGCTTTCCTATAGAGTTCTTAGACACAGGCTCCGCCAGGCAATATGGTATATAATGATGCCAGATTGATCTGATTTGCTTAACTTATAGAACTCTCACTATTCATTTTGAATAATTCAGCCTTTAACACAATTTTTTAAACTAACATTTTTTTAATGTCAACACTATTTCATATTTGGTTTATAAATATATTTTGACACATCATAGCCGATGGTCAATTAGTTTGCTATAGATTTGAGTGCCTTTGATAGAAATTTTATACTATTTGGTTCATGACATTTTGCATATATTCATGATATACGTATAGATCATTTTATCTTTAGAACTTGCTATGGAATAAATGTTTATGCCCCCCCAAATTTATATGTTGAAGCCTAAATCCCCCATGTGATGGTATTTGCAGATGTGACTCTTAACAGGTAATCAGGTCATGATGGGAGAGCCCTCATGAATGGCATTAGTGCCCTTATAAGAAAATACAGGAGAAAGATGACTTCTGTCTGCCATATGAGGATACAAGAGAAGACAGCATTCTGCAAACCAGGAATAGGGTACTCACTAGACACCAGATCTGCTGGCACCTTGATCGTGGACTTCCCAGTCTCCAGAACTGTAAGACATAAATGTTTGTTGTTTAAAGACACATAGTCTATGGTATTTGGTTACAAAAGCCTGAACTGACTAAAACAACTATTGGACAACTGTAGCCACAGGACCATCTTTTTAAAAATTGATTTATGTATTTATTTCAGTTACAGTTGACGTTCTATATGACCTTATATTTATTTCAGGTATGCAGCATAGTGGTTAGATCTTTATATAATTTATGCAGTTGTGGCAATATTATCGACTATATTCTCTATGCTGTACTTTACATCCCCATGACTATTTTATAACCACCAATTTGTATTCTTAGTCCCTTCTTCTTTGTACCCAGATACCCCCACATCCCTCTGGCAACCAACAGTTTGTTCTCTGTATCTATCGTGTTTCCCTGAAAATAAGACCTAGCCGGACCATCAGCTCTAATACATATTTTGGAGCAAAAATTAATGTAAGACCCAGTCTTATTTTAACATAAAACTGGGAATATAATATAATATAATATAATATAATATAATATAATATAATATCGGGGCTTATATTAATTTTTGCTCCAAAAGATGCATTAGAGCTGATGGTCCGGCTAGGTCTTATTTTCAGGGAAACACAGTATGTGTCTGTTTCTGTTTTCTGTCCCTGTATTTAGTTTTTTAGATTCCACATATAAGTTAGATAATATATTATTTATCTCTCTCTGTGTGGCTTACTTCACTTAGCATAATATCCTCTAGGTTCATCCATATTGTGGCAAATGCTAAAATTTCATTCTTTTTTATGGCCAAGTGATAGTCCATTGTATGTATGTGCTACATCTTCTTTATCCAATAGTCTATTGATGGGCACTTAGGTTGCTTCCATATCTTGCCTATGGAAGATATGGAAACAACCTAATACTTCAGTGAACATAGGGGTGCATGTATCTTTTCAAATTAGTGTTTTTGATTTCTTTGGATAAATACTCAGAAGTGGAATTGCTAGGTCATAAGGTAGTTAAGTTTTTAATTTTGGAGGGAATCTCCTTTTTTTTTTTCCATAGCGGCTGCACCAATTTGCAATCCCACCAACAGTGTATTAGGCTTCCCTTTTCTCTGCATCCTCACCAACACCTGTTATTTGTTGATTTATTGATGATAGCAATTCTGACAGGTGTGAGGTGATATCTCTTGATGTTTTTAATTTGGATTTCTCTGATGATTAGTGAAGTGAAACATGTTTTCATCTTTTATTCCAGCTAACATCAAGAAGTTCAAGTGATAAAAGAATCAAAAGACTCAAAAAGCATGAAACAATTATATATTTTAAAACTTTTCATTTTACTTAGCTTATCTCATATTTCTGTCTTAAAACATAATACATTAGAGATACAAATACACTCACATTGTAAGTGGAAATAATTGTGTGGAGTAGTGTTTTGCAGCAAAAATTATATATAAAAATCCTAATAACACTAAATTATCCATTTGTCCTATGTAAGTCAACCATGGCAATTTGAAATAGAAGGCTCCATTCTTGAATTCTATTAAAATGGATGCTAGTTCATATTTTTCAAGTTACTCTAAGTTGAAATAATAATTGCAGTCAATCTAATGAGTGTACAATCTTTTAGATTTTATTCTCTGTTGTTTCCCCTCAGTTCTAAAACTATAAAAATCCTTCAATGGTAGAAACCTATTATATTTATTACTTTTCTATATTGTGTAACTTCCTTTGTAGTGCCATTTTCCTCTTGTCCATTATAATATACCACACACAGATATTTTCAGCACTGACTCAATTTAATAAGATAATTAGTTAACTTGGAGACCATTCAAATAATGATTACACATGTTTCACATTTTTGGCTATTTAGCAAAGACAAAATGTAATTAATAGTTTAGTATTAGCCACTGTGTTCTATTTTAATCTCAGTTTGAGTGATTGTATACTATATTGCCCAAAGACCTGTCAGAAATTGAAAATGTTTATTATTTATTTGTTTGAATTCTGGGCCAATAGGTATAAACTAGGGCTGTTCTGAGAAAACTTGAGTAAAAAGTAACCAAAATTTTAGTCATCTAACTACCTTCCTTTAGACCAGGGGTCTAAACTTTTTCTGTAAAGAGTCAGATAATAAATGGTTTATTCTTTGTGGATCATAAAATCTTTGTTGCAACTATTCCACTCAGGAAGGGTAGTGTGAAATCAACCATAGGCAGGATGAAAACAAACTGGCACATCTGTATTACAATAAAACTTTATTTATAAATATGGTGGATTTTGCCCATGGGCTGCGATGTGCACTGCCTGACATAAACCCTTACATTACTGTCTACTCTATGTATTTATTTTGCTTCCCGACGGTTTTATTTATTCAACTGTATATTGAACTTTCAAAGTTATGCCTTTCACCCAGAAGTCTTCCCAGTATCCAAACTTGTATTTTTAACTGTATTCTCAGCATCTACTTTGGTATCTGATAAGCATCCTCAAACTAAATATGTCCAAACCCAGAAACTTGGTATCTTTATTCAAAGCTGCTCCTTCTAGAATAGAAATAAGTAAAAGCAATATGCTTCCATTTGCTGAGGCTAAAAACACCAGAGTTATCCTTTTGTCTTCCTTTTTCTCCCACTCCACATCCAATTGACCAGCAATCTCTATATAGGCCTACCTTTGTAGTATATCAAGATTTGACCTTTTCTCTTCACCTCCTTGCTGCCACTCTAGTTTGAACAACTCTTTCCTCTCTAATGTATTATAATACCTTCCTAATTTTGACAGACCTAATAAATTTAGAATTGGACAATTTAATTTGAAGAGTCTGCCAAAAATAAATGAGAAACCCAGAAAAAAGTTGAATTTCTGTATGTGATAAAAACTGTTACATATCCTAAAGTGCTTATCACCAGAGAGTAAGATAACTGGCCATTAAATTCTATTTTTTTTTAACTTATACTTTCCTATGCAATTTTCAAAATTGTCTACATTGGACAATTCTCTTGTTGTAAGGATAAAAAAAAATAAAAGAAGAAGTGTGTTTTTTTTTATAGAAGAGATACAATAAAAATGAAGACAGTAAATTAGAATTAATCTGTGAGAAAGTGTACTTTTCAAAAGAACAAGAAAAAAGTTATAGACTCAAGTTTGAGGTAGTTATTCTTGAGTGTGGCCTCATTTGTTTAAATATTGAAAATGTTTTAAAAAACTCAAGTTAGCGCATTCACAATACATGTAATTTCTAGATGTGTTTATTTGAATTATGTTATTTGTAAAACCAGAACTTTTATTTTTTATTCACACACACACACACCATTTAGAATTATGGATTTTACATTGGCTAAAATAAAAATTAATCAAATTATAAATGTGGCATTTGTAGTTTTAAATTTCATGTGTTTCCTTTTTTAATAGATCCCTACTTTTGTGTTGATTTTTTTCTTAGTAGTTTTTCCTTCTAAGATATAATTTCTCTATTCGTAGATCATTACATTAAATTCATCACCCACCTAAATCCACTAGGTTAGTTTCTTATGGAATGTTTCAATATATGATTAGTACTCATCTGAAAAGTTCTAAAACTCACTATAGGTTGTATGTAATAATAATAATAATATGCTAAAGTAAAGATGCATAAAGTTTAGATATGTATACTGAACTCAAGACAACTAAAAAAAAGAGGGAAAATGACTATTTAAAAATTTTAAGATTATAACTATAGTTATTAATATGAAGAATTTTTCTATGAAAAAAATCAATGATTTCATGTTCACTTTTATCATATTTCTGTAAACCAATAAATGATTATCTTGTCAAAATGAACAAGGCACAGTAATATTGTTTGGCAATGGAATCTAATAATGTCATCAGCTTTTAGGAAAAAAGGAAATGCTATTCATTTAAAAATACGAGAGAGATAATGAATCTTCTAAGAATCACTACATTAGGGTAGAGATGAATGAATAATTGTTTATATATTTTTGCTCAGAGATGAAGGCTAAGAAAACTGAGTGAAAGAATAAAACCTATACAATATAAGCAGTATACTACTTATACCAATGCCCAAATCTAATCCGAAAGTGTTATTAAAAAATAAACATTCAAGTCCAAATCATAATGGTTGAAAATGATATTTAAAATAAGTAAAATTTCAATAAAAATAAATCAATTAGCTATCTACAGATTCACTGAAGCCTTGTGCTTAAATTACATATCCAGTGATTATGCATGTGACAGATCTGTCACCCAGTAGTGTTTTGGATTGAGTAGCTATTATTATTATTATCATTATTACTATCATTATTATTATTATTATTTTATTATTTAAATAGTGTGAATTCTCACCATTTCCACAACAGTTTTTGTCTGTTTCATTCTCTGATTATGTGTTTGTTTATTTATTTATTTATTTATTTATTTATTTATTTATCTTTTGTCACCATCTTACCTCAGGTTACCATCAGATAGTATATTGTCAAAGATAGCCTTTTAAGTTTGATTTGACAGATTATGATACTTCTTTTGATTATAAATGAAGCTCCAAGATAGAGTAATTACAAAGAAAGTCATCTTTATACAAGCTCTTTGGCAGGCCAATTCTAGTTACCACCCCATACAACTTTTAAAGTAAACAAGCATGAGGAGGGAGACCAATAAATAACAAGGATGTCTGGGAAATGTTCCAATTATTCCACATTTCAGTTGATATAAAGTAAGCTTTTAGATGAAGCTTTCATCTCTTATAACAATTTGCTTTAAATTCTCATCTATATATTATCTGATCCTGACTTATAACTCTATGGAAGAGGGATACTTGTGACTTGAAAGGCATGGTGCATATTTAGAAACGTGTTACTTTCTCTTATATCTACTCATATATCTGGGGAAAACTTCTCTATTAAACTGCAATAATCTGATATCAAAAGCCCAACCTGAAAGCACACGGTCATTGTGAATCTAAAACAAATTTAGCATGAAATCAACAATCACAAAGTCTAAATACATGGCACACAGTGCCTTGCATACATCACAGGAACATGAAGTCACATAGTGGTGTCATGTACAGTCCCAGGGCTTTGGAGCCAGATATATGAATGTGAATCCCACTGTTGTCAACAGGAAATGTCTATGTGGTTTTGGCACTTTAAAACTTGATTGAATATCAATTTCCTTACGTGGCACATACAGATAACATTACTTACATCATAGTTGAAGATAAGTCCCTATACAATGCTGGGTTCACTGTAGAAGTAAATAAATATTTGTTTTCTTCACTCTCTCTGTCACGTAATTCTAGTGTCCCACACATTCATCCTTATGTCACAGATCTAGACACTATAGCCTTTGATAGCAGAGATCTCCGTGGGAATGAGGCAATGCAATACAAGAGCTAACTTTGGGTGCTACTATTTATTAACTGTATTATATTAACACATAAGGGAAGGCACTGCCTTTTTTCCCCTCATGTAGTCAATAGAGATAACAGTACCAGTTTACCAGCTTGTGTGTTAAAAGCATATGACATGCTTTGCACAGTCCCTGGTTTATTATTAAGTGCTAATGCATGTCTGTTTTTATACTCTTATTCTCAGGAGTTTTATTCTACATTTCAATCTCTTTTCAAGCATTGGTTGCTTTAGTGAAGTGAATTATTCCTGCTCTCAGAAAATCTTCTGGAATTTATAATTCTATAGGTCTAATCTGTCAATTCGAAGAAAGAGGATCTAAGGCATAAAAGCCTACTTCAAATGAGTAAAGTTTGTGTGTTTGGCATCTTTTAATTATTCAAGGTAGGAAATTCAGAAAGGATCCTGTTCACCTTCCCTGAAATGACTTATTTTAACACCAACCAGTTGGAGAAGAGCACATGACAAACAGCCAATCCTTTTCCATTATGTGAACCACACGACTTTAATTTTGAGAAAAGTGAATTGGGGCTAAAATGTCCCATTTTACCAGGGAATCCCATTGAACAGACTTTAAGAGCATGGTTTTTAGTAGTGCTTAATCTGACATGCCAAGAAGGACATATGGAGGAAGAATATATAAAGGATAGGATACCCAATAGCTGACACCATTTAAATTTAAATCCATGTTAAGAACTGTGATTTTTAAATTTAAAATCCTACTTCCAGTGCTACCACAGATTCATGAATATTGACCAAATTCCTAAGTAGGGGCTTGCCTACTCATGTCTGTCCAATAGCACCTTCTACCTCTGAAGAGTAGGACTGAATAGCCTTTCCAAACAGGACTGCTTTTTAGGCGGGGCATTGGCTGGACACACCTGTTGTTTCCCAGACTATTCTCACTAGGCTGTGCAGAAGATTAAAGCAAATATTAAGGTTGTGTGTATGTAAACATTTGTACACACAAGTATATGTCATATATGTATATATATTATTTTGCAGTTGATATGAATTTTGCCAAAATGCCTTATTATCCCTTATGTATAACTCCTAATCACCCCTTCATCCTAACTGACATTGAACCTTTAGCATGGTCTGGAAGCCTTTCAATTTCCTTGTATATGAACAATTAATGGAAGAGTTTAATCTGTATCTCAGCATCCTATGTAGGCAGTTATACATCAGCATATATTGTCAAAACAATACTGAATATATTTTAATAGGCACTGGGCTTGGAATTCCACCAAGGATAACATTTCTCACCTAAAAATGGTCAAACTAAAGCTTTAAACAGCATAAAGCTGTGACAAGCCATGGGTCCAGATGTGAGATAGTGAGGCACATACTCTAAGGAATAAAAGCTAAAGTTTATAAAACTTTATTATTAATTTTAAGAAATTAGTCACTAGAATTACTCTAAATTATTTATATATCCTGAACTGTAAAAGAAGAGGTTCATTCACTACAGGAAAGTGAATAAACCTTCCAACTACTGCAGTGATGGTTTTGCTAGACCTACTGGTTGTTGGATAGATCAGTTGCCAAGCAGAGAAAGGAGACATGTATGCTTTGCTAATGTTATTGGATTGGGAGAACATTTAGGAGTTGTAGGAAAACAAATTTCAGATGACAGAAAGAAAAGTGAAGAAGTTGCTTGATACTGCATTATTTCTCACTGTTGTTTGCCTATATCCCAGTGAAGTTAATCAAATTTAACAAACCTATGAGGTGTGACCAAAAGATACAGTGAATGTTTAAATAAAAAATAAAAATAAATGCATTACAGGCATGCCCGGTGGCTCAGGTGATTGGAGCACCATGCTCCTAACTCTGAGGTCATTGGTTCAATTCCCACATGGGCCAGTGAGCTATGCCCTCTACAGCCAAGATTGTGAACAACGGCTCTCCCTGGAGCTGGGCTGTGGTGAGCAGCCAGAGGTCAGCGTGGGCTGTTGTGTGCTGCCGTGAGCTACCGTGTTCCACTATGAGTGGCCAGCAGCCAGTGTGAGTGGTCGGCAGCCAATATGAGCGGCCACGGGCTGCTGTGAGAGGCTGACTGTTGACCAACTGCCTCAGCTGGAGGAAGTGCAAGGCTCATAATACCAGCATGGGCCAGGGAGCTGTGTCCTACACAGCTAGACTGAGAAACAACAGCTTGAACCAGAGTGCGAGGGGGAGAATGCAAAAGAAGGGGGGGAAATATATTATAATTAAAGGCACATTGCCATTAATCCCCCTCAAAAAACTTCCCCTTACTTCAAAAACACTTATTCCGTCATTCTTGCCAGTTTCTGAAGCAGTTCTGGAAGTCCTCTTTCATGAGTCTTTACTTCATCCTCTAACATGACAATGTTCCATGTCACACATTGCTTCTGGTACAGCAATTTCTGTCAAATAAAAACATTACAGTGTGTCCTCATCCACCTTATTCACCAGATGTGGCTCCAGGCAACTTCTAGCTCTTCCCCAAAGTCAAATTGATTCAGGACATCAAAGCAGCCACGACAGCACAACTAAAGACATTGACAAAAGAGGACTTCCAGAACTGCTTCAGAAAGTGGCAAGAACGATGGGATACATGTGTTCAAAGCAAGCAGGAAACATTTTGAGGGGGGTTAATGGCAATGTGTCTCTTGCTATAACTTTTTATTTTTAATTTAAACATTCACTGTATTTTTTAATCATACCTCATATGTTGGGAAAATAACCTAACCTCATAAATCATTATATTACTACCTGAAAAACTGTATACAAGAGGAAAATAAACTTTTAAGTGGATTTTTAGATCTTAGTAAATATGCCATGATTTAATATAAACCATGCTCTTTAATCATATTATAGAATAAAGACAGCATTCTAGGTTTATGCTGGATTCAAACTATCTTCCTTAAGAGAACCCTTCCTTAACTATGCTGTTTATAGAGGATTGTGGGGTATCTAGTAAGCCTGCATGTGCACAGGTATTGGAAAAAGTTTAATTCTACTGCCTTTTCCCTGTTCTCTGTTGATATAATCTTCTCTTCTGATCTCCAGACACTAAATTTAACACGTAATATACCAAAAAAAAAAAAAAAAAAAAAAAACACATACAAAAAAAACACACACACACACAAAAACTAAGGCATAATTTTAACAACCAATATAAACCATTTTCACATCCATTCCTTTGTGGTCTATGTAGTCAACAAACCTATCTGTCATTCAGCTATAATTCTCCTAATACCATAAAAACTAAGAGAGCCATTCTTGTGGGATTTTATGTACCCTAAAAAAGGGCATATGATAGGTAATGATTATTTTTGTTTCTATTGAACCCGGTGATCATAACAATAACCTGTTACACATAAACAGAACTTTACAGTTAAAAAGACCCTCCCATATCTAATATTTTGATTCTTTCAGCTTTTTTAAAAAAGAAAAGCTAACATCATACTCTCATTTTAGAGATGAAAATACACAGGAAACTGAAACTTCCCTCATGGCTATTAAGGACAGACTAGGGACTAGAAACCTTGTCCTCTACCAATCCAGTGTTCTTTCAATCAAAAACACTATGTTTACCCAGCTTTATGAAATGGACATTTCATCTCTATAATATGTGAGCAACTTTTATATGTGCTGCTTGAAAATCTTTCATCTTTGTTATAGCTACCATAATTAATTGGATATCATAGAAATTCAGTAGAAAAATATAAATACATTTCAGATATTATAAAAGCAATAATAATCATGGACTAAGTACAGAACAAATGAAAAGGGCCAACATTAGTTAAGTCTCCTCAAATACGTAAAAATGATCACATTATACAATTAATGCTGGGTTGTTAACTCCATTTTATCATGAGGTAACTACAAATTAAAACTCTAAATGATTTGAAAAAAATCACAAAGGCGATTCTATTAAGATGAAGGCATTATATTGAGAAATAATCCACAACTATGTGTGGATAAATTTGTTGAATATACTGGTACAACCTTCACTATGTAAACTAGTGTTTTTGAGGGATTCTATTTAATTGATCAGCACACATGAATTAATTAAATTCACATATTAAAATTTGAAAGTCTATAAGAGATATGTACAAAGTATATACAAAACAATTAAATATCGTCAACCAGAATTTTAGAGTTATCCAAAGTGTAGCTAAAAATTTGTAGCTTGTTTTTCATTTTAAATAAGACTTGGAAATATTCTATAATTGTTTATGCCAAAAAGCAAGCAAGACTCCTTTAGTGAAATCACATAGAAAATACAAAAACTTAGCCAAAGCTTTTAATTTTGCTCTGTGGGGTTTGTCCGGATGGACAGTTAAAGGTTTGTATTTTCCAGAATGTATCCATTAAGTGTAAATTAAATCAGTATACCCAATATTTGCAACAAGGGCATGCTAGAATCCTGAGAACAGCTTATTTGATTCATTGATTGTGAAGAATGCTCGCCCTTGGTCCTCCAAATGCCTGCCCTCAGGAAAGTATACTCACTGTGGAGGTTGTATCTTTAAATTATATTTACACACAACATAAGTGAATGACCTGATCCCATTTATACTGGATTCCCCTCAGAATTCTCAGGGCTTGTCAAAGCGAAACATAATATTGGCAAAGGCACCTTTGTTTTTTCCAGATTTTTTTTTTTTCCAAGCAGATTGTTGTGCTGAGACAAAGTAAAAGCAAACATACGGCGTTGAGAGACATATGAAAAGACTGTGCACCCTGGAATGCCTAATGATCTCTTTCCCTCTGCCTGCCTGCTGCCACCTTTTGCTGCTGTAGGTGTAAGCCATGCCTCATGAATATGGAATACATTTATGGAGAAGTTCATCATAAATACCGATCTTAAGAAGTGCTATTCTAATCCACATTTTCAGGTTTCTCAAGTGTCACCTGTTATTGGAGACTACCAACAGTCTGACGTCAAAGTCCACTCCATGAGCTATTTTTTCTTCCATGTGGCTGATTTCATAAAATGTCAAATGTAACAAGCCTGCTTCAGTGAGAAATAATTTCGTCTCAACAAATTTGTGCTTCATTGGCATTTCCTTCTTGTTATTGTTTTATTGTCAGGTTTTTATTAATGAAGTGTGGAGTGGCTCCAGGTTTATTATGCATCGTTGGAAATATAAAATTTATTTTCTGGGGGTGTTTGGTTTCCTGACATTCAAACATCCAGCCCTCAAGAGGGTAGTAGCAAAATTATTTAAGTGCTATAAAAATGAGGACAAAAGCCACCTTTATGCTGGCTTCTTATTAAAGACTATTCCAACCAATATTTTTCTGACAGGTTCTATCTTGGCTAGATCCCAAACCCTAGAACCCACTGTGAGGATCAGCAGGCCATAGATGGTAAAAGTTCTGTTCAGCACTCTGGAATCCAGCAGCCTTGGCCACTGTGTGCTCTGGAATGAAGAGGGAAGCAAATGGTCTGCTGGATTTTCTTACAGAGTACCATTGTGCAAGCACTGAACTGTCTTCCCTAAGGGTGATTTTACAGAACTGGCTCAACGTTTATTACCAGAGATGTAGTAGAAAAATAGCCTTCCCGGGACAAATAGTTTGTTCCTGATCTATGGAATTGGTTGACAAGAGCCACCATTCATGTCTAGGGAATTTATTTCACATACAAATCATCAATGATAAGCTAGGAGCAGTTGTCTCTACTTTGCTCTTTAGACAAAACATGTAGGGAAACTCTCAATTTTATTTAATTCTTCAATCTATCAGTTTGTTCTAAGATGGGAATTGTCTGTAGGGTATAACTGAGTTAATATCCATCAGCCATGTTTCAAGTGATAATATGAGCTTACAATTGAAAGCAATGGCTAAGTTACTAAGATTTTCTTGTATTTTTTTAAAGACTTACATAATTCAGAGCAACTGAGTTCCTTCAATGTTCCAGTGATCTCCATCTGTAAAGACAGATTCTTACTCTACTATATTTTAAAATTGAGGCACGAGACACACAGAGAGATGAACCATAAGTATGAGCATTGTTTTGACTATCACCCGGCTGGGCACTCAGACAGGCAGCATGGTGTATTAGGAAATGTTCTATAAGCCAAGAGACTTGGCTTGGCTTCTCCATCATAAATCTTGAATAACTCAGCCAAGGCATTTAACTTCTCTGTCTTCAGTTTCCTCAACTGTATCATGCTCAAAGGCACTAAAGGAACATTAATTTTCCTACTGAAATTAATAATTTGTTTTTCTAATCAGTTTGTAATAAAGTTTACATGACACGTTTTGACCCTGGTAGGAGTAGATCTGGAGTATCTATTTCTTGCCTAGCCTAGTCTGTGACCTCAATAATTGAAACACTAAGAACAGTCATTTTGTAGAATACAGTTAGCTTTAGGACCACTCTATTCTGAAAAAATAAATCTTCCTTTTATGACTGCCTACACGAATCCCTGTTGATCAAATTCTACAAATAATATAAAATGAATACTTAAAATACAGGAACAGATATATGTGTTCTGCCTACTTCTTCTCCATAAAAACCCAGTTCATCATCCTGTTTAGAGTTAAATTTTTGATACAAGTAAAATCATGAATTGAAACTTGCCTAACCATAAGAATAAATAAAGAAAAAAATAAACAATTAAATCATCTTGACTTCTTATTAATCTTTAAAATAAATGGATCTGCTACTGGGTGTGCTTCTGGCTAGGAAACTTAAACAACACATCTAGAATTTTATGAAAAGTAAACTTTTATGCCCTCTTTGTCCATGGTTATTTGGATATACTCAAATAATCTTATCATTTAATATCTCTACTTATTTGTCATGGAATAATCTAGACCCTAGATATTAGTGTGCGTTATATAAAACTATCAAAATTCAAAGTCATTACTTTTGAGATTTTATTACATAAACTTTTCTTTTATTATCTCCTAAATACAGTATTAAATATGACTATTAAAAATAGAACAAAGCCATCAGTGGAGAATCTGCAGTAATTGTAAACATGGATGTCCAAGAATAGGCATAGGATTTAAACAGTTGCAGAGGTACCCCAAAACAAAGCAAAACTGAGTTGTTGAATTTGAATGTTCAAGCTTTATGGCAATCTACTGCTTTATGAATATTTTTCTAATCTTTGGAGGACGAACAAGATTCATAAATTCTGGTGCCATGAAAAACAGGAAACCCTAATCACCATACAGCTAAGAAAACAAAAACATTTAAGCGTGATATGGAAGAGAATGAATGAGGAAGCTAGTTCTGTGTTAAGTATCTATTTGGTGGCAAGGCGAGTAGCAGAAACACCTGGCTTTGGATTCTGTTAATGGCTGCAAACTCCATTCCATAATGTACAAATGGCACTGGTGCTGTCGTCAGCGGCAATGTGAATAAGTAGTAATGGACTGTAAACATGAACATCTAGACACTAGTGGCAGCAAGTAATGTTGTGTTGCTGTCCTCAATGTCACTTCAGCAGTGGTTTTGAATGTTTGTGGGCACTAACCCTGAAGATCTCGTTCCACCCTGTTCCTAACTATTATTGTACATCTATAACATCCTTTTAATAAACATTCCTATTTATCCAGTCAGAATCATCCACCAATATGCCATATTGACACAAGTGAGTCTAAGTATTATGATTATTTTTCCCTAACATATGGAAATTCACAGAACAAAAGTTCCTCTGGAATCAGTGTCTAGGTTCAAATCCTGGTGCTGATAATCAATAGATGTCTGATTAATGATAGTGTCTTAATCTCTCTATGCGTTAATTTCTTCATATGAAAATTGAGATAATAATAAATATCTCATGGATTTATTATAATGATTATATGAGGTAAGGCTGGCTAAGTATTTAGCATAGTGATTGGAACATACAAAGCAATCAAAATTAGTTAGCTGATTAAATGAGAACAGTAATAACAATATACTATGCCAGACAATGGAAATCCATACCTATGTATTTCAATATTCTGGTTTTCACAAAAGTAGCTATCAATAAGATTACATATTTAAATGAAACTGCTTAGGACTATATTATCTTAAATCACTTTTTTTCCCACAATTAATTTTTGAGGTTATTTATAAAATTTCCATTTCTTCCTACCACGTATTAATCTCTTTTCCTTAGGACTTATCTAGGCTCTATACTGAAATGGAAAATAAAAACTTTGTGACAAACTTGGCAATATATTGGGTCCAGCAAGAATTAAAAAAAAAAAAAAATTAGAAACACAAATAAAACATACTTATAGATTTTCAATCAAGCTATTTACACATAGAAATGAAATAGATAATGGAGCACTTGATAACATCCATGAATATGAAAACTTAGAGATTAGTCTATATATATTTTAAAGGAAAAACAAAAAAATATAAAGTAACAAAAAGGCACATGAGTATGTATTTACAGACACAGTTAATTTCATTTGCTTCATTATTTAAATACTATTACTTAAACAGTTTTTATATTACATTTAAATTTAATTGAATAAAATCAAGAATCTGGTATGAAGCGTACTTAGTAGAAAGAGAAATACTATGAAATTTGAGTGGTTAGTTTTCTTTATAAATAGAGACTACAGAGGATATTTTAAGTAGACTGAAAACACATGGCTTTGTGAAATGATTATATGTCTCATATATATTATATATGAGAATATATTATATATATCTATAACATAGATATATATATTTAGGGAGAAAAATAAACACATATCTTTTTCTCCTTAAAATCTACTGAATATAAAATTGAAGAAAGTAAGATTAACAATTAGCCTCAGACCTAGATGTACTTATGTTATAAGTATACTTAAGTTTTAATGCTTGACCTAGGCAGCTACTGCTATTAAAATATTTTTTTTAAATAACTCAGTTAACAAACGTTGTTAAAAAACAAGCAAAAATAAAAACAAACTTTTTTTTTAAGGCTCATGTGTGGTGCATGGTATATTTAAATATGCAAATATAAGTGAGTGATTAATGTATTCCCTAAACTATTGTAACTAGAACATTTTATGCTATACTTAAAAGAACTACTAATCAATTATAATTCAAGTAATAAAATTGTAAGGCAACAGGAATTATATAATTGAAAATCAGTCTTTTTTTGATAGGAAAAATAAATAAATAAATAAATAAATAGAGTCTCCAGATTATTGCTCAGAGCAAAAACATAAGAAAGAGTATTCAAGGGCACCTAAAAACTGATGGAATACTTCCCTTAAGTATTATTACCTTCCAGGTCACCTGTCCTTTCTCTATAGTCTAATAAAATCCATGTTACCATTTAAACTTTACTGGCATTTCTTGTTTAACTTTTCTTAATTTTCTGATCTCAAATTCATTCTCTATTTGGTCTTATACTTATTTATAATTGAGCTCATTTCTATCATCTACCTAAACCTTGAGCCATTCACAGGGAAATTCTATGTAGTATTCATCTTTCTATATATATTTAATGCAATAGCTACCACATGGAAGGCACAAAATAAAAATTTTAGAATAAAAAATAAATAAATGAATGATTGGATGATCATATAATGGTAGTAAATAACCTGAAAGTTTTTTGATAGGCAAAATCTCAACATGATCCACTAAACTTAAAAATTCATAATGCATTTTGACACTTTCATGAAAATGAAATAATTCATATTGCAATTTCAGATTATTCACATTTTATCTAGAAAAGCTTTCTGTCTCCGTTAAAAAAAAAGAAGTGAAAACTATGTGTTTTGGTTTTTGTAATATTGAAATTGAACTTGTGTACTACTGAAAAAAAAAAATGAAGATAGATGAGCTAGATTATTTTCTATTTTAAATGTACCCTGGAAAGCAGTATGTATATAAGCTCCATTTATCCCATCAAGGCACCAATTTATAGTAGTATTGAGTAAGTTATTTTCTGAGTAAAAACAAAACCAAAAACAAAAATCACTTTAATCCATATATATAAACCAGAAAAATCTTTTAAAGTTATAAAAATATTAATATAGTAAGCATTTGTGTATTTACACACACACATAAACTTTGTTTTTTTATTAAACCAAATAAAACACACACTTTTGCCAATGAATGCATGGGTAATGAAAGCAAATTTATAAAGAGATTCATCCATTCCCAGACAATAAAATCAGTACTGTCAGTTACATTTTTTCATCAAATCAGCTTGATAAATTCCAAGATTATCAGTGCTGTTCCTTAAACTCTGGAGCTGTATTGCCTGAGGGGAGTGTGGTAATATAAACCTTTTAGGTTAAAAGTGAAGAATTCTTACTGTGAAACTTAAAAGGCTCAGATTGCTATAATCATCAAATACTCTTCTTTCTCAACCCATTTCTCTTCTCATTTTGCAAGTCTTCTGTATGAAACATGACTGTAAGAAGGAAAGTCAGTGCTAGCTAGACTAAAGATCAGACTTTATAAACAGGTAAAAAGACAAAAGCTGGTCAAGAAATTATACTTGCCATGCTTAGTAGAAACAGTCTGATTGGGATTCTGCCCCTGCCACTGCAGCTGGCTTCCATTAGGCCTTTGTGCAGCATTTAGTGAACATCCTCTCCTTTGCTAGAAGGAAACCTAACCACTCCTCTTCGGGCCCTCTACTCCAGATTCAAAGTTTTGTGGGGGAGTAACTGATTGGCTGAACATGCCCAAACCTTTGGTCATCAAGGGCAGAGAAATGAAAGTTCGTACTACTGTCACTACCATGGTGAGAAGCAGGACACTACATCTCACAATAATACCCAAAATGGAGAGTCTCCCAAAACAAGAAAAAAAGCTGAAATCAAAACAGTCAAAACAAGCAAACTGAAATGTCTATGGCATTCTTCCAATTGTCTCATCCTTGCCTAAGATTTCAGTTACTACCCAATGACTACGTAATCTATATTTCCATCTAAAAACGCATTCCTGGGCTTTAGAGTCTTATGCTGATGAATATTTATATTTATATATTTCACACATCTCAAAAATTAAGTACAATGCATATATCATTCCTCATTGACCTCCCCCCATTCCCCTCCCAAGAGAGCCTGATCCTTAATTCCTATCTCAGCAAAAAGCTCAACCATCTCCTAATTGCCTAAACCAGGGAGTTATCTTAAAAATTGTTTCCTCTCTTACCTTCCCACTACATACAATGAATCACTTACCAAAACCAGCCATTTCTATATTCTGCTATCAATCAATTTCTACCATTTCCTTCATCCAAGCCTTCAACATTTGCTAGTTTGGTTATGGCAAATTCCTGATTTGCTTACCTGGAGTATCACTCTTCTGCCATACAGTCAATGTGATCTATCTAAAACTAAAATCAGACTATGTCAAATATATTCTTAAACGGATTCAAAAACTCCTTGTGATTCTCATTATGGTTTAGAAACTCATTACTATGGTTACAGACTATAGTGAGTTTGACACGTTTTGTTTCTCAGGCTCACTATTTTCTTAGCATCGCATAAACCAAGTTAATCAAACCACACTGTATCTATATATTTTTTAAATGAGCTACACTTTTTTAATAATAGGATATTAGGGAAAAAATAAATTCTGTATTAAATGTGCTCATTAATTATAAGACTTTTATTTTCAAAAATACCAAAATATAAGAAAAATGTGTGCATATATATATATATATATATATATATATATATATATATACTGTTTTAAAATCTTTTACCAGCAAATTCCTTAATGAAAAAGATCAAATATTTATCACTGTATCCTTATACCTAACAGGACAGCTAGTTAGCTAGTTATAGGGAATAATATGTAAATGTTTAGATGAAGGAATGAATGAATGAGTTAATAAATAAAAGAATTTATGAATGAAGACACATAAATTTTCTAGTTTATAGGAAACTAGACTTTCATATGAATTCTGATGAGGACCAATGGCTCTATGTGGAGTCTAAATATCTAATTTGTAGTGAAAATATTGTGACCTACTTGAGTTTCCTGAGATTGTTAATACTTGAAATAAGATATAAATTAGGACTATAATCATTGTCTCTGAAATTTCCCTAGTTGATATCTGTCACAGATTGTGCCCTCTGGAATCAGAGGAGAGTCTGGGGTACGTGATGTTTATTAGGTATCCCCACATGGGATGAGAGAAGTCAGAAAGCGGTAGCAGCCAAGAAAATGTCACGCTGAGATGCAGCCCTGACAAAGCCTCAGGAAAACCAGCAGGGAATTAGGGAGCGAGCATTGGGAGTGCCCACAAAGGTGAGGCCTTTGTGTGCTGTCTTGTTCATCTACAAACGGGAGCTGCTCAGGGAATTGTGTGACCTGGTACAAGCTGGTTCTCTGCGACTGAGGAAGACCCTGAAGGAGCTTCAAGGGTATCAGCTGTGTAGCAAGTCTTTCCTTTAAGAGGGATTCTGCTATCACATCTTTATTTCTCTAACTACATGCATTTTTGCAAGTTTTCTTAGTCCCAGGTAGTGAAGAGTAACTAGAATTCAAAATATGTCATCATTTTCTTTCTTTATAGTACTGCATAAATGCTTCATTGGGGTTGAGATATACTCAAATCAACGTTTTATTTAAAAATGGAAAATTAGGTAAGATATTATACTGAGAATTGATGGATCAAGTAGAGTACTTGCCAAATTACTAGTAATTGTGATATTTGAATAAACCTATAATACTTTGCCTTTGATAGAGTTGAAGGAATATACGGCTCCTGACACATGGTGAAATAGAATATGAAAAAGATGTAAAAACTTGTCTTTCCCCATGTTCCCTACTTCAAAAATAAAATCCATCCTACACACTCCATGTGTTTTTAATAACAAACATATGTACACGTAATGATATAGTATTTCAACTATGCTCAAAATACCTACAGTTTTAATGTAGTCTAGTAAAGAAACGGCAATAGAGTAAAAATGATTCACTGAAAAGTATAACAACAAAGCCATTTTAATATTTTATTTATGATGGCAAAAATAAATTTATGTTAAGTAGCTCACTGTAAATTTGGCTAAATAATTGGTGATATTTGACTAAATAATTGGCAAAATTTTAGAATTTTATCAAATTATAAGAACATAATGATCTGGTTGCAAGTCTACTACTAATAGGTGATACTTGTGTGTGGTGAACAACTGAATAAAGTAATTTAAAGAAGTGAAAATGAAAAAAAAATGACCAAAAAGAATGTAGTCATGAAAGCATATTACTGCTGTCAACTGAGCTATCATTTTTAATATATGGCTATAATTACATGTATTTAAAACGTGTTATTCATTTGACAGAGTATGCAAGACTTAACAATAAAAGTATGTTCAAAAGAGCTATGCAAAACAAGATCTCCACGAGATGCAATCATCATTTTAGCTCAGTATCTCACATAGTTCCAGTTACGTAGTAGCTTTTCAATAACTATTTGATAAATTTTACACACACACTCACACACACACACACAAATTCAGCCCAGATAATAATGTATTAGATATAAAGAAACTTAGAAGCAATGACATTTGTGTTTAACAGATTGATTTATCTTTATTCCTACCACTATGTAATATATAGAGAGGGTGCCAAAAAAAAAAAAAAATGTATACACATTTTAAGAAAGGAAAAAACTGTATTAAAATTGTAATATAATGAATGACACTAGCATTCATTTGATTAACGCAATCTTTTGAGCGGTCATGCTACACATTGCTACCGTAATTCAATTTGACTTCGAAAAGTAATACATAAATAACATTTCTTAAAATATGTACATTTTTTGGCACCCCCAGTATAAATAGATAGATAGATGATAGATAGATAGATACACACTGTATTGACCTAATTATTTTTTGGCTTTGACTAGGGACTAATTAGTTTACCTTCTTGAACAGTTGAGTAACTAATTCCCTCCTGTGGTCTCACACTCAAGGCCACTAAGCATCTGCCCTAATCACCCCACAACCAGTCATCAGACAATAAGACACCACTTATACCCCAAAGCCCAGGAAATTATTTGCATTATCCAATCTACAAGGAGTCCTGGAAATGCAACTAACCCCCCCCACATTTTGTACATATACTGTGTCCTACAGCTCCACCTTGCCTGAGGGTGCAACCCCATGTGGGCCTGTCTGACAGCCTTCTTTTGTTCAGAGGTAAAAATAGCAGAGTTCTGACTTTCATGTATCTGGCGTCTTTGTCCTTTCCATCAAAAGAATCTTTCAATTTTATAAAACAATCGGTGCTGTCAGCAGGATAGCATGGTCATTATCAATGACTTTGACAAATTTGTGGGGAGACTGCTCTTGGCTTACTAACTGGTTTCCAACTACCTGACAAGGGTTGGGACAGAACGATCACATTGGTGAGCACGCACTTTAACCTGTTGTCACCTGTTGAGTGGGCCTTTTGTTGCCATGTCTCTCTTTATCCAAATATCCTTGGCTTCAGAATGTGCAAAATAAACAGTAGTAGTTTGCTAATCTTGGGAGGCTAGACAGGGGTCCAAGAGGGGGCCCATTTTAGGGTAATAGGAGTAATAGGTCACCTAAGCTTAGCTTTCTGAGGACAGCGTTCCATGTGTTTCTGGTCACAGCCTGCATTTGGCAGGGGCCTCTTTTAAGGGTCCATCACTTTTTCAGAATTTGTGTTTCTTTATTATTATCTAGATAAGAATCATAGTTTCTCTGTGAGTGTCAGGTGATTCCTACAGAGGAAGGTGTTGTTGGGTTCCCCAGTGTTAGAGAAATAGCACCCTATCTCATTGCTATGATTGTGGCTCAGGTGGGGGTAGTGACCTACCTGTCCTTTTTGCTGCAACGTAACTTAGTGCTATTGCCAGCAAACGTCCTGGTCCCCAGACCCTCATGTGTAGGATGGGATGCAACCGTGGAGACCAGTAGCCCAATATTAAATGTAAAGGAGGTCTCTGGGGCAAGGTAATAAATATCTCATCGCTGCACCCATTGTCGTGCCCCCAACACCTGCCAAAATTACCCACTAACTTAAAAAATAAGCAACTCTTAGCGAGTGTACATGGGCCTTAGTAAGTACTCCTGCAAAGCAACGTGCAAAGGGACTGATACTTCAGATAACAGAGCTAACTACACCATCCGAGGATAGGTGGTTATAGCTCTCTAAGTGCAAACACTAATTCGTCCATGGTAGATGGGGAAGCTTTGGAACTACAGAGGGCTACCTACAAGGCAAGCCATGCCCCCTTTCATATAACCATCTAGAAGCCCAATAGTCATCAGTTAGAGACAGAAAATAAAATCCAGGGCTTCAGGGAGCTAGAAACCCAAAACAAAACAAAAAAAGAACAAAAAAACCTGGATATTAAGAATGAAACCTGGATACGGGGGGAAAGTAACATATACAAATATATTATTAACTTGAAAAGTCCACTGTTTGATCAGTTTGAAATACAAAATTTATTATAGAATTTATATAACAAAAAAATAAAAAGGGGACAGATTAGCTTTGTGCTTCTACAACATAGGTTCAGAATTAACTTTAACATTTACTAAAATACACCAATTGGGAAAGTTTCATAGGCTCAAATTACAGCTATACCTACAGAGGCCATTAATTTAAGCATAGTGCCCTCCATAACCTTAGGAGAATAACTAAATATAAAAGACAGTAAAAATAGATACGTCTCATTATAAATATAGCTTTGCCTTCATTTCCCATAGCCATTGTACCCCCTGCCCTAAAACATCCCATTAACACTCTGACTCAATGAGTAACAAATTAAAATTAAATTAAGTCTTTAGCACTTACAAAATGGCTTGATAAAAAGGGACCCTATGGACTACCAGTTAAAATAGTTTATACAGCCCAATATAAGTTAAAACAGGGTCTCTGAGGATTGAAACATTATATGAGATCTGATTAATGATGGATGATTGTCTCCACTGCTTCTCCACTTGACAGCCTGATTTTGTGTGTTCTAAACATGAAAGAATAAATGGTGCCTCATGGAGGACTACTACAACCTTAGGAATGTGGCCCTATCCAATAAGGTCCACCACCCAATATTGTTATTAAAATCACTAGCTTCATCCAATCAGCAACTGGTAAATATTTTGCTAGTATAGATTTGGCTAATATCTTCTCTCCAGTGCCTATTTTCAACAGCCTCTGCAGTTGCCTTCACCTATGAAGGAGAAAAATACTACTTTACTCAACTACCCATGGAGTAGCACCACAGTTTTGCTGTCACACACAGTCTTCGCATGGAAGTTCTTACCTGGATCCCCCTTTCTCCAGGGGCACAGGGATGACATTACAATGATGACATTCTCCTGCAAGTTTTGTTTAACACATTCATTAAGGAAGGACATACATCTAATATCTTTGAGTCCTTTTTGGATTCTGGAGGCAATATATTCCTCGTCTGCAAATTTCACTTAATCTTACTGGTATGACTACTTACAACTCACTTTAAATGGAGCTCCTTCAAAAAAAAAAAAAAAAACACCAAAAAAACAAACAAACAAACAAAAAAGGCTCTAGAACCCATCCAAATTAAAATCAATAGGCACTCACATTAGTGCCCTCAGAGTCTCCTTCACTGTAGAAGCTTTAACAACCTTCTCTCCTGCCTCCTTGAGGCTCTGGACTACCTATGATGGCCATAAATTAATCATGGGCTTCCAATGCAAGAAACTGCCCTAGTTTTCATTGTGCTATATGCCATTAGAGAGGAAACTGCTGGTCAACTACTTGGCTTTCCTGGAAATATACTCTCATAGATCCTGAGCCTATGATCCTCCATCCTGAGCTGTCCGTTATGCTTTTGGTCATAGATTCAGCATCCTACAAGTTCAGCACAGATGCCAAGGATTCCACAACAGGATAGAAACAAATCTGGTCCCTCTGACATATTTTACCTACAGAAGGAGAAGGCCTCCAGTGTCCTCAGTCTGTTGCCAGAGGAGGTCACCCTTGCCCCAAACCCCTTGGCTATCTGGGAAGGACATTTTGACTAACTTAGTGAATAGCAGTGGAGTTTGCAGAGTGTGCAGGTGGCTCTGCCAGTATAAGTGATAAAGCACAATGGAATATTGCTACTTTTCACCCCTGCCCTGATAAAGAATTGAACCCAAGGATCAGTGTACTTGGCCAAACTTCAGGCAGTCATGTTATCAGTGGATGTCAGCAAATTACTCTATCTGTGTTTACAAACTTTAAAGCTATTGCCTAAGAGTTGTCCCATTGAGGTTCAAAAAGCTCGTAGATTCTCTTGCTTCACAATTACCCAAAATGTAAATCAAACTTATATGTCTCTATGTATAGTAAGGCCACAATACAAGGCCTTACTAGGTCACCTTTGGAGTATCATACATTACTGACAGTGACCAAGGCAAACATTTCCCTTCTAAAAATACACAAGGGCTCCTAAAAAGGTATTAAAAGGAACTTTTACCTCTTAGGTAGGTCCCAGGCAGCTTGTTCGAGAGACCTAATGAGTTCCTCAAAGGACTACTATTTAAGTTAGAAAATGACAAACAGACAACTAAATGAGTCTGTATCTTGTTCCAGGACTTGATTCAAAGTCCTCTGAAAGACTCATATGTAAGATCAACTTTACAAATCCTTCCCATTGCCCTTTCTATATTTAAACTTTGATAATTCTTCCCGCCATGTATATATACCCAGGCACTTTACCAAAACAGATACTTTTACACTCCCATGTACTTCTACTTTGTTTAGGACAACTGATGCTCTACCTGTGAATCTTCCCTGCTATGTAACCACTCAAATTACCCAAAATAATCAAGCTCAAGACTTCAAGGGGTCAATATATGGGGTGGGGGGTGGGGAGTTGTTTGTTTATTTAAAAGTTGTCAACAGAGTTTTGAGGCCTGAGCTAGAGGCCAGTCAATTCCCCTTTTCTGAGCAATTGTGTTCTCACATATCTATCATCACTGAGTCCCAGCAGAAGCCACACCAATGGCAGGTAGAGCCCCTCTGCAGATTACATATTATATACAGAAGGTATAGCCATTTCCAGGTTAGTCAATAACATCTGTTCAAGATAAATCTGTTATTAGATGTTGCTATGTCTTCTTACTCCAAGTGACATATTTACTTTGTAAGTAGAAAATAAGATCAGAGATTAAAAACTGGAGACTTATAAAGCAATAAACTTAATAAGAGAATGCATTTAATGTTCTGATTTCCCAGCATGCTTATGCAGGTAAGCTCATGGAAATAAACCATTGTTTATACCATAACAATATTTTAAGATACATAAAATGTACTTTAAACAAAAATTGCAAAGCAGCAAAAGACTTAAGTTTGAAATAATCTTATCACTATTATGAAAAAAATTTTTAAAAGCCTAAAAGACAAGGTATTGATATGATTTTGAGACATGGAAACCTGTCAAAATGTCATCAAATGCAAAGAGTAAATGAAACTATAAAACAGTTCTTAATTTTAGATTTTTTTCAACCTTATATTTAATGAAAAAACACAAACAGAAATTTTGTGAACAGTTAAATGCTAAGTATTATGGGAAAACAGGAAAATTTAAGATCTATAATTCTCATGAGAAATCTATATTTTGAAATCCACACAAATTAACAATATAAGAATTATGCTGAGGCAAAAGATAATTATATAATTTTGTTTTTATAATTGAAATAGGTTTTTATTGTATAAGTGAGGATCCTATCACACAGAAAGTTTCCATACTTTTATTGGGCTCTAGTTATGACTATTTCATTTTAGCTATGTGGACTTCAATAAAGTATTAAAACCTGCTGTCTAGTTCCAGAATAATTTAATGATGAGTCCTCACATGAAAGTAAATAGGAAAAGATAGTGATGTGTCAGTAAGCCCAGTAGAGATTCAAAAATGAGAAAAAATATTATTTAGTGTCAGTAAGTATCACCAAAAGTTTTCTGGAAGTTTTGCAACTTGAGATGTTTTAAAGGGTGGAGACAAAGGGGGGGGGGGGATGAGGAGCAAGAATTTAAATTGTCAGTTTGAAGATCAGTGATTAGAAAGCCTAGCATGATTCAAGTGTTAATGTAAATAAAAGATGAGTGGAAATTAAAATTTAAAAGTATTAAAATTAGTATTATGTGCATTAATGCATATAATGCATATATCAATGTATATAATACATATAATGTACATTATATAGAATACAAACTTCATATAATCAATGAGGAAGAAGATTTGGAAAAGAGTGCACTAATGCCCTATCATAAAACCACAGTTTTAAAAAAGTTTGACAATGTCATGCAAAAATAATAAAAAGCACATTAAAGATTAAAACGTACTAAAATATTGATATAAGAATTGATAGCTTGTGGTTGGGGGGGGAAATGAAAGGAACATACCGTATTTTGCCATGTATAATACACACTATTTTGCCCAAATTTTTAAGGGGAAAATAAGGATGCACATTATACATGGGTAGTACTAATTCTGTATCTATATAAATGTCTTTATTTTATTTATGCTTATGAGTTAAAAGAGTAACTCTAGAAATCAATAACTATATCCGCATGCAAAATAATACCCTGGAACACATTAATCGGTTTTGTTGAACTTATGACAAACTCGTAACGACCAAGAGTTCTTGGCCTTTTATGATGCATAAATGTTGTAAATTTGTTACCAGTACACAAAATTTATTGTACTTTGTGTCTGTTCTTGTGCTTTGTAATTATTTGTTACATAAAATTTATTGTACTATATGTTAAAAAATAAATGCTAAAATTCCTTTATAATACAAAAAACAAGTACCTAAATGTAAACATATAAAAATTTGATTTAAAAATTAAAATGAAAGATTTTTTCCCCTGAAAATTTGGGCCAAAAACATGGATGCACATTATACACGGGAGCACATTATACATGGCACAATACAGTGTATTAAAGTCATGACAGAATCACTAAATTTAATAATTGGAAAATATCTAAGGACATTTATTTCAACAAATTCAACATTTCTTAAATCTCTTCTACAATAGACCTGGTATTTGGTTATAGCTCAGGCTTGAAAATCCCAGGGACTCAGTCCCTTCATCTTTTATTTCAATAGTCAACTTATTCTTTGAACACTTCTTGTTCTTATTCTGGTATTAAATACTAGTTCAGAGCTTAGACCTCTGTACTTTTATCTTTTCCAAGCTGTATACCAATATTTCCTTCATTATATGATATAGTATTAAATCCGCATACAAGTAATCCTATTTTACTATGTTCTTTGAAAATAGAGTGTCCCTATTCAAACTTAAGAATTACAGTATCTGGTCTACAGTACAGGGGAGTTTTCATCCCCATTATCCTACATTCTTTATTTCAATTTACATAATTATATATTTTCTTGGCCAAAGTATGTTCTCTCAGATTGAATATAACATCAGGTCATAAGGTTGAATTTTTTTTTTCACAATGCTATCATTAAGAAAACTTATCTTTTATTTACTTGTAAAGTTGGTATTTTGAAAACATGTACAAATCTACTCTTACACCTTTAAATTTATACTTATTACTTAAATCTCTGATATCTGTCTGTTATTTTTACATTTGACTATTATCAAATGTAAAAATCATGGTGTTTATGGCATATACAAAGTTAATAGACATATTTTCTATATATTTGTTAAAATGTTGAAAAATACAGAGTAGGAAAAATTTTTAAGAATGATAGTTAATTGAAAGTAATCCATGACTAATTGGATTAAAGTCTAGATCTTGCTATGAAAGAGGGTAATAAGGGAAATTCAACTTGAGAATGAAATGGAAGGATATCAAAATGTTCCTGGACAACAAAGAGAAAAAAGTAAAGTAACTTCCTTTATTAATCACTATATTTAAAATAAATGGTATAGTCCATAATCTCCACCACATACATTCACAAATAAGTATGCTCCATGTGCTACACTATATTGTTACATAGTGTTTTTCTCTCCTGTTTGTTTTCTCTTCCCACCTAGAAGGAAAACTCCTCAAGGGTAGGGGACATGAAACTCTATTATTGATAACTCCACAGTACCCAGAACAAAAATGAGCATATAATATTTATAAATAATCACATATTGATTGATTTAACAAAATATTTCATTAAACTTGTGGTTGAAATTTACATGTTAGTCAATAGTAAAGGCTTTTTAAATTTTTGATAATTTATTTTTGCATTCATTTGTTTTAAAAAATGGTTGTCTAAAGAATAAAACAGCATTGAGATATTCAAAAAATATTTAGGCTAGTTTCAAATACAGAATTCCATATAGAATATGAAACACAACAAGTCTATTAAATAAGCCAAAATATCAAGTCACAGCTTCCTAAGCTGTGGATGCTTTCTCAGCTGGAAGTGACTAACTCTAGGTGTCAAAGCATCCTGCTGATAGCTTAGCTCTTATATGACAGTAGTGATTAAACATTATCCATATTTTTATTTATTTAATCAAACTGAATCATAATTTTCAAGGCAAATAAAAGATACATTTGTCACAAATATTCATAGAGCTGTCCTCAAATGATACCATGGATTAGATTCCTTCTAACACAGAGAAGATATTCAAAATTTCAATATAATGTGTCAAAAGTGAAAATTAACTCCTTATTCATCTTCCAAGTAAAGAAAGGAAACACTGTCTATGGCCATAATCTTGCCAGATTTTCTCTTCCAGATATGCACATAATAATAAAAAATATATATATATATTTTTAAATGGCTCTTTTAAAAACGTATTTCTTTCTAACTGTGTGGGAAAGTAAACAAAGTAGGCTTCTCTCTGCCCATGTCATTTCATAAGATTCTGTTTTTGTTTTTTCCCAAAGAAATGTTACCAGGAATCAGGAAAACCCAAACCATAAATTGATAGGATTAGAAATAAAAACTGTGTATAAATAAAAGAAATGAGCCCTTCCAGTC
The DNA here is from genome assembly GCF_036562045.2 of Rhinolophus sinicus. NCBI lineage: Eukaryota > Metazoa > Chordata > Mammalia > Chiroptera > Rhinolophidae > Rhinolophus > Rhinolophus sinicus. The sequence continues at coordinate 173,309,847 of NC_133751.1, read as the reverse complement.
TTTCAGGCTGATAAATGATTGGAATTTTCCTTTGCATCTTCCTGAGAAACAAATTTAAGGAGCAAAAGCCATCATTTTAGGTTCAGCTCAACCTATCTGCTGGAAGACTAAAGTTGTACTGAGAGAGGCCACCTCTGGTCCAGGTGCTATTTAAAATTGATGCATTCATTTTTGTATTACATCTTTATCATTGCACACAAAAATGGCCCATTTACTGATTAAACCAAAAAAGATTGTTTAATCAGGCTCTTTTATATGTGCTGGCAATAATGCTTTGAAAAAAATAAAGAAACCTTTGTGTATTTTATATTTTACTGGAGGTGAGGAAGACAGAAAATGAACCCATTATAAAATAATATGTAATTTTATGGAGTGATGAGTACTCTAAAGAAAACTGACGCAAATAAAGAAATCAGAGTTAATTTATTCCTTCACTTTTTTAACAAACATTTATTGAACACATACTATAAGCCAGGTACTTTTTAGGCAAGTGAGGCCCATCAGTGAATAATAACAAACAAAACAAAACAAAAAACCATCCCTGGTAGCATTACATTGTAAGAAGACAATCAATAAATATTAATAAGCAAATAACATATGATGGTAATAAATATAAAGAAGCAAATAGCATGTGATGTTAGGAGGTTTAATGTGCAATGGGGAGTTCTTCATATGCAACATCAGAGGAAGAAAGAAGTTGACCTAGTTAACAGATGAAACAGCACAAAATGTTGGTGCAAGCTTTAATTGGACTTCTGCCATATTTCAGCTCCACTCAGGGCAGGCCCTAAAGTCAGCAGCAAAGGGAATTGGGCAGAGCTATAGGCAATGAACTCAATAATTCAGTTCTCATGAAAGGAGAGATAGTAAGAGGTATAGATATATAGTGATTCCTGGATTGTGCCAGTCACTTGGATAATTGGTCAGAGGTCTCAAATAAAAAAGACTGACAAATCAGGACTAAGAAGGCCTGGGGAAGAAGTTATGTGGATGATCACATGGAAATGGGCACAAATCAAACAGATATGGGTAACTAATGTTGATTTCAATCAAAGAGACTCCATCTCCAGGGAGGATCTCTTCAGCAAGGTAGAAAGGATGATTATTCCAATGTTTATACAATGGACTTATCACCAGAGCAGTCATAGCAGAAGTCATTAAGACTACGCATGGGTCTAATAAAATGGATTTTTCCTTACCAAGGCTGATCTACTTCCTACCACTGTTGAATGCCCAACCTAATAACGATGGAGACATCGTTTCAGTCTTCCACGTGGCACTATCTTGGGAAGTTCAGATAGCCACTTAGTGACAGGTCAACTAATATGACCCCTCTTCCCATGGAGGGAACATGATTATCCCTTTCTGGGAAAAAAAAATGCACACTCTGAATACTCATTTGCCTTCCTTCTCCACAGGGCATCCATCAACACCACCATCCGAAGGCTTACAAAATGCTTGACATCTTAACAGAAGATTTATGTGGCACTGCCTCAGACCAACTTACCTAGTTTATCATAAAAGATGTATGGTGGTGAATCAATGACCATGAGATTCATGGTTCTTACTAATTACATGATAGAATAAAGACTCAATTAAGGAACAAGCTCAGATACAAAATTCCAGGGTATTGTTCTCCAGGATATGGTACGTACACTGAACCAACAGCTGATATTTGAGTCTGGGAAACAAGGAGAAGAAGTAGGATCCCCTCCTCCCCATTTACCCACTTACTCACTTTTAAAATCTGTGCTTCTCATCCTTCCTTAGACTTTGCCAATTTAGAGGTGTTATTTTCCAAATAGAGAAAAGAGGTATGACTACTTGGAGCTCCTAATTCTAGTGAAGCTGGAATGTAATGGTGAGCATAGTCTATCTTGCTGACCATGAGAAGATATAGCTGCTACTATACAATAAAGTCAGAAAGAAATACATCTGGAACCCAGTGGATTTGCTGGAATATCTCTTGGTGTTTTTGTAACCAGTTAGATCACTGAAAATGTCAACTATTTAAAACACAACCCCAAAGTAATAAGCTCAAAGTAATATGGGAATCACAACCCTTAAAGGTCACCCCATCCAAGAACCTAGATTATAGCTAAAGGTGACTAGCTGGAGCTTCCTTTGATAACACCTTTTACAGTTTGTTTGTCTGTTGGTTGTTTTGTTTAGGATATAGCAACTAACAATAACATTTAGAGATTGGACTTTCAATCTTGTTCTCAGGGAAGAATTGAAGGTAAGTATTGAATATCTTAGCAGAGTATGAGCAGATCTGAGTTGAACAGGGAGAGACTGTAATAAATTCAGTTTATGCATCACTCCCTCTCTCCTGCCTGTCCTTACTTTTTTAGTGGAGTGGCCCCTAGTGACTAGTAACGTTATCATCCTGTGCTCACATCCACTTCAAAAGAATCAGAGGCTCACTGGATATGCCCTCACTTCTATAAGTGCCTCACTTCTAACCTACACTTAGAGCACCTTCCTTTCCTCCCACTGGGTTTCTGATCATCGTGAAGTATAAGACACTGGTTCCTCAGCAGCCACTATAAGTTCAAGGGGGTTATCACTCAATGGGCTGAACAGAGAAGGTAGCAGACACGTAATACAGATTTTTTTTTTTTTTTAAATCCCTGCTCTTCCTAATATAAACAGTCTAGCGAAGTAACCCTTCTAAGGGTGTCTGACAAAACAAAAAATCACTTGTCCCGAAGTTAGAACCTGCTCAGCAATGTAACTCCTTGTATATATTTGCTTTGTCCCTTATCTGCCTTACTCTAATGCTCCCTTCCCCTTTCCCCATGAATCCAAGGGACTGTAAGACCAATAAAATTTGTACTCCACGAATTTTGTCTCAGGTCTGCTTTTTAGGGAACATCGACTAAGATAACATGCAATAAAATGTTTGCCCACATTTACTGTCATCTATAGGGGCCATAATGATATCGACTATGGGAACATTAGAAAACACACATCTGCTGAAGAAAAATCAGCATCTATGTGAAACATGTTAAGAAGACTTTACCTGAAGACAATGATTTAACACATGTAGCTGCAGAAAATTCATTTATATACCACTCTGTGCAGCATGAATGATTATATAAAAAAGTGATTATTCTTCTAAATTAAATGTACTAATTTTTGCCTCCAAGTTGCTTTGTTCATGTATGAAAACTGAAGATACTATCATTAATGCATCGACTCTCTTAGCAAAAAGCATTTCTCAACTAGTTTAATAACTGCAGTTCATTTACATGAATCATTATGTGTATCAGTAAATGTTAATAAAGCTCTTGAAAATGTATTCTATAAAAAGTAAAATATTTGATATTGTGACTGTTATAAATTCTGTTAAAACTTCAGCATAAAATTATTTCATTTTGTGTTGATAATATAAATACCAATCTTAAGGTAGTACTATTGTGGTAATAAAACTATTATATACTTCTAGTTATTTTAGTATACCCTTATTATACTTAAAAGTATTATTTTTGGACATTGAATAGTACAGTGGCCAAAATTCTAGTGCAGAGAAAAGAAAACATAAAAATATACAAATAAATATAAGCTATAACTATCAAGTAATGATAAGCCCTTTGAAAAGAAGAGAAGAGAACGTTATGATTGGGGTGTGTTAGATTAGCTGATCACTGAAGTGTATTTTAGCAGATACACAGATGAAGTGATGCTGGAGCCACGTACATATCTGACAGAAGAGCAACCTAGGCAGATGCAAAATACTACTGAAAAAAGGACCTAATTTGAAACGGAGACTAACTTGATCTTAAATTACAAAAAGGCCATTGAAATTTGAGGAGAGCTAGCAAAGTGTTTGATGGATGTTAAATATATGAAATTGTAGGAAGAGACTGGACCAGACCATGGAAGGCCTTGTAGGCTCTTGATTTTGTTTGTTTTTTTCTTCTTCATTGTACCTGAAGGATAGTACTGGAAAATTTTTGAGGGCTGGAGTAACATAATCTGGTTTATGTTTAGAAACTTTCTTCGGCTTGTTATACGGGAAACAGATTGTAAGGACTGATGCAGAAGTGGAGAGAACAATTACACAAACAGTGGTAGACATAAAACTGTTTAAAATTAAGACAGGAAAGGAACATAGCACATTTGAATGGTCTCTGTATACTAAGCACTGTGCTGGGCACTTGCATAAACTATGTAATATGGTTAATAGGTATGTGTATATATTAATTGATTTGCTACAGGAGCACACTACAATAGAAAGTTTCAATCGCATGTGAATTATTCAAGAATATATGAAGATAATACACAAATAAATAGTTAAAAATAAATGCAATCTAAAACTCAGAATTTCTCCTATGATGACTAAGGTTCAGTACAAAAATTAATGAAATGATATTATCTCAACATGTATTTGCAAATACGAATAACTGGTTATGCTCAACAATAGCATATGCAAAAGATTATTATAAGTTCTATTATCTGAATTAATGAATGCTCACCTCATTTGATAAGGTCACATTGACTCCCAACACGTTTCTTAATACAATTTTATCATTCAGCTTTAGGAATCTGTTTAACTAATTCTGTATATTTCTATAAAAAACAAAAATCACAAAGAGATTAATTCCTACAGTAGTCAGACAGAAATAAGGAAGAAAACAAACGCTTCCTGGTTTAGCATACTCCCAAGCTTTATGGTTTTAATATATTTAATTATTCACTATGTAGATATTTAATGGTAGATAAGATATTTACCATGTTTCCCTGAAAATAAGACCTACCCGGACAGCTCTAATGTGTCTTTTGGAGTAAAAATAAATATAAGACTGGGTCTTATATTATATTATATATTATATTATATGAGACCCGGTCTTCTATTATAGTAAAATAAGACCTGGTCTTATATTAATTTTTGCTCCAAAAGACGCATTAGAACTGATTGTCCGGCTAGGTCTTATTTTCGGGGAAACACGGTAAATGTTTCTTTGATATAAATCCCTATATTTTATTTCCTACTTCAGGTTCCTCAAATTTCTTGTTCCATAAGAATAGTGATTAGTATTATAGAATTACACATAAAGTGACCACAGATACAAGATCTATGAGTCCCTCACTTTCTGAATATCTACATTTGATGGTTGTACTACTCTCTACCTCTGTGGGATGAATATAGACAGTTGCTTAAAAGGAAAATAGTTTGGTTTGAAATTAAATTTATGTGCAATATTATCAAATCATCCTTGGAGGTAGAACCTGGAAACAAAACATACGACAATGCCAAATGTGTTCCTCAAGAGGCCAAATAAATTAAATCTCCAGCAGGGAAGATACATAAAGACTAGATTGCAACATACATGTTCTGCAGTCAGATTAATAAGTAATTAAGTATTACTTATAATTACACAAAACTGTGGTGCTATCAAATCATTTTATTACACTGCTAATTACACTAAAACCAATACTCTTTTTAAAGTATTTTCTATCTTCTTCTAAAGATAAGTAGTTAAAAATAACCATGATTGAAGTTATCATTACAGTATTACTAGATATTATATACATTAATAAGTCTCTTATCCCCCCAACTAAAGGAAATTGTAGACAAAAGGGCCTAATGGGATAAAAGAGTCTCTCTAGGAACAATAAAATTTCTAAAAGAACCCCCACTCTTGCTTTCATTCTCATTCAGTTTACAACTTTGAAAAACTGCAGTTCCCAAACTCTGTTCCTAAGTGCCCCTGGGGTACCTCAATGAACTAATAGAGGCACTATGGGATATTTTAATACTTTAAGGAAAACAGAGTAACATCTATTGGGGATCATGTAAAGTAAAACTATTAACTTGTTTGGATCGAACTACTCAATAAATGACAGTTAACTTTTTGTTTTGTTTTGTAATTTTATTTAATTTATGCCTAGAAATTAAAAAAAAAAAAATACTGAGACACTAAAGATGCTCTAACCTGAGAGATTTGGGGAATCATTGTTTTATATTTATTTCAGGACAACATGCAGTGGAACCTCTAATTTTACCAGATGCATGCCTGTGATAAATTAAAAAAACAGAGACTTAGAGTATTTTTTAAAAATATCCCTTCTATCAATGATAGCCAAAATCTATTACCCAACTATCAATATGGGGAATACAAAGATTAAATAACAGATTAGGATTCTTAGCAAGAACCAAGAAAGGAATAAGCAGGCATGATTTAGATATCAGGATATGGAGAATTTAGCCTCTTAAATTTGTTATGTATCATCTGGCGCTGTCTAAATTATCTGTTCAGATTATTAGAATACACATGACTCCCAAATAAAAGCACACAGAAGAAAAGGGAAACTCATCAATGTTAATTTGAACATGTACACCTGTTCAAGGAGCCTTATAACAGCCTCTGAATTGCCCAAATATAAGGTAGGATCTTTCTTCAATTGGGATAATTTAAATTATACTTATTTCAGGAATAAGAATCGAATAGATAGATAGATAGATAGATAGATAGATAGATAGATAGATAGATAGATAGATAGATAGATAAATAGAGAGAGAGAGACATTTATGCCTAAATACATGTTGGAAGATGGGGAGACTTGGCCTTTTGAGGGAAGTATTAATTACAATACTATCATGCAGCTAGACCTGTTTTGCAGACAGGAGGGCAAATAGTCAGAAGTTCCCTATGTTTAGGCTTTTTTCGCCTGGAGAAACAACCCAGATCTCTGTAAGAAATGTAGTGTCGACCCGACTCTTTTGGCAGTGATCATCTCCTCCTAAGGAGACCCCTTCTGTGGGGACTCTTCCTAAGGGGACTCCTCCTAGGGAGACTCCTTCTAAGGAGACTCTCCCTAAGAAGACCCCTCCTCAAGGGACTCCTCCAAAGGAACCTCCAACGGGATCCACCTCTCCTGAGGAGGACCCTTCAACAAACACCCATCTCCTAATCCACCTATGAACAGGAATGCCTGAGGCTGAGGTAACTGAAGGAAACAAGTGACACTTTTAAAAACCAAACAGCTAATTCTCAAGCCAGACCCCTTACTCTGCTGCTCTAATTCTAAGTCCTGCAGGGACCACTCGCAGTGGGATCCATCACAAGGGAAATCCCCTTTAGATTGGAGTCCCAGAGTACTAACATTCTAAATAAGCCTCCTTTTAAAGTCATGTTATCTCTGTTGCAGAATTTGTCAAGAAAATAGCTTAGTTTATTTACTTTGGGATCTCATAGAGTTAGGAACTAATAAAATATTAACAGATAAAGCTTTTCAGTAATAATACAGTGTAGATGTTTGGACAGTGGTTTCTCACCATCTGTTGGTAACCTAACATTTCAGTTTTACTGAGTTGTGCTAAATAATAAAAATTATTAAATATCTAGGTATTTCAAAATAACAAAATGCTGAGGTGTTAATTATTAGGTAGGTCTAAATTCATCTATTCTGGTTTCTTGTCAAAGGAATGTTAAGAGATAAATTAAGATCTGCTAATAAATATATCATATTTTATTACAAAAGCCTATGCTTTTGAAGGTTGCCAAATATATTCTTAGATTTGCCAGTGGAAGTGCTAATTGCTTGCTTTTGGTTTTCAGTAAAAAATTAAGGTTCTGAAGGTTATGGATTCTAACATGGAAGAAAATGGTATGTGTTTTCAAAGAAGGTATAAGGTATGGAAATACATTTTTGAAGGCACTGAAAGAAAACAGTTTGTCCTAAAGATGGTTATTTCTAAATGAGTGAAAAGAGACAAACTAAGAGGGACTGGGAAAGTTGTAGAAGTATGTGAAAAGTTTTGACAGTTTTATATATAGTTAAGGTAAATATAATTAACTAAATAAATTTAAATCTCCAAAGTAAGCTAGTACAAAATAAAAGTTAAGTTTTCTCTCTCTAATAAGATAAAGTTTGTTAGACTATTGATCTGCTACTGACATTATGAAAAAGTTTTCTATCTAAAAAAACAAAGATTATATACATCAACAAAATAATTTTCTATGTTTTATATTTTCTCAATCAGGTCCTTGGTTACTAAAAATTAAATTTAAAAACTAAGTTTTGCTAAAAGTTAAGTAAATTTCTATATTTTAGAACCGCTAGAGCTCATGTGAATTCCTCGGTATCAGCTATAGGCCAATATAAGGAAGCTTAGCCTAATATTTTTCCCTAACTGGCAGGGTTCTGGCCCACTGTTACATCCCTGATTAAGAGGCTCAGATCCTAGAAAAGGCCAGGAATTTGTTTAAACGTCTTTAACAGCCAAGGCAGAAAAACGAGAAATAAAAGAACAGTGAGACCAGAGGATGAGATCAGAGACAGGCCAGACTTTTGGCCACAGTTATAGACAACCCAGGGCTGAATCCACCTCAAGACAACCCTAAAGCCCCAGAGAGAAAGCGCCAGATAAAGGAGCTTGCTTTGGATGTGGAAGCCCAGAGCACTGGAATAAGGAGTGTCCTAGTCCTCCAAAACAGCCGTGCCCCGTGTACAGACTAAAGGACACTAGAGGAGGGAGTACCCCTTGTTCTGAAGGGAGTAGGGACCAACTCCCTCCCCAAAAATAGCTTTCATCACTGTTGGGCCTGAAGTTCCCAGTGGCTCCCAAGCTATTCTCATCACAGAGGGTAAAACTGCAGGTGACCCTGATGTGGCAGGTAAGCCTATTGATATCCTAATTGATATAGAAGCCATTTATTCTGTCTCAACTGCTCACTCTGGACCTTTTTTCTCTGAAAACTGCTTGGTTGTAATGATAAAGACAGTCCTCAGATTTGGGCTCATTTTACTCAGCCTATTTCTTATCATTGGTCTATACCTTAAATAAAATGTAAAATGAACAAATTAAACTTTAAAAGGACTCTAGAACGATTTAAGTAAGGAACTAGACCCTTAGCGCTTGGCTGGCCAGCTTGCCTTCGGGCCATAGCTACAGCTGCCCTCCTGGTTCCTGAAGCAACCAAGCTCACAATGGGACAAAGTTTAACAGATGGGAAAAGACTTAACTGTCTTTGCCCCTCATCACATTCAAGGGCTTTTAAATGCTAATAATAGTCACTGGTTCACTGATAGCCACCCCCTGCAGTATCAGGCCCTCTTATTAGAAAGTCCTGTAATCCAAATACAGACCTGATCCACCTTTAATCCTGCCGCATTCCTCACAGAGATGGAGGAAGAATTAACTGCCAAACAAATTTTAATGCAAACCTATGCTGCCAGAGCATATTTACAAGAAATACCCCTAGACAACCCAGATTGGACTCTCTACATTGATGAGAGCTCTTTTATAAAAAATATTACACAAAAGGCCGGATATGCTGTAGTTCCTCTACATAATATCTTAGAAAATACAAACCTTCTCTCTGGGGCCAGCACACAACTAGCTGAACTAATAGCTCTCACCCAAACACTAGAACTGAGTAAAGAAAAAGGAGCCATAACTCGGCTAATCAATGTGTTAGCTTCCCTGGCTGCTCCAACCAGTGCTTTCATCCACCTCATAGGCTGTCTATGCCATGAGACAAGAGTTAGGACAGGTCAGAAATACAGTAATCAAAAACAGAGCTGCCATAGGTTATCTACTTCTCAAACACTATCAAGGATGTAAAAAATTTAAAGGGTTATGCTGTTTCAATCTCTCTAATAATTCACAGTTAATCAAAGATAAAATTCAACAAATTAATAATATAGTTTCCAATATTAAACTAAAAACAAGATTCTTTGTCTTCCTTACTTCCTGGCTTCCCAGTTTAGCAGGACTTAAGGAAACTTTTCTCATTTTTCTTTTATCCATTATTATAGGTATTACCTCATGCTGCTGCCTACAATGAGTCTCAGCTTACAGACTACCCACTGGTAGGCTATGATGCCTACAAGACAACAACATCCTCACCTGGACTTGTTCATCTACGGGGGGTCCTTATATAGACCTCTGGACAAGCCCTAGCTTCTGGTCTCCTTCTACGCCCCTCCTCAGCATGAAGTAGCCAGAGTAGTCATTGCCTCTATTCCCTAACAGCAGTTAGGGTTACATCTTCAGAGGGGGGATTGAGGCAGGTTAGTTAGCATATCGCTAGGTAGACAGGGGGATCCCTGGTGGAATAAACAGAAAACAGCCATATCCTGAAACTCTGGGTTCAGGAATGTCTCCTTCACTTCAGGACAATAAATTATCTCAAATCCTTTTTGGCTGGACAAAGAGGCAGATCTGATAGCTAGGAATGGGTTATTTCGCTAATCCATTCAGGATGGGCAAACAGGAAAAAAGTGATAGATGAATTCCATTAGAAGTCTACAGCCCCCTTCCCCAAGCAGGTAAGGGAAGGTAAAGTAAGAACTTTTGCCTCCATCACTGGGCACCCCCATTCCCGACCCCCTCCCGCTCGGGAGCTCTGACCCTTTGCTTTTAATAAACTTTCTTCCTTTACAACTCTTTGCCTCTCCCTGGTCTGTGTGTCCATTCTTCTGGACAAGAACATTCTTCTGGTCTGATCAAGAGACATGATCCTGGCCAACACCCAAAAACTGCCAGCAGATCCAACATCATTACATCATCACTAGAAGAAGGAGACACGGATGAGTGTTTTGTATACGTAATAGGATGCGAAAACACAATATCCATAAAACGCAGTACACTATAGAGTATCAGTTGTCTACCCTCATGATAGCTTGCCTGACAGGGAGCTGCAGTTCCAAGGCTGCCCAGCATCACAAAGAGAGAGTATCATACTGCATATGTCAGCCTGTGAAAAGATCAAAATTCAAAGTAGGATTTATACTGTATGGATATTGCTTTTGCACCATCATAAAGTGAAAAAATGTTAAGTCCAACCATCATAAGTCGGGAACATTCATACCTAGAAATAAATTTAATCATGCAGGCACAAGACCTGTACATTAAAAAAACAGCAAAATAACAGTGATTTTTTTTTTAAGACACAAGTAAAAGCCATTTATGGATTGGAAAATTTTATGTTGTTAAAATATCGATACTTCTCTCATTATAGATGCCCAATACATGACTGGATATTAGGACTGTAATGTTAAATTAAAAAAGCAAAGCACAGAATACTACTACTAAAATTTATGATTTTAAAAGCTTAAACAAGTAAAGCTATATATTCTTATGAAGACACATAATTAAGCAAAAATTTTAAAAAGCTTAAAAATAATTCAGGACAGATGTTGCAATGATAAACTTCAATGTTAATGTTCTAGTTATTAAAGTAGATGATGGATTTATCAGTGGTATGTTGTGTTAAAGAAATACCCACAGGCCCAAAATGGTACCACTCATGCTAAAAGCCCATGATACCAAACATAGATTTAACACCTAATTTAACTGCAGTTTCAACCTTTCCCAGGAATACACTCTTAATCAACCAGTATGGAATTTTCTGGTAAAGCACTAGCAAGGTAATCTGTTACTTGGGCCTTCTCCATTTCCCACAGAAAGAAGAGGCAATCTGCATGATTAAAAAATAAAAATAAAAAACACAACCCTTCCCTCTTTTCCACCAAAGAAAAGATATCCAAGCCCAAGAATAATCTCTTGTTTTCTTTTGTTAATACTCTCTTGCCCCATCCTTCATGCTCTAAAGACTTTCCATTTTGTACAACACCTGGGAGCACCCTTCTAATCGCTAGATGGATGCTGCCAGATTCACAAATCACTTAATAAAGCCAATTAAATCTTCAAATTTACTCAGCTGAATTTTGTTTTTTAACAGTTGATATTATTATGAATTATTATGTATATTTAACATATGCATTAGAATAATTTATTGTATTTTAAAATATTTCATGATAAAGGGAAACATGCTTGTATATTTTTTCTCTGTGCTTGTTAATATACTCAGATGTGCTTAGTTCCCATATTACTAAAGAAGAAAATACACAGAATCACTTACCCGTGCCACATATCTAATTAGAATCAAACTGAGATTAAAACCTTTTCCAATGTTCATATCACTTTGCAGTCAGCATCTTTTTGAGAAATGGTAGCGCATAAGAGGGGAATCTGATAACATGAACATTTCCCTAGACTATTTGTGGAATCCGTTCAATGCCTTAGTGGACTTATACAAATACAATTTTCATTATTTTGGACATGATCTTTTAGGGGAGCTGAATTTGTCATCACAAAATATGTCTCTTTGCCATAAGGATAATTTTGAACTGGTTATTTTTGAGAAACAATTGACACTGGAGAAGCTCTGAAAACCTAGTAGAAGTTACCCTTTTTTGTAAGACATATTTACGTTTATAAAGAAAATTTCCATTTCTAAAGGTCTCTCTCACTGTACCAGGAAGTGGAGGATGACTAAATCCCCAGAAGCTCTGGCCATTGGAGAAGGCCATTGATTAAATCTGCATAACAACCTTATCCTTGTTTCCTGTGCTTTACCAGGTAATCTCCTACAACTGGCCCCCCCATCCACTTCAACAAATTCCTTTGTCTTTAGATAAAGATGGTATTTAAAGTGGTGGCTTGTGCCATTTCAGGGAGGTTGCTCAGTTTTCCTGGGTATCTCCTATGTATACAGGAGGTATACATGTTATTAAACTTGCCTGTTTTTCTCCTGTTAGAAGGTCTATCTTATTACAGGGATGTCTCTGTCAACAACATAGAAGGGCAGAGAAAACAAATCATTTTTCCTCCCCTACACTCTGAAATAGAAGTCTTTTATTATGATTCTGGCATAGTGGGGGAGGAGGGTGCCCTGAAACAATAGCGATGTTGAGTTAGTTCTGTTTAGCTCCACAAATGTATAGGTTCATTAGCCATTCTTTCATGGCAACACTATTCCACTAGGAATATCAACCTAATCTTTATTTCAGATAAATTCCAATATTCTGAGACCTAAAAAGTGTTGGTGGCAGTTTTGCAAAAATGACATTGTCCACATAAGGTAATTTAAATATAGATGGAGCAAAGTCTAGACATATAGGAGTAACATCCCAATTTGAAAGGTCAATAGACAATATGCTTAAGGCTCATGAAGGGATAGATGCTGAAAGAAAAGCCAGCAACTCAGAGAACACTTTGACAAAGGCATAGTGTGATGCTTATCAAAAGGAATCTAGAGAGGTGTGTTCATTTGACTTAACATCCATGCAATTGACAGGCTGGGAAGATCAGTGGTGCTTGCAGATGGTGGTTTGCATACTTGTGGATGCTCACTTCCTTGAGTATCGCAGGGTCCGGCTGGGGTTTGTTGGCTCCTTTCACATCCGACAAGCCTCTCTTTTTCATTAAGTTTTCATAGTTTTCATCCCAACCCCAAGCCCCTCGATTCTTTTTCAAAATCACAGGTGGGAATTATACTCCTCCTCATAATGCAGTCTCCCTCTTACTCAAATTTCTATTGTGTCACTTCTGTTCCAGTAACAGGAACAGAAGTTGCTGCAACCTATGTCTGTCTCTGTTTACTCATAGCCTTTAAATGTCAAGATTCAGTATATACTCTTGAGAAGACATAATATTAAAATAAAGGTTCAAATACAATCTATGTCCGTAGATTGCTCAAAGACGTAAAAATTCTTGACATAAGGGGCCAATCTCTTAATTAGTTATATAAACTTATTTAGTAGATTAAAAGTACTTAAGTACAAAAGTATATTAATCTAATTATACTCAGCTATGTGCAATGATGGAAAGTATACATTAAATTATATTTTGTAATTATGTAGAATATATTTTCAGAAATATTTTTCTATATGAAGCTTTCTTTTACCACTTTACAAATAAAGTAACATAAATGCTTTAAAATGTATTTTAAGTGGTACTTTCTCTTCAGTAAAACACAGCCTATTTTTGGACATTTCCCCATATTTCAGAAAGAAAGCTAATCAAAATGAATTGATATGTTATTTTATATCCTTAAAAAATTTTTGTGATTAATATTAATTTTAACTTTGAGTTGTTAAAGGAGTCTAAAGAAAGTAGATGTTGATGTAGCCACAATTGCTCTAATAGGTGTTGAAGTTTTACCTGGTAAAATGTCCACATAAACTCGCCTCCTCAAAGATAATTTTAATAGTATTGATCTATCTGCATCTAACAACTGACTATTTAAAAAAATTAAAGCTGTACTGTAGCTTAAAGAAAACTTTTAGAATCAGGAGTTAAATCCAAATTAGTCAAGTGTCCCCAGTGATTAATTAGAAAAAGATTCGGAAGTGCTAATTGTGCTGCTAGGGAATCTTTAAAGTTGTTTCTGCATCTGCTTTGAAGTTTTATCAAAGGAAGGGATGTGGAAAATATTTGTATGTGTGATACCTAGGTATATAAGTGTTATCACAGTTTTAAATGGCATTATAATAAATGCATCACTACTATGATTCTATCTAAACTCCATCGTATCGCTCCTAGAAGTCTCATTTTTTAAAAGACTAACTCCATTATTTTATTATAAACTGTGCATATCAGTTTAAATAACTATTAAGTTTTAATAGTTACTTATGATTCTTTAAAATTCAGGTAAATTCTCTGTCTAAATCAGAGAAATAATTGCTGAAGAGCTATGCTTTGTGACTAAATTATTCTGTAATTTAGTCTTTGGGGTGTTATTTGATCATTGAAATATTTATTTGATGATCAAAAAATTGAAGTTCTGAGAATCTGGATGTTAAGAAGTATAGGTATAGTTGTAAAAGCCATGTTTAAAAAAATAAAACAAAACAAAAAAACAACATGGAATATGAAAGACTTTGTTTTTCTACTAACAAATGTTTTTCTAGTAACAAATTTCTCCTGCTTAAGTTTACTGTAACTGCAATCCTTTATTGTTTTATTGCAAGATTCTAGGAGCTGGAATTTCCAGAATTCTTTCTTGGATAAAGTAAAAGAAAATGCCAAATGGATCTTTCCTATGTTCCTGGTTAATTCGGTCAGAGAAAAACAGTCATATAAAAAAAATAATTACACCATTTTATTTGTAGCATATATTCACTCTGTAAACCAAGTCCTTTGGTTTTCCTAACCACACAGCAGTTTTTAAAGCTAAATGTAAATGTATTGGCAAACTAGCTGCTCCCCATTCAGGAGAACTATATTAGTTTCTCTTTACTGTTATAATGTAGTACCACAACTTAACGACTAAAACAACAATTTATTATGTTATAGTTTTAGAAGTCAGAAGTCTAAAATGGGTCTCCAGGGATGTGTTCCTTATGGAAACTTTAGCGGGAAGTCCACTTCCTTCTCTTTTCAGCTTCTGGAGGTCACCTCCATTCCTTGGCTCATGCCTTTCCTTAATCTTTAATGCCAGAAAGGGAGCATCTTTTCTCCTTTTTGACCTCGTGTTTCCCTTTTAAAAGGGCCCTAGTAATTACATCAGGCTACCTGATAAAATCTCACTATCTCAAGATCTTTAACTTAATTATATCTGCAAAGTTCCTTTTGCCAAGTAAGTTAACTTATTCGCGGATTCTGACGATTGAGATATGGACATCTCTGGCGGGTCCCTTTAGTCTACCTCAAGAATCACTAAAATTATTTTAAAAGAAATACATGTGGCTAATTTCCATGACCACTATATGGCATTGTTCATCAGTAACAGCTCTAACACAAACCTTATACATTCAAATTGCCAAATATGTAACTTTTGATTTTGTCTCCATATTCAAAATTGTATTTTCTTTCTCTAAGGCTCTTAAATACACACAGAAGTACTCTCCACTATAGCAGTTATAGCTTAACCTTTAGGATGTTACCCCACCTCCACCAAATTATACAGGCAAAGTTCATTTTTGCCACAAAGTCAATATTTAAAGTTAGAAGATTCCCTAAAAACTCTACTATTTTGTTTTAAATCTATCCAAATAGGTCAACTTAATGTTTACAATGTATTGGTAAATGCAAGCACATAGCTTATTTAGATTGAAGGTACCTAAATGATCATTTTGCTTTCATAACTATCCACTGGTTGTTATTTGAAGAATTTGTTTCCTAAAAATATTCAGTTCAGTTCTGTTCAAATGATATTATTTAGGACCAACTATGTACCAGGCAATACAGATACAAAGAAAACAAAAATAAGACATAATACATTATAGAGCTCACAATCTATTCAATAAGGGTGAAAAGTACAGCAAAAGCTTAACTATATTAAGATAACAATATCATGGAGGTAAGTCCAGTATGCTAAAATAGCATTAGGAGGAAGATCAGTTCAGAGGAAGAAAAGGCAATATTAGAGAAAACTAAAGCAAATAATATATGAACTAAATATTAGGCAACAAGTAAACACTAGTCAAGCAAAGAACACCATTTCAGATAAACGGAGCAGCTTGTGGCAAGACTAGAAAACGTAGGATGCAATTTAAAGTTAGGTACTACAAGTATTTCCATATGGCTAAATCATAGGGTGAAATAAAAATTAGGCTTATCTGTAGGAGTAAAACTGCTGGGTCATTTAGTAACTCCAAGTTTCACAATTTGAGAAATAGCCACAGTTCTCCAAAGCAGCTGTACCATTTTACATTCCCATCAGCAATGAAAGAGGCTTTCAGTTTTATCACATTCTCACAAACACTTGTCACTGTCTTTTTTTTTTTAAATATTTTTATTAAAGCAATATTAATTGGTGTGAAGAAGTGTTTCATTATGGCTTTTATTTGCATTTTTCTATAATGATGTTAAACCTATTTTCTTGTATTTATAGGTCATTAGTATAACTACTTCAGAGTAAGGTCTATTCAAATCTTCTGCCCATTTTTCACTTGGGTTATTTGCCTTTTTATTATTGAGTTGTAAAAATTCTGCATATATTCTGTACATGGTACTTATACTGTATATGATTTGTAAATATTGTTTTTCCCATGGTGTTGATTGTCTTTTCATTCTCTTAATGGTATCATTTGCAGCATAGGCATTTTAAATTTTGATTTAGTACATTTTATCTATCTATCTATCTATCTATCTATCTATCTATCTATCTATCTATCTATATAATCTATCTATATATTTTTTAATGCTTGTGCTTTTGCTGTCATATGTAAGAAACCACTACCTAACCTAAGGTTACAAAGGTGTACTCTTACATTTTCTTCTAAGAGTTTTATAGTTTTAGCTTTTAAATTTAGGCCTATAATTTATTTTGAGCAAACGTTTATAGATGGTGTAAGGAAGGGTACCAATTTCATTCTTTTTCACATGGACATCTAGTTGTCCTAAGACCTATGTTGAAAAGTTTGTTGCTGCCCCATAAAATTATCTCAGCAAACTTGTAAAAAAATAAATTGAGCATAGATATATGGGTGAATTTCTGGAATTTTAATTCTACTGAATTGATCTATATGTCTATCCTTATGCCACTATGATATTTTCTTTATTACTATAGCTGTGTAGTAAGTTATGAAATTGGAAAGATTGAGTCCTCCAAATTTGTTTGTTTTCAAGACTTCTAGATGTCTTGGGTCCCTTCCATTTCCATATAAATTTTAAGATCTGTGTGTCAATTTCTGTAAAATGCTGGAATGTTTATAGAAATTAGGTTGAATCTGTAGATCAGTAAATACACAAAAATCTCTTTATTTATTTAATCCAGGATTTGACCGTAACAATCTTATCCCCTATAGTATAACAGTAATGTCAATCTGAATCAGTGATTTTTATAGCTTTGTTCTATTTTATTTGTGTTTCAGGCATAATATACGAATATTCCATAAATAAATATATTTTCTTTGCACATGTTAAACACATTTAAAGTAAAATATGAGAATAATTCATAAAAACACAAATCTGAGAATCACTGAAGACTTAGTTTTCTTTAAAAAGCATTATTCAAACTTGAGAAAAATTTTTCCAGGAAGTGTAGGGTCACTTCCAGTTAAAGGAATTGAGAAAACAATCAATGGAAAAGAGAGTATGTTTTACGTTGAGGAAGAACTGGCTTCAATTTTACGTGAGGCTTTGGAGAGTTTGTAGAATGGGGAAGCTGTTGCCAGGTAAATTATAGTGATGAAAAATATGAAGCACAAAGCAAACTAGGAAGCTCCAAGCTCTTGTCTGCCCACAGGAGAGAAAACAGCAGAGAAAAACAAGAGGCTGGCTGAATCAACTTTGTTGGAGCTCTGGAAAACCATCAAAAGTTCACAGCAGGCAAGAGAACACCCAATCAAAATAAATAAATAAATAATAATAATAAAAGCCATCTTCAAAATGGTTGGAAAGATTTATGGCATTTTACTTGCTTTACCCACCCCTATAACAATGGCTATCTTGGTCTTGATCCTAAATGGTGGCAGCCCAAGGTCCCCATTTTCCTTCCTCCAACCAGAGAGAGCAGAACAGACTTTTTTGCAAATATTGTTTATGTCTGTTCTAATTTGTCTAGGGAGATACCCTGCAGGATGGATCTGCTCATCACTAGCTCACAAAACTCAAATGCAGGTGGGAAAACTGGCAGGAATTGCTTGTAAATGCTATAAGGAGACTATAAAACCACAGACTCATGGGCAAGAGATTCCAGGTGGAAACATACAACAGACCATTTGAGACCTGGAAAAGAAGCTTGGTGAAACTCTTTGGAAAAGGTAGAAACAATCCAAATGCACATCAACAGAAGGATGGATAAACAAAATCTGGTATGTACATACAATGAAATATTATTATTCAGCCTTAGAAAGGAAATTCTGATGTGTTGCATAATGGATGAAACTTGAAGACATTATTCTAGATGAAATCAGCCAGACACAAAAGGACAAATCGTATATGATTCTGCTTATATGAAGTACCTAGAGTAGTCAAATTTATAGAGACAAAAAGCAGAACAGTGATTGCCAGAGGCTGGATGAAGAGGATAATGTGGAAATTATTGTTTACGAGTAGGAAGTTTCTGTTGGGGACGAAAAAGTTCTAGGAATGGATATTTGTGATGGTGGCACAATATTGCTAGTGTACTTAATGCCACTGAACTGTATACTTAAACATGGTTAAAATGGTAATTTTTAAGCTATGTATATTTTACCAGAATTTTTAAAAAGCTAACCAAAAAATAGGGAGCAAGACCTGGAAGTGTGTGCTCTATTTGACTGGAGGATGGAGGAGGGACTAATAAATGAAGAAGAATATGTCTGGAAAGGTTCAACCCATTGAAAGCCTCAATCATTAGATTAGCGTTGTTTTTAGTCAGTAGAACACCAGTGAACATTTATTTGAATTGAAAGGATATGATTTGGATTGTGCATTTGGAAAATTAATCTGAGCCTGTTGTAAAGGATGTCTTAAAGCTTTTGCTTTAGTAATGAGGTATGCTGCAATAAATTATTTATTAGGTATCCATATGTTTCTAGAAATACAATAAAAAGAAATGCCATGCTTGTTATCTACAACTTTGGTAAACATTTCTATTTTTATATTTTGACCACATCGCAAACTCTAAGCATCTATCCACCTATTTCCTAGTTCACAAGTATTTAGCTTAATTCACAAGTGTTTAGTCTAGTTCACAAGTATTTAGCTTAGGAATTATTTTTCCTAGGAATCACCATGATTCCTAGGATAAATAATTTAAATAATAAATAAATAAGTAAACAAACAAATAAATGACAGAGAGAGGGAGAGAGGAGGAAAAAAGAAGGAAGGGAGGAAGGGAGGGAAGGAGGGAAGGAGGGAGTAAGGCAAACAATGATACAAAATTACTACCAAAAGCTGCCTGTATTCTAACACAACACTCTAAAATATGCAAAGTGCTATATAAAAAGATAAAGGAAACAAGAGTGAAGCAAAGTCGACTGTGTTCTCAAAATACCAGCTCCAATAACTTTCATGCACTGCTCAATTCTAGTAAGGGTATGGCTGTTTGTTTTATACATTTGCTTAAAATCTCCCCTTAGGTGAATATGAATTCACAAAATGTGATGAAGAGTCTATTGCCCTATATCTCTTCCCTTTACAACACAGAGTATCATTAAATATGAACCATCTTGAGCTACAAATTGAAATCTTTTAACACTACTGAATATGCAATTCTCAGGTATTTACTAGTTATGCAGCAGTAAACCAACACTAGAATATCACAGTTACTTCCACAAAATATAGATGCTACAACTTAAAAGGAGAAAAGAATGCCAAGGGAAGATTTTGAAAGTTTATTTTATTCTGTTCCTGAGTTATTTTTTTCATGATTACATCAAACTAGTGAAAACAATTTACAAATTAGGAAGGCTTGACCATAAGTATCACAATTAAATAGTAGTTTTACACAATCAAATTTAATGAAAGGAGTTAAAAAGAAAGGAGCAGTATGCATGGTAGCGCTATAAATGAGAAAAATATTCACCTAGAAGAAAATATATCTCTATGTTAGAGCAATTTGGTGCCAAACCACAAATGAACATTACTCTCTTTCTTTACTGTACAGAAAAAAGAAGAGGTTTGCTCTTCTTTCCCACTAGGAAAGAAAAAGAGTAGAATTAAGACCAAAAAAAAAAAACTTAGTTTCTCAAATTTTCTATTTATAATACTTCATTTCCAAGAGTTATTTCAGAAAATAAATTAGACAAAAACAGAGAAAATTCAAAGGAAATATGACTTTGCCATCTCAATTTTGCAAATGTTAATAATCTGAATATACTATATATGTTTACTTCTTAGAAAGAACAACCAGTTAACAGGCACTAGGCACATTTCCAAAGCTAATGAAAAAGACCATTGTTTCTATAATGCTTTATAGTATAATATACAATATGAAAATAAGTATGTTCATAAATATACGCTTAAATCCTTTTAGTCACGTGGAAGTGCATGGTTTGACTCTATATCATTTAGTGGTTGTTTGAACTATTAGACCTGAGTACTTGTAACCTTGCAAGGGCCCCTTGAATCAATATCAAGTTTTTTAAGGAACCAATGGAGTAGTGCAGAAATTAAGACTGGGCTAAATACTCATGCACTTTCACAAGAAATATGAATTAGTATAACATAAAAACAGAGCGTTTAAAGAAAAATTCAATTGAACAAGTATTGAGATAGCATCTTCTGTGCAACAGGAACTATGCTCACTTCTGAATATATAGAGATACATCACATTTTCTCCTAATTTCAAGTTCTCATCTGGTAGGAATGACAAACTCACCACGGGAATGCACTGCAGTATGTTGTGACACTGTGATAGGTTCAAGAATAGAGGTATGTATCCAAAGTACAGAGGAAGTATGAAGGAGCAAACGCTGACTCTTCTAGGATGAAGTTCATCCCAGGAGGAGACAAAGTCTTTCCTGGTAAATGATGAAAAATAGTTTCTAAAAAATGTAACTGTGTATAGAAGGGAATATAGGCTAGTGAATAGAAAGATAAGTATTGTAAGCAAACACTATGGTTTGTCCAGGGAAATAGAATACTATTCACATTGTTGTAGTATAAAGTGAGAGAGAGGAAATGGCAGAAAATGAGGGAAAGACTGGACAGGGCCAGCATATAAAGTTATCTGTATGACACATGAATGTCTGGGACTTCATCTCTTAGGTGAAAGGGAGGCAGCTGAGACTTAAAGAGAGAAATGTATAATTAGAATTGTGGCTCGGAAAATTACTTTGGTATTGAGGTAGGGAGGGGACTAGAGTGTTGACCCTAGAACAGGGAGGGAAAGCAAGTGGCTATGACAATTCCATGTACACATATATGGTAGCTCTACAGATCGAAAAAGGAAAACAAACAAACAACAACAAAAAAATAAAACCCAGACTGGAAATATTTTGGAAGAAAAGAAGACAAGGACTTAGCTTACACAAAAGTATATAAAGGAAAGGGAGAAGTAAAGAACCAACTTCAGGTTTGGGATTTGAAATGTGGAAGTTGATGCTATTCATTGACACAAATGTATCAATGAAATAAAATTGTCTGGAATGGGTAGAATTTATTAAGTGTATATTGGAGGGCATTGTACTGAGTTTTAGGTTTATGCGCGTATCAAAATGCTAATGTCCAGGGGGCAGTTAAACAAGAAGCCCAGGCTCTTCAAAAAGATTAAATTAAATAACATATTGGTCGTAGGATAAGACCCTAAATTACTAACTAATTAATCACTAGATCATTATGTTTGTAGAGGTAAAATTATAAAGCAAAGTAAACACTGGGGTCACTTCTAGGAGAGACAGAGGAGTGCAATGTCAGGAAGGGACACCAACAAGCGCTTCTGAGGCTAACACCGTTCTCGTTCTTGGCTCATATTATAGATCACAAAGCTGTTTTCTTTATAGACGTTTATTGCAGTGTATACTTATGTTTACACATTTTTCAGGTTGCGCATTATATTTGTATGAAGAAAGTTTTAAAGATGAAGTTAGAATTATATTATTTTCTGGTGATTTGTGGGCTGGTGGCCTTTATAATTCTAGAGTTTAACGGACTGGTTTTATCCTGATTTTATGTTTTATATATTGATGTTTATATGTCAGTACGAGTTTTTATATATAATTTCTAATGGTATTGTGATTTTATTTACTTGTTTTGAGAAAAAGGAATGGAATCTAGAAAATGCTATGATGGGTATAAGACAAGATTTGAAGAAAGATAGTGCATAATGGTATCTTCACAATGAAAAAGTTTAAAGTAAAAGCAATACAATGTAAATGTTTAGTACCCAGATATGTGAAGACGACAGATAGCTAGCTAGCTAGCTAGCTAGATAGATAGATAGAAAGACAGACAAAAAGTGAACCTCCATTTACCGGCAATTCTTTCCAAGTGTAGGTTGATTTCAATTAAGACCCTAAAGATGAATAGGGTCCTAGTAATGATAACAATCCAAACTTAGTGATTTTAGAAGCAGAAAATATTGATGACAGGCTAAATAGTAAAACTTAGTTTTTATTGATGTGAAGAAAATTTAAATCTAAGAGTTTCAGAGTTTACAGGAAAGCATACAAATGTGTATGGTTTAAGATATGACAGAAAGAAATGGTGGGGGATGTAGGTACCAGGGATGATGCTCTTGTGTCATGTAATTTCACTATTTAAAAAAAGAGTTTATATGATATAATTTAAACCTAAGTTCATAGATTTTGCTAGATCAGTATTATAGGGTGTTGTACCATGGGGAACAAACTCTGAGAAGAAGATTGTCATGTAAGAAAGAGGTTAATTGGCGACTAAGTTAAGGGAAGCAGAGTTGGCCACCCCAAAGTATGCCATTTGTGATATTGATTTTAAGCTGTTTTTCAAGGAACAAAAGACCCAGGAAAAATCCTTTGACCCTCCCCCGGCCTAAAAGGGGGTTTATATAGAGGACCTGCTTTAGGAAGGGAGCTATCATCACAGATAACTATAGTTGAATACAAACTAGTGACTAGTGTGTGATAGACAGAGAGGTCCTAGCAAGGCCCATTTTTTCAAGTCTTCTTAGTTTCCCTTGTTAGAGATGGTGTTGTAAAACATTTATTTACCAAACATTTGCTTTTTCATCTCCATGTGAATTGCCTTTCTGCCCTTTCAAGTCACAGACCACAACAGCTGCCCACCCCCCTGAAATTCCCCTTAGCTCCAGAATGGCATATAGGCCTTAAATGCCCAGTGTCTCTTTGGGGATCATTCTTAGGACACCCACAAATGTGAATTCATATAATAAACTTTGTACTTTTCCTCCTATAACTCTGTCTCTGTTAATTTGATAATTTGCCCACATCGAAGAATACAAGGTGGAAGAAAGATTATTTTTTACATGCCCACAGTAGCCTGAACTCAAAACCTCCAAAGAAATGAAGACAACAGGAGTGGGCAGAGGGAGGAGTTAATCTGTGACACTTCGATGCAGGCACAACAAAGGATTCCATAGCAGGTGATCTCACAGGGACTTCTGGAGCCAGAATTGTCCGTCAGAGCTGCTCCATGAGACAAAGCGGGCAGGGAGGACCTATATACCCGCAGCATTGAACAGCCATGGAGGAGCTGGTCTTCAGGAGGTGATTTGATGTTTGAGAGAGATGTTTCTCTTAGTCTGAGGGATTTAGTTCCAAGCCATCCACAACCCACTTCCCTGCAATTGAGGGACTATGCCTTGGATCTGAAAGGTGCCTTCCAGCATCCACTAAAATCAATGAAACCTGATTTTCAGATTCAAAAAAAAATACTGAAATAAAGCAGACCAATGTGTGACATTTAAAATATAGTTTTAAGGTCAACATGGTGATATTTATTTTTCTATATCTCACGAGTTGTTTTGCTACTGTCCTAAATTCTAAAGTTCTCTTAAGAGTATTGTGCTTTCTATGGTTCCAGGTATTGTCACTTTGTTACTATTTTCCAATTATATTTGAAAGGCCCAAGCTCCTTCTTTTTCTTATTAAAGTGGCATAAATACCATTAAATTGATGAAATAGCTAAGTACAAAAATGAGGGTGAGTCTTTTGTCCTCTGTAATAACCTCCCTTATGCTAGATTTCTGATTTGTTGGCCTTTATTGACAGAAGAAAACACATTTTGTGAGCATGACAGCCAAAGATAGCATTTATAGCTTCTAAATAATTAGGTATTGATTAATTTCACCAGGAATATATGGGTCATTTTTTCAAGCTTGCCCACTCTTAAAGAACATATAATTTCAACTAGAGAAATCACAATACAGAGCCTCAATTCTAAATAGCTAGCTCCTATTGCCTATCTTGCACTGACCTCCCACTGCCCCAAGGAGCACATGGATGATAGCTGCAGTTGTGAAAGTTCCCGGGTCTACACTATGATACAGGAAGACTTAGAAGAAAGGGGTTGCCAGCTTCTTCCTCCAACTTTGTAAGTACAAATGAATACACACATTGAGAAATGTTGAACATGCAACAAAGATGTGACAGGCTATCCAAAACTAAGAAGAAATAAGAGCAGACCCCACATACTGGTGAGACAGGTTAGTTACCATATATTTAAGTAGACAGAGAGGTCCCTGGTGGAATAAACAAAAGACAGACAGATCCTGAAACTACAAGTTTTGAAGTCACTCCTTCGCTCCAGGACAAAATGTAATGGTGCCTTGAGGTTAATCACAAAATTCCTTTTGGCTGGACAAATGGAACAGATCTGATAGACAGGAATGGGTTATTTTGCTAATCCCTTCAGGATGGGCTAACAGAACAAACCTGGTAGACGAATTCTATTAGAAGGCATCAGCTCCCCTTCCCCAAACAGGCAAGGGAGATATAAAAGTAAGAGCTTTTGCCTCAGTCAGACGGCATTCCCATTCGGGACCCCATCCCGCTTGGGAATGCTGACTCTGCTTTCAATAAACTATCTTCTTTTTAAAAACGCCTCTCCTCTCCTTGGTCTGTGTTTCCATTCTTCAGTCTCAGGAGAAGTGATTCCAGCACTCAATCAATCCCAGCAAAAATCTCCTCCATCACTGGTGCCCTCAAAAGGGAGAGATAAATATTTTTAGACGAACATTCGTAAGGTCAGTGCCATGGTGTGGAGCTGATGGTCACACCCGGTTTGAGTAATATCCTTTTCATCACCGTGGTGGCTATTAAAGACGAAATCATATTTTACTTTCTATCATTTGGTTATTTCTACCTTGAGATATATTGAGTCATCACATTTGTGAAATATGTATTTCAAACCAAAATTTTAAACCAAAATTTTGCTACCCTGAAGCTGTCTTATGGGGTTATTGATTTTAAGCTTTTTATTAAGAAACAAGACTCAGAATCTTTGCCACCTTCTCCCGCTTTCCTGCACAAGAGATTCAGACCTGCTACAGAAAGGAAATCTTAGAATGCTGCCTTAGCCTAATTTGAAGTAAGTATTGTAAATAAGAAGACAACATGCTACAGGTTAGTTAGTAGTATGATTGCTAGGTAGACAGGGGGGTCCCTGGTAGAATAAACAAAAAAGCAGCCATATCCTGAAACTCCAGGTTCTGGTAAGTCTCTTTCAATCAAGGACAGAGACATGAGAATTTTGTATTTTTGTTGTTTTGCCTTGAGGTTGATAATATCAAATCCCTTCTGGTGGACAAAGGAGCAGAGCTGATAGATAGGAATGGGTTGATTTGTTAATCCCTTCAGGATGAGCAAACAGGACAAACCTGACAGATGAATTCAATTAGAAGGCTCCAGCCCCCTTCCCCAAACAGGCAAGGGAAGGTATAAAAGTAAGAGCTTTTGCCTCAGTCACTGGGCACCCCCATTCGGGACCCTCTCCTGCTCAGGAGGTGCAACCTCTTCTGCCTTTAATAAACTATCTTCCTTTACAACTTTTTGCCTCTCCCTGGTCCGTATGTCCATTCTTTGGCTTCACGAGACAAGATCCCGGCCCACACCCAGAAACTGTCGACAGGTCCAACATCATTTACATCATTTGAGGATTCACAGAAAAATATTCCTACTTCAATCAGGCAGGCACCTGTTCCTAGATAGATACCATCTGTGTTACACTGTTTCTGAGTTGCCAGCAAGAATGTCCCAACCAATTATGTTCCCCTCTTCCTCAAGTACCTGTAAATCACCCATTCTCACTTCTGAAATCTAATACCATATCCCCTCCTTTCTCATTTGTCCAAATGTCTTATATACCCAGTGTTGCCTCACTGTCTTTAGAATTTTCATGCCTATGTGAATTTCCCATATGCATGAATTAAAATTTTGATATTCTCCTGTTAATCTGTCTCTTTTAATTTGACTATTAGCCCAGCTAGAAGAAGTTAGATGGTGGGAGTATAAGTAATCATTTGTTTTAGCCCCCACAATAGTTACAGATATAAATCTATAGATATGTAAATAATGATTAGGGCAAGATATAGACATAATGTCCTCTTGCTATCAACAACAACAGAAATACAAAATTTCTATGTCAGATTATGTTCAGCAAGTCCGAGATTTAAATGAAATGCTGGCTGAATCTTTAAAGATTTCTGTGCTCTGAAAATATTAACATAGAACTGCTTTCTCTCCATTGAAAAAAAAAGGGGAACACTCTCCCACTCCCCTAAATTTATCTAAGCAGTAATCAGTTACAAAGATGATTCCAGTCTCCCAGCTCAGGAGATGGCTTTAATTTATTTGTTTCTGTTTTTTTGTTTTGCTTTGTTTTTTCTTTTTTAATACAGATAATCCTGCTAGTAATAAGTTAAGCAATTTTGAGGTATATAAAGTTAATAATCACTCCTTCCCCCTTCCAATTCTTAAAATGGCCATTGGGACATATCTTTCTACCTGTTTGTCCATGTTAATACGAAAAAGTATAGATATCTATCTCTCTACATATAGATACATTATAAAAGTTTAGAGAATTTAGAGATACTTATACATGCATTTGCATTCAGTAATTGTTCTTAAGAAAAATACACTCATTTTTATAATATTAGACTATAACATACTTTAAGACATAGAGCTTTGCTAAAGTGTACAGTATGAGGCAGATAAATATAAGGAATTGATATTTACCCCAAAGCACTCAATTTAACAGGGCAGGGAAATCTGTAAACAAATTCTATATATTTTATGGTAATAAAAATTTTATGGTAATGAAAAAGCACATCCAAAAGTTGGTCAATATTACTCAGAAAGTAATTCAGTGAGGAAAAATAATTTCATTATTAGGATTACAAATATTATCAGGGTTAAATTAACATTTATGATAGATGCCATTTAGTCATTTTTTTTAAAGACAAGTCCTGGAAACTGAGGCAAACCTACACACTATCTTTTGCTAGAACAAAAAGACAGGATGGTTCTAAGTGTCCTGATATTTGTTCTTTTTCCTACAAAGTAATTGAATAAAAAACAAATTAATTTTAAAAAAACACAACTTTTGTTAAATATAACTCTAGGCTTCTGCTTACTAATAGCACAAAGCTATACAAAGAAGTACAGTTTATATATTCATGGTTTGATATGGAACACAAAGTTATATAGAAAAACTTAAGTTTCTTTTAATACTTAGTTGATTCTGAGCATCAAATGTTAAGAGTTCACCATTCATTCATTCATTCATTCATTCAACAAATACTTGGAGTACCTCTCGCACTTTTACAGTCCTCAGGATTCAGTAGTGAACAAGTCCAATGGGAGACAGAGACAATAAACAAGAAATTCAAATAAAAGATTGTATACATTGTATGATGATAAGTGATAATAAGTAAAATAAACCAGGAACATGGGAGTGTGTGAGACAACGCAATTTTAGATAGGGTAGCCAGGAAAGGCCTTCATGAGAAACTGAATTTGGAGCAGAAAAAGCTAGCAGTACAGATATCTTGGGGAGAGAGAAGCTGGGGAGTGAGGAGTTCCATCTGAGGGAAAACAAGTCCCAGCACTCAGAGGCAGAAACTGTGGCTTGTGATTTCCAGGAGCAGCTGTGATAACATAGGACTAGCAGCTGTTCAGAACGAAGAACCACCTTCTTCTCTTTTCCCAGAGGGCTGTGGGGAGTAATGGTACATACCGAGGAGGATATGAAATTCAAGACAGGGGAATTGGGAAGTTGTTTGATATGCCTGAGACAGGCTTGATTCCCAAGGCAGAAAACTGCACCAGCCAGTGCACTGCCTTATTTTATATTACCCCAGAACCTTAGGGTGTATGGCTTCTTGAGGTGGAAGGATGCACACTAGTCACGGGGCATCTCACCTCCATTCTTCATTAAAAGAGTAATCTCCAACACCAAAGAGAGATAAATCTCTGATGTACCTGAACCTATCAAAGTACCAATGTTTTCTGCTTGTCTATGCACAGCGGAACCTCTATGTGTATGTGACTCATTTGCTTATAAGGTACACCCTTGATTGATGAATTAGCCTACAAGGAATTACTAAATTGGACATTCATACTTTCCTTCATAATGACTCAATGGACCATAGCAAACTGCTGGTCAGACTGTGAGAAAGTGTATCAGTACCACTGCTAGCTCATAGGTGACTGTCTCTCTATCTAGAAAGGCAATCTCTCCAGATTGACACAGCATTGTGCCAAGGTTCACAGCTTGGCAAGTGGGAAACAGGCTGGATTCCAATCCCTTGGTTAGGCACCTTTGTGCACAGCACCAGGTACCCCAATATGCACATCAGCATTTACTGGGCTGACTCCCTGGGAGGGAGAATCAGGAGGACAGCATATCTGGATATTTGCCTCCACATCTCCCAATTGGTATATTAGTAAGAAGACTATATTTGTTTTCTTGAACTAAAGTTAAAATAGTCAGACACTGCCTAGGGTTGTTCCCATCCTTTCTCACTTTCACTCATTTATTGGGGGTGGGGTTGGGGATCTGAATATGATATTTGCCTTTATCTCTGATTAAAATTTTGACATTTTCCACATATGAATGTTTCATATATACTAAAATGGTGTGTTTTATCTGTATTGATAGATGGCAATGTATTATCCAATGTTTTAAGAATTATATATATAGGTTTGAGTGTTTAAATTCAGAGTATATTCAGTGTGCAGAACAATGAAATGCAAAGCTGCAGTTTAGAATTAAGGGTGCTTTGATAAATACAGCATGCACTACATAATTGTGATACAATAAAGTTGAGATAGTGACTGTGAATCATTTTATATTTTGCACTACCTGAATCTTTTCAAAGTCAAAACTTGGAGTGTTCTTCATATTTTTCCTGCCTTTGAAACTTCACCTCATATTTCATAGTTATGAATTAAACAAGGGACCATTTCAATTTCTTTTGAAAAATTTATTGTAAATTTAAGGAAACGCTCTTCCTGATATTCTGTTGCATTCTTTGAGGGTGCTAGAAATCTAATAAGGTATAAATGTGTAAAATAAGTGAAAGTAATAAGTTCCAGATATATTATTAGGTGTTTGTTCACACATACTGAGGGTAACATTGAACAGTCATATTATCCCTGCCATTCTTTTCAATTATCAAAGTACTATGTATTCAGTCAAATGATGTGAAATGATAATTTCCTGATGTAATTTTAATATTTTATCTAGTTAAGTTGTTATGAATAAAGGGCTCTAGGTGTATCTGTAGCAATTGTCAGTGACTCAGTAATTTCTATGACTAAATTCATTAAAACATATAGCACAAATTTGGTTTAAAAGTGAATTTGCTGAATTTACTTATCTAGTTTTATTGCTTTCTTGAGATTAATTTCAGTGCAGAGATAATTAGGTCAAAATTCCCTAATTTTTAAATTTACTTTCTCTGTGATTAACTGCTTTAATTGAAATTTCACAAATAATTCCTAATGTGAATATTCTCCATTATACTGTCTAACATACACTATATTTGTATTTTTAAAACATCTGTTTTCTTAATGAATCACTAGTATTTTAACACATTGTTTTAGTATGGAATCATTTAAAACTCAACATCACTACAATGAGAGATTGAAAACAAAGAACAAGAATATGGAAGAGCCAAATCCAGAAAAAAGGGTATGAATACAGATGGGCTAGGTAGCAAACCACCATCCAAACAGTATATCACAACAGCCACTAGACAGTTCTGGAGCCATCAGACACACACCCACACAAGATGGTCAACACCACTACCATGTCCTTACTCGTGTTTTGCCTGCATGGCTGCATTACTTACTCAAGAGCAGAAGTTTCAGGTGTGAGTATTTGATTGAGCATAGGCAAAGTGATTTTGTTTTGATGTCTAGCTTGTTATAAAAGGGGAGATCTTTTCTCTTTTGTTTTCATATGTTGGGAATAAATAACACTTCTTTCCTCAGCCTAATTTCAGAACCAACATAAAGACAGACAAAGTATTCAAGCAGATGGAGATTAAATATTGGTAATCATGGTTTAATTGTGTGTGGTAACAATGGGGTTTTAAATATTTTACTATGGAATCAGATATATTTGCACACCTACGAAAGCACAGAGTCACCTGTTAAAACACAGCAGAGAGTGGAAAAACATGTACACTCATTGCAAGTAGAAAAATCTTGAAGGGAGACTGAGGAAAGTGCTAAGTTATTATGCGTTATGCTTAATAAAATACCTGTCATTTTTTAGACTTCCTAAATCTTTTCTCAGTTATAATTTTTGCATGTCATTTAATTAAAAATCCAATAGTTTTTCTTAACAGAATCTACCTAATTATTCTGATATTTTGTTCATATCTTCTTTTGAACTTTTCCACTTGCATTATATTTTGCATTGTATCACTTTGCAAGAATGTATCCACATACATAGTCTTGATGAATTCAGAACTTACATGACACCTTCAAATTGTTTTGCTGAATTTTTCACTTTTCTTATAAGTGCAGCTTCACGTACTTATTTAGCAAAGTTAATACAGTGCTTACTATGTGTCAGAGACAATGCATAAACACAGTCCAACATTAACTGATTTCTCCCTCAAAACAACCCAATGAGATAGATTCTATTGTTATTTTCATCTTCAATTGAGGAATCTGAGGCACAGAGGGTTAAGTGATGTGGTATAAGGGCAGAAATCAAAAAGGTGATCTAAGCCTGTAGTACAAATTACTAAACACTCTGCTATGCTGCCTAAAATTTGATGGACTTTTTAAATAGAGAAGATAATTGCATTATTTGTTTTTACCAAGGTCCCATTCGTATACAAAGCAATGCTCTGTTTCAAAAGGAACTTTAATTTTCTTAGTTAAAATGCATCTAAAGTCTCAAAGCATATATTTTGTTTTCCTCAGGGTAGTGAGTTAACTACAAAATTGTATTTAAATTTGTTTGGCTGCCAGCTAATAATGACTCTTCTCTGGCATTTCTCATTCTTATTCCTCTTGCTCCTTGGCTATGGCTAATCGATTCAAGAAGAGAAAACGGACCAAACCTGGATCAATCGGATTATCTACTTTGGGAATTTAAAAATTGAAAAGGAGATGCACATTGTGAGATGTATTTGTTGGAGGTGAATTATTTCACAAGAGAACTACAGACAGAATGTTTATTAGGTCCCCTGAGTTTCCCTAAATACCATCTTTCCTTAATCCTATTTCAGTCCATATTTAAGGAATTAGAGCTATTACAATAAGTTAAAAATACTCTAAATTTCAATTACTACCAAATTAGAAAATGAAATACATTATCTTCTTGGAGAAACTACAGAGATTAATGCCAGCATCAAACACTTAACATATGCAAGCATAATTAACTATGTTCAATTTTCTGTCTTAACAAATAACAAAGCTTCTAGATATTGGAAGTGCTTACTTAAATTTAATCACATGGAGAATCTGATAGGGACTTTCTGTTCCAGTTGTAGTCTCCTTGCTGTTGAAAATGTACAAGTCCTCAAGTCTGCAAAGCATTTTATCTCCCAAGGACTTTTTTTTTTTTTGCCGTTGGATACATAAAGACTAGCAGAAGCAACTTTTCTTGCCTTGAAAACACCAACACTCTTGCATCACTGTTTTGGGTGATGTCTCACTCTCTATCTCCATGACACATGGGTCTTGATTGTTTCATTGTTACAAAGGATATCAGAATTGTCTATCAAGTTGATGACCTTTAGCTCAGAACACCTGGAGAGAAGACAGTAGTAATTACCTTCACATGTCTTAATAAGAGAGATGCATGACAGAGGATGGGACAAAATAAACTTTTCTGAGGTACATAATATTTCAGGAGCATGAAAATGACATAATACAACAGACGCTTAGCTACACCCTGCATGCCCTGCCATTAAGAAGGAAAACTGCCATATGGACCACTTTGAATTGAGGAGGCACACTTTCTATACTTGAGTATTTTGATCTGTTCTATTACCAGGTTAACTCCACAGCTGCGATATTTTAGTGTGACATAGAATAATAGAAGAGTCTCCCCTGGTTCAGTTCAGGGCACAAGTGCCTCTGATAGTGGCCACTACACTATGATTTCAAGAAGCAAATTAAATATGAAGTTTCTGCAGCAGATATGAGTATTACATGGTGGTAAATTTCAACAGGATGAGAGACCTCTGGATATTTGATGTAGAGCTAGCAGCCCAAGAAATGACTACCATGTTTCCCTGAAAATAAGGCCAGATCTTATGTTAATTGTTGCTCCAAAAGACTCATTAGGGCTTTTATTCAGGGGATGTAATCCTGAAAAATCATGCTAGGGCTTATTTTCTGGCTAGGTCTTATTTTCGGGGAAACACAGTATTCTCCTTTTGAGAAACTGGCATTCAGTTTGCTACTAGGCTCTAATGAAGGCAAAATGCCAAATGGTGAGCTACCAAGTGACCATGTAAACGGTTTCACTTCCACAACTAGTCCATTTAGTCGCATCATTGTATTTTCCCAACAGCCCAACTTCTAGTGTTAGTATTAAGTTTTGTTTTCAGCCTAATCAGGTCTTGAAGGCACAGATATGTTTCATGAACAACTGGCTTCCACTAGCACATGCCTGCTCTTCTCAAGTTGCTGGTCTTGCTTCAACCCCAACTATAGCTCCAAATTCCCCATGATCACTTGACACTAGATGAAAAACTCGGGTATGGTTTTATCTGCTATTGTGTGATGTGGGACAGTCTTGTTAAATGTTTTAGCACTACAATCCCTCTCAGGTTTGATTCATAAGGTGCAGAAGATGGAAATCCCTGAAGCAAGCAGAACTCGGCAGAGCAGGGCACTTTATTCACTTAGTGTGGAGAGGAGATGACTGGATATTAAGGTCTGCACTGATTTCCTGGGGTAGGCTAATAGTCTGAGACAGGGTCTTGGAGAAAAGTAAGAACAAGACTTATGAGCAAACTTAGAATGGGCAAAGAATCTACAGAAGGAGTCATCTTCCTTCACCAGCCAGATCAGTGTTTGTACAAAGGGCTTTAAGAATGTGGCTATGAAGGCAAAATAAAGGCTAAGAGAATATCAGTGGAGTCACAGAATTCTTATCACCAACAACAGAGAGTTGTTTTCAGTAAAAGATTTCTGTTACGGAGAAGGTAGTGATTTGTCCTTATATGAGTTTTTATTTCATATCCACCATACCTCTGCCTATACAACCTTCCACTTACTGAATGCCTTTCACCTGTGGCTTCCCACAGTACATCTCCTCTGACAGAAAAATTTGCTTAGCAGTTAAAGAAGATAAGGGACTGATACTCATGAGATTTTCTAGTTTTGACATATATCACATCATTCAGAAAAATGATGCTCTTAGAGAATAAACGTTTTCACCTGAAAATCTAGGTAATAAAAGCTTTGAGCTGTTGGAGAGTTCCACATATTTCTAAGTGGCAAATAATATATGGTTTTACTTCTCATACTGCAATATTTTGGGAGTCTAGGAATTAAGGAGTGGAATTGGAGGTGGCATTTTTCAATATTTACCTAATGACTCTCTACCAACTAGTTTGATTGCTATCCTCACAAATAAACTATGAGGCTTATTTCTTGAAGAACATTATCACCTAACAGAGAACTATTGTCACCAAGAGAAACAATAACGGTTCAGGAAATTGGAAATTTAGAATGCCAGCTGGAAATGTTAAGCTTCTCTGGCATCTGAAATTGGAAGGGCTAGATTATTTCAGGGGACTCATATAAAGTTTTCTTGTATGAAAATTTCCTCCTCTTCTCCAAAAAAACCAAGCTTTGTTGGGGAGTAAAGATCTGATGTTATCTTTAACAATGATCATTAAAATCAGGTTTCAAAAAGCTTAGATATTTCATCTATTCAAAAAATATGTTTCAAATGCTGACTGTGTATTAGACCTATTCTAGCATAAGGAGTTTACCAGTAAAAAAGAAAAAAAAAGAGAGAGAGAGAAATATGCCTGTCTCACAAAGTTTACATTCTAAAAGTTCATAAGAATATATAAATGAGGTCACATTCAGTCTGAAAAAATAAATGAAGACACAAAATAACTGTATATAGAATATTATATTATTTGAACATACGGAATATAACCTCTTTAAATAAATATTACAGGAAATTATATTAATATATCAATAGTATTTAATTTCAAGGAGATGGAATTTGGATACATTACTTTTCTATTTTATACTTAACTATATTTTCAATATTTTCTTTAAAAGGGCATTTTAAATCTATAATTAGCAAAAAAATAATTTATTTCCAAATTAAAACATTAATAATAAAACCTG
The DNA here is from genome assembly GCF_036562045.2 of Rhinolophus sinicus. Taxonomy (NCBI): domain Eukaryota; kingdom Metazoa; phylum Chordata; class Mammalia; order Chiroptera; family Rhinolophidae; genus Rhinolophus; species Rhinolophus sinicus. The sequence continues at coordinate 173,274,894 of NC_133751.1, read as the reverse complement.
TATCAAAAAGGAAGGTAGACAATAAAGCCTATTCAATAAAGAAAAACCCCAATAATAATTCTAACAGCTGTCTAAACCCTAACACAAATATCCAATTACTTTAATTTTACATATTGAGGGAAAGTTTTTAGATGGATTCTACTCAAATTTGCTAGAAAATGTTCTGAATTTTCTATAAATACCTGGACATGGTGGACACAAAATCACAACTCACTGATCCGCCCTTCAAGGAAGGGCTTGTTGCCCAAGCTAGCAACCATTGTGGGACTTTTTCTCTGCTGCTGATGTATCAGCAGAAAGTCATGCTCTTCTCCATGGGGGGAATAAACGTCTATCCATTTCGGTTCACCACAGAACAACTCTTACAGGTCTGATATGCTCCAGAATTCAATGTTGTGTTGGCTAAGACACTGTCAAATCTATGTCACCGTCTGACTTCTCCCTGGGCCTAACACTGTTGTTTTTCCACAGTGCTCCTTATAACGCTGCCTTTCCTCAAGACTGGAAACTGCCTTGAGAGGAATTAAGATGTGTGTGTGTGGTGGGGGAGGGCGGGGGGAGCAGGCGGGGCACAGACGTACTTGGATTCCTGGCAAACTTGCTATTTCCCAGCCTCACAGCTACTTTCAATGGCATTTAAGCAGCTTAATGCATGGAGCTCCTGACAGGACCACACTTACAATGCTTCAAGCTACCATGGGCAGAACTGAAGTGGGAGCTACACAGATCATCATACTCTGGACGAAATGCTCATACATACACACACACACACACACACAATGAAGGGGATTGTCCCCCTTCAATGCTGTTATATGTAGAATTCCTTCCCTATCTCAGCCTGAGAGACCATCATCATTTCCTTATTGCTGTATCCAATTTTATGATTCTATAGAGTCCTTATAACTATCTCAAAATACACTAAATATGATTTTTAATTTGTTTATTGGTTATCTTCCCACACTAGTTTATCGGCCCATGAAGGCAGAGTCTGTCTAACAAATGCTGTATCCTTAGCACCCAAATAGGATCTGATACACAGTAGGTTCTCAATACATATTTGTTGAATGAATGAATACGCTGACTCATTTTATTTCAATTTAATAATTTAAATAGTCCCTTTAAGTAACTCCATTTCCTATGGTAAATTCTCCAGAGCTTTTGTTCCCTCACCTCCCTATTCTTTATTACATACTCTGGCCCTCTCTCTTCTATGTCTGTCCTCCCCTTCTCCCCACAATCCCTTGGATCAGAAAGAGTAGGCTTCAGGTTTTATACTGTTTGTGTATGAGATTCTTTTTATTACTGCTTCCAGAGTTATGACTAAATAATGCTACTGTACAGGGGGGAAAGGAAAACCAACTTATGGATAAGGAAGTGAAAACTGGAGGTATGGAAGGAGGGTAAGGAACTATTCACAATATTCTTTTCTTCTCTGAATGTTAGAAACTACATAGTGGTAGAATCTGACACTATTCTCATTCTTATATAATTATAATATTGTCAGAACAAATGAAGAGGTTGTATATATCATAGTATACTCAGGTAGTGTATCATTGAATAATGTACAGTATGATGTGAACTTCACTGGCCTTTTTCAATCAGAATTAGACGTGGTACCACAGCGGATAACATTGAGGGCACAAGGGTATCATTAGGATAAGTTTTACTGCTATTTGATCAGTCATCCAATCATGAAATCTCCACTTACTATCTTTAAACTATTTACAAATGTCAATCTTGCTGTCTAGGGAATGGCTTGTTATGAAGTATTCAATGTAACTGTCACATTTAACCGCCAACGACAGTAAAATGAAGTCTGTCTTAATTACTGTCTTGTCTCATTTCTCATTTGCCATGCTTCTTTCTAGGAAGGTAAATTACACAGGCCCTCCAACTCCAAAAGAGTATATGAAACATAAGGTGATTATTAAAAATTCAGAGAATCCCTTAATATTTTGAAACCAATAATATGGGTTAGGGTTAGAAAAGTGGGGAGTACGGATTTAGTGAGGTCAGTCTGGTAAGTACTAATGTTAATTTGATACAAATAATTGGATAATGTCTATTGATAGTCCAAAAAAAGGGAAGAGAAATTAAAGCATAAATGACATTGAAAATCCTGAGTAAAAACATTTATAAATAATTTATTTAAATACAAGGGATCTAAATTAGGTCAAAATTTACTTCTGGATACCTACGAATATTAAACCTTTTTCATGAAACAGCATGCAAAACAGCAATATTATTAAACTCTATAAAATGGGTTTCATATAATCCAAAGCATAGACATGTGGAAGAGAGGTAAATAACACCCAGTCACTAAAAATTATTTCTTCGACAATTATGTCACCAGCAATATGTGTTAGTTACATGGTTTAACCTCTGTGGGGAGCTCAAGATTAATTTATTTTGTTCAAATTCATATTTTATAGGACTTCCAAGTTGCAGGAATGCTGATATAGGTCAATGCCAAGTACATAAGTGGGTCTCCATGCTAGGAAAGGTAGCTTTTAGTGGCAAAGTTAAGGGTATTATAAATAGAACAGCTCAATTATCTTGGCTGACTTGGAACATTCTCCTTCATGGTACACACTGTTCTTTTGTGTCCTTTCATGCAGATGTACCTATAATATCGGCCCCGAGGCTCGCCCTCAGGTAGAACCTTCTCCTCATAGCCTTGCACAGACTAATAATATTAGAAAAAAACATCTAAATGAAATAAAATATGTAGTGCCCTTTCCTGCTTAATGACACTTTGTCCCACGTCTGTGTGGGGCAGGAAAATATTTGGGCTTTTAAAACTTAATACTAATAGAGTAGTACTCTTCTGAGAACCAAAATATGCATGAGATTGTGATGAAGCGTGCAAAATAGTTATATAACCTTGATTTTCCCTTATGCAAAAAGGGCCACAGAATTCCTTTTGAGATAAAAGAACGGATTGATCCAGTCCTCTTCACAGGAAGAAGAGAACAGATGGAGTCAGAACTAGAGACTATCTAGTACTAAAGAAGTTATCCCCTGGGAACCCACAACAATAAAAGTCAACACATTAAAATTTGATAATTCATAATCTTTGCCATAAGAACTAACCTAACTATCCTTAGTTTGTAGAAACTAGTTTTAAACAAATAGTAAATGAGATACAATAAATTCAACTAAACAGTAATAGAACACATGAGAAGTTCAAGTGATTTAGAAAAATGAAAATATGGTGACATTTAATACATGTACTTGCTTGGATAGAATTTTATACTTTTGAATATCTAATTTTAGTTATACTATGAATAAGGGGATGGACAGGATTCATTGTATTAGGTGATACGGCATTAAGGTTCTAAACATAAGCAAAGTTTAGGCTATATGTAACTTCCATCAGAATTCTAATTTTAAATTTGTCTTAATTTGTGAGGACATGGAACCTAACTTATTGAGCACATTCTCATGTGCTTGATGAGAGGCCATAGTTAAATTAAAAGGGTAAGGATTTAGAATTCAAGAAAATCTAAGTTTAAGTTACAATCCCAGTGCTTATGATATGTGTTTTTTTATTATTTTTATTTTATCCTTGATCAAGTGAAATAGGATCAATATTATCTATTTCAAAGATTGGAAGTATCATATGTACACTTCCTGAGACAAAATAGTAATTTAGTATCGGTAACTATAATTATTATTATCATTAGTCTTACTCTAAATTAATTAGCTCATTTTTTTAGTAACTACGTTTTTGCTTTGATTTACAATGTTTAACTATAGTCTTGCACTCAAATTCGTCAATAACTCGGCCTTATCCTTCGATAAGACCTTATTAGTAAGGTTTATGCCATATATCCTTCCACCTACTTCCTCCGTGTCTTTACATAATCACCAAGTAACACTGAGTCTTCCTACAAGTGTGACCAGACTTTTGTTCACGGATTTTAATCTTCCAATTGTCTTGCCCCCTGCACCGCTTACCAAGTATTCCAATTCCATCCTCAGCCCTTCCAGATCTTTAGTGATTGTCTAATAAATGAACTTTAATCATGACAGCCCTATCTGTTGAACCTATACTTCTTGAAGCTTAGGTTCTATTTGGAACTTTCCATCTTACTAGCTTCCATTTTTCCCCCCATGAATTTGTATCTATATTATGAGTCTCTTTTTCTACCTTCAGAAAAAATTGCCTTCTTCCTACCTCTGTAGTTAAAAATTTTAGTGTATGCATGAACTGCCTCAACTATTTACAAAATTAATTACAGTATTTCTTATTCTACTGTGAAGGCCAAAATGAGAAGTATGAAAAGATTAGAAGTAAGAAATAAAACTCTAGCAAAAATAAACAAATAAAATAAAGAAGAAATAAAAGAAATACTGATGCTGAAAAAATATACACCTGTTTTTGTAATTAAGTTCATTAAGTACTTCTACAGAAGTAGGAAACTACTGAGATATGTATTGTGTAGATGGTAAGGAGTTTAACTCGCATGTTGTCTCAAGTAAGGGTTAATGTTATACTAAAAGGAAGAACATGAGCTTAATTTTGAACACATGCAACTTGAACTGGCAGTAAGGCCTTTTAGTGAGATTACTTGTGGTTGTCTCACTGGACTGAAGATAGAGACCTGGAGCTTATAGTTGAGATCTAGCAGAAGAAAAATAATAAGTACATTTTTTTTTTTTTAAGTAAAATTAAGTCAAGATTAAAGTCATAAAAGAAATGAATTTAGATAGCCTGGGAGCTACTGCATATTTAGGGGCTGCCAGAGGACAAATATTATGTAGCAGTGAAACCTTAGGAAAATGCGTGTATTGGCCAGAAGCCATTGTAGGATAATGATCCTCTTGCATTTAGACTTCATAGCACACATATGCGAATTTTTAGTAATGAAAGCCAGTGATTAGACATATAATAAAAGATGTTATAGATGCAAGAATGCAAAAAAGCAAAATTTACTATTTTTCTGTTACTTTTTATAGAAGACTTCTTTGTACTTTAACAGGGAATAGTCAACCTTGTTATTTGGTTGTATAAATGAAATATAGCTTTCATCTGTTTCCTTAATATTGATTTGGAGAGAATATATTTCTCTCTGCCCTTTATATTTTTTTAAAAATAGGATTTGGGATATAAAAACCAATAATATTGTTACTTCTTATAACAATTGTATAAGAAAATTAATTCAAGATTAATAGTGGTATTCAAAGGAGGATAAGGTTGTATAAAAATAATTGCTTATCGATTTATTTTGATTTAACTACATAAAATACTATCTCAAATCTTTAGTTCTAATGAATATATTAGTTTTTGTTTTTCTCCAGAGTATATGGAAATTTTAATATATTTTGAGTTTAACAAAAAGAAACCATAAGAGAAATAAAGAAAAACAGTATTTTTTTTCCATTTTTAAATATTTTATAATTTAACTGATTTTCAATGCCATTTGTCATGGTATTTTATTTTCCAATGCCATAAAAAGACAACTTTTGGTTGGTTCCCAAATTCTTGCTATAGCTAAAGCTCTGCTTATATAAGGTAGTCTTAACCTCCAGTTTATGAGTTGACACATATATTTTTACCTTAATTGTCTTAAATGTTTGTTTTTGTGTAGTATCCTCTGTCAACTGTAATTTTTCTATCATGAAATATCACAAATATCACATTTTTCTGCCTATCTATTCTCCACCTGGCCTCAAAATTAGAGCATAAAATCTTGTTTTATCTTTCTTGCAAAAGCTGCATAAATATCATCTGTAACTTGGGAATTTATTAAAAAAAAAAGCAGTGTTTCTTGGAAAACCTTATTCTGAAAAGCTCAGTGTATCATGTACATGTCAGCTCTCAGTTTTAAAAGGCACTTAATTGACCCAATATATTTTTTTTCTCACCAGCCTTGCCTCTTGTTAAGAAAATTATTTTTATTAATAAGCCGATCTCTATTTTTATGTTATATCTGTCATTCTCAATGCTACTGCAATGAAAACAGCAAACCAACAAATAATTTATATTTGAATAATGACAAATATGTGTGAGAGCATATTATGTGCCAGGCACAGCTCTATGTATTTTATTTGTATATCTAACCTAGTTTTTCAATAATAAAATCTTATTATTATTCTCTTAAAATATTATAAAATGTTATTATTATTTTTTCTCATTTTTAAAAATGAAGAAACTGGAGTACTGACAAGTTAAATAAGCTGCCCAGGTCATAGACTCATTAAGAAGTAAAACAAGAACACAAATAAGGAAATCTTACTGCCAAATGAGTGTATTTTAATCCTTTGTTAATCCCTGATGGTAAGTAGCATTCTGCCAGATCATTGGAAAGGTGCTTAAGAGTATAGAGTAAGAAGATATATTGCTTGCTAAACCACCACACCATTGCTTTATGTGCCTTTAGACAATGCACACTAACCACAACTGTGGTCAGAAGCCCCCTTGTTGACCATTTACAGTACCCAACTGGAGATAATACTACAGTCTCTCTTTTATCTTTAGGCCACTTTTTCTTTCCACAATCAATTGATTCAATTATGCTCCAATTTGGTAACTGAAGACTGGGAAAGGATCCAACTCATCATTGATGTGCTATTGTTCAGAATTAGATGAGATCAAGATGAGCGAATTTTGATGCTTAGGTTTGAATATCCTGATATATAGTACTTTTTCCCTCTTTCTGCTCATTTAGAGAATGGTATAAGGCACAAATGCCTCAGCTTAGAAGAATGGATAATAGTTAAGCACATGGTTGTTTTGTTTATCCCTAGTATTTAAAAGATGGGTTTGTGTAAAATTATTATTATTTTAGGACTTTCTTAACAAAGTTATATAATACAGTTTTTTCAAGTTAATGTGTAAATATATGATTATGCATTTCGAAATGCTTTGTTTTCAGATTTTTATTTAACATTTACATTAATGTTATGGGGAACCATAGAAAAATTTCTATTATTTTTACAACCATGGCATATTTGCTCATCCAAAACAAGACAACAGAACAAATGACAGTTAATTATAAAATACGATTCTAGCTTCATTTGACAGCAAACTTCCACAGTGTGAAATATCTACATATTTTCTATTATAATGTTCTATTCAACAAAGTATACTTGTAAATCCAAAATAACTGAGCTTTATTAATGGCAGATAAAATCAAACTGTTCATGTTTCAGGAATTCATACTCAGGTAGGTTTAAGACAGGTGGTTAATAGAAAAGTAGCACATATACTTCACTAATCATTTAAGACTAACTTAGTCCATTTGATGCATTCTAAGGTTGAGCGACCTTCAATGACTTGTATGTATAGATTATCAAATATCATAGTAGAAGTAACGGACCATGAACAGTGTTGACTCTTTTCAAGCTAAATAGTGCAGATAATCATAATTATTTCTGGGTCCAGGGTCAAAAAGAGCTCTTCAACACTTTTCTGGTTTATTGAGGAATCTTTTAAAATAATAATACATCATTCTTGTCAGTAAGTTATAAAGAAATTAAATGAAGCACATTCTGGGAGTGATTTTTGACAGCATATTATCTACAGCATCTGGCCTTTCATTCTTGTCATTTTTGTCTCTTAATGTTGATCTCATATTTCAGAACTCCAGATCACTCATTCAACTTCTTTTATCATATACTATAATACTCACATTATATTCCATTGGATTTTTCTCCACTCAATTTTCTAAGATATTACTGTTTCATACAAAGTGTTAATGAGGGCATTAGAACTATTATAGAAGATAAAATATATTTTTTTCTTTCTGTCAAGTAAATCAATATCTTTTACTATGATATACTTATAAAAAGCAAAAACTAGCAGACAAAGAAAAAACAATTTCCTTCAAGAAATTAACAAGTAGCATCTAATATTATTAAAAATATAGAGAAAAGACATACAGACTTTCAAGTTACCTAACCTCAACTTCTGAAAGTACATTTTACATAATAATATATTTATTTTTATAAAAATCTGATATGGAATAAAAGTTGAGAAATTTAAACCCACATATTAAATATAAAACCCTTCCATCTACAGGCTTAAAACAGGTAAATATAAAGAGAAAGCATTGACAGGGCACAACCACTACTAGTGATAGTAAAAATTGGCATCCCTTAACTGGAAAGCAATTTGGCATTTTAATCAAGAGTTTTACACATGTTCATAACTCTTTCACATAATAATTCCACTTTGGAGGATATTGATCAATGAAATAAATAAAAGTATGAAAATAATAATACAGTGGAAACATCTAAATGTCCAATATCACATGAAAGGAATGTGTAAGTTGAACATTGTAAAGGCCATAGCTAAAAGAGAATTAAGTATTGGAAAATACTTTGACTTTAATATTAATTAAAATGTGCATAATAAAAAAAAGTATATATACAACAACATCAACTATGTAAAATGAACAGAAAAAAAAAAACTGAAGAAGGAAATACTAAAATATCAACAGTGGTTGCCATTGAATGATGAAGTTAAGAATGGTGGAGGCTTTTTCTTTTAAATTTTCTGTTATTTCCAAATGTTTCACACTGATCTCATATTACTTTTATATTAAAAATTAAACAGCTACACCAAAGCATAAATGAATGACAAGAGAAAAAATAGATAAGTTGGACATCATGAAAATCAACAACTCACATAACTGTGAGAACATTTTTGCAAATCATATATCTAAGAAGGGTCTTGCACATATCACATATGAAGAATGAATGATTATAACTCAAAATAGTCAAATGATCCAATTATCTGAATAGACATTTCTCCAAAGATGATATATGATTAAGCACCAGTAAAGATACTTCAACATCATTAGCCATCAGGTAAATGTAATAAAAACCAAAATGAAATACCACTTCACACTCACTAGGACACCTATAACCAAAAATGGAGATACTAAATGTTGTTAAGGATGTAGAGAAATAGAAACCCTCATACACTTGGTGGTAATATAAAATGGTACAGCTGCTTTGGAAAACCATCTGTCAGTTCCCTTAAACAGTTAAATATAGTTATCATCGATTCCACTCCTGGGTGTTTTTTGTTGTTGTTGTTGTTAACATTTTTTGTTAACATTTTAAAATCTTCATAGCATTCCCATGTGAAAAAATATATAAGGACCTGCACCAACTTGATTTATTATAAAACCAAAATCAGTACAGAGTTTAAGTCCCAAGGGAAGTCGACACACTGCCTTGATGTGCCTTCTCAAAGCTATGAAGAACTTTAATTTCATTTTCAGTATCACTGCCATCTAAAGGACAAGGGGAAAGCTACCTGGTTTTCTAAAAGTTTTGACCTTTGATGACTCATTTAGTTATCCTCCACATAGAAATAAACCCAATATGAGACTCCCTTCGAATCACTAGAATCTAAAGGAGGTACTCTTTGTTGACTATATTCTTTTCCAAGAGATTTCTATCTTACTAGGGTTAATTCTATTAAATGGTTTAGAGATTAAGAACAGGGTTTTGAGAGTTAGACACAGAAGCTCTGGACCTACTACTGATGAAGTTGTAACTGGGCAGTTTGCCTATTATTTCTGTGTCTATATATTCATGTACATAAATAGAGGATAGTAAAAAAAAAACTTGTAAAATAATTATAAATATTAAATGAAATATATATGCAAAATATTCAGGACAGCACCATGATAAACATTTTACGTATGTTAAAATCATTATACTATTATTACTACCATCTCAAAAAGTTTTAAACATATATTATTTTGGATGTCCCAGAATCACCTCAAACTTGCTTTATTCCAAATTAATGTCAATTTCCCCCAAAGGGTCACTCTTTCAAATGCCTATCTTTCTGTCACTGGACCTGCATATTTACTATTTACTCAAATTAAATATTTCTGTGACATTTATTTTTTTTAATTCCTTTTGTGTGCTTTTATTATCAATGTTACACATTCATAATTTAGAGAGTCAAAGACGGCAAGGAAAAATGCTTACTGGAAAGAAAATTGTCCTCTTCCTCTCTTTTCATACTTTCTAAAAGTAATCATTTCAAAATCTTTCAGCTATTTATCTTGAAATTTGTCTCTATGTCTAAACAATATGCTTCAGTACTGCTTCTAATTTTTAAGTTTTAGAAATATCCTATTAATTTTTTAACATGGGAGTTGAGGTTTAACTCTCCAGTCCCTGCCTTCAGCAAACACAGACATGCACACAGATCTCCTACCTTTCCATCCATCAAAATGATGTTGCCCACATGCTAAATGTCTCTCATTACCACTTTTGATATTCTAACAATTTAATCTTCTCAAAGATATGTCTCCATCCTGTTAATCTTGATTAGACTCTTTTACTACCTAGGCCTAGTCTCCCTTTACCACCACCCTGGGAATTCCTTCTGGCTTTATTCTTGGGTCTTTTATTCCCTGTATCCTACATAGATTCTCTCTTTATTCCATGGTTCAGGTGGCACCTGTACAGATTGGTAGTGAGAAGAGAGCAAGAGAGAGGTAAGTTTGAGACCTTTGCTAATCTGAATATGTGTTCATATTTATTTTCATATTTAATTAATAGGTGTAGAACTCTAGTGGAAATCATTTTCTTGAATAACTCTGAAGCACTGTCGCAACTCATGACAATCGCTAGTTTAGTTGATTTAGCTTCTGTGTCTGTCACAACTTTATTTTATTCTGCAGAAGCTTGCTAGATCTTATCCTCAATGTTCTGAAATGTCATGGCAATATGCCTTGGTGTGCTTCCAATTCCATTGATTTTATTGGGTTCTTTCAATCTGAAAACACACACCCTTCAAGAAACTCATGAGACAAAAGCATTTGATTTTAATGAATGAAAAATATAGATGGGAAATAAAATTGTATTATATATAAATCAAGTAGAGACTTTTAAAACAGAGTTCAGAGGAGGTAGAGAAGTTATCCTAGAATACTGAAGAGTTAAGAGTCACAGAGCTATATAGCAATCGGTTACATAACAGTCATAATGGGGGAGGGAGGAAGGCATTCCAACCAAGAATATGAGCAAAAATGAAGATTCAGAAATAAAAATGAGGACAATGCTGGGGGCAGACAGGCAACTGGACTTCTGTATCAAATAGTGCAGAGTATCGCTACTAAATAGTTGGATGAAGTTGCATATATTAAGTATAAACAGATTAAGGAGCAAAGTAGATCAGGCTTCATATTGAAGTAACGCTATTTGTCCTTTACCATGAAAGTGATGTTTAATCAAAATCGATCTAGCAGCAGTGTAAAGAACAGATAAGGAAGAAACTGATATCAATGGATTGAAGAGCAAGGTAAGGAAATGCGTGGATAAAAAGGACATTTATAGTTCAGCATGGAGTCTCAGACTCCATTATCCCAACACTCATTTTGCTACCTATTTGGAATTCATTGTTGTAAAACAGAACCATCCTCTTTGGCACATCTCTTGCATCTACTTTTGTCCATATCTAATTCTCATTTACTGGCCTTATTGTTAATTATTTTGGTTTTATCCTCAGATCATAATTTAGGTTTAGTGCCCTACTTAAAACAAGACCTAGGCCTTTCTTGATATTTCTAGTTCCTCTCCCTTTTTGTCATCTAGCCATTTTGATTAGAATAGGGATTCTAGTCAATTGTTTTCCCAATGTCAGTCTTTCAAGAAATATTTGTCTGATTTGAGCCTATCCTGGAAGCATGGAAAGGTCCAAATGAGGTACTTGAAAGAAAGATATCAAATTCCTTGTGCTAAATTAACACAGAAATCATCATTTAAAAAGAGCCTATGTGTCAATTACTCACATATAAATTATGAAACACTCATTACAATTCTTAATGTTTCTAAGAGGTATAGAATAAAAGTCAACTTTAAGAAATAATTATGTCATAAAAAAGAAAATATTTAATTTACTCAGGAAAAAGATATCTGAAAAATGAGGATATAACTGTATTGCAGAACACCCTAAAATAAACTGACTTTAGTAAAAAAACAAAAGCAAAGGTTTGAGCTTTCTGAAAAGCTCGAAGGCTCTAAATCACAAATCTCGAATACAGATGCGAGATTCCAGATGGTTCACATAAATGGCTGAATAGAATTCAGTACCTGTATTCTTTATTCCATAACAGCAGTAACATTTTAAATTTTCTCTTCTTTACTGAATTATTCTCTTTGGAGACTTCTATCGTTTCATCTTGTACTCTTGTATTAACAACTCTTATTGTCCACTTACATGTTGGTTTGTAATGATGAACTATGTTTATTATTATAAGGAGTCAACTTATCTTTGTCTCTATAGTTCAGCAGGCCCACTTTCTAAATACTTTCTCTTAAATGGAAGCTTAATATCAGTTTTTACTCTGGGGAGTATAAGCAGGAAACTGGTAGTTAGTCTGGATACCCTTGGAATGTCCAAGGTAAAGAAATCTTCACTTTGGAAAGGGATATGTTTAGTATATTTCCTTATAAAATAAAGCTGCCTTTATCCACCCACCTTTTGTATTGTGAAGATACAGAATTACCTCAAGATGTGATCAAATCATCAAATTTCACTGTAAAAGAAAACACTTGGGTGGGTTATGTACTCATTGCAGAGAGCAAAGTTTAAGTGCTTTGTATTAGATAGAGGAACCGTTGCTAACAACAGAACTAAATATAGTAAGAAGGTAGGGTGTCTTAGTTTGTTTGGGTTGCTATAACAAAAGACTGGGTAGCTTATAAACAACAGAAATTTATTTCTCACATTTCTAGAAGCTGGAGTCCAGGACCAGGGTGCCAGCATGGTTGAGTGAGAGTCAAAGACTGCTGACATCCCTCTGTGCCCTCACAAGGTGGAAGGGGCTAGGGAACTCTTGGCGGTTTCTTTGCAAAGAAATAATGCCATTCAGCTCCACCCCATGACCTAATCACCTTTCCAAAGGCCCAACTCCTAATATCATCACATTGGGGATTAGGATTTAATGTATGAATTTTGGGATGACAAAGGCATTTTCAGACCAAAGCATAGGATATCATAGCTGTTTTCAATGCAGTGTCAAATTAATGCTCCTGGTGATCTCCCCGTGACTCCTTCTTATACACTGTACTTATTAACTCTAAGCCGATCTCTTCAGAGCTGCCTAGCGAAGAACCAACTAGTTCTACACCAGGTACTTTTCACTATGGAGGTTTCAGTCAATTTAATTTTGTTTATTTTCTATTGTAAAAAGAATCTTCCAAACATTAGGCATCATTTCTTGTTTTCCAGAAATCTTTGATCTAATACAAATACAAGTTAAATTATTTCAACAGGAACTGAAAGGTAGGGTGGGATGAGGGTACAGACAAGAAGTATTCTCCAACTCTCATCTTGAACAGCATATCTCATTTAAATCAAGATAAAAGGATGTGCGCAGTTCTCGATGTATGTCAACACTAAAATTGTTGTTCTTTTCAACATTTTTAGCTATTGTTTAGAATAAGAAAATTAGAGGCAGGGATGCTGACCTGAAACCTGAGGATTTATACCTTCAACTTGTGCAATATGTGGCATAACTTAGAATAAAGGAGAGTCACATGTTTTTAATCCATTAGATGCAATTAAGAATGAATGACAGCTGTATTACATATATATTATATCTATTATATATATTATGTTTAATATATATACATAATATGTAATAAAAAAATACACACACACACACACACACACACACACACACCACAAACACATATACACACACAAAAACAATTATTTTCAAAGATTAAAGAGACAAAGGAATGTAAAAATGCAATAGTGGCTTGAAGCCATGCAATTCACTTACTATAAACTTTAGAGGTCATTTGCAGTATCTGAGACTGTAATCTATGCATTTAATAAAGAAGAATATTTAATTTGGTTTCAAAATTAAAGGAAATAAAATAATGGATCTCAGCAGCAGTAATTTGCATATATATAACAATTATAAACCAAAAACATAGAGAGTAATTAATTCCAAAGCAAATTTTTAAGCCTGAAGTCTCAAATAAAAAGAAAAAAAATAATTAAGATTCTAGGAATATCATCTTTTGGCTAAAGATAAAATCTCATCTGACTCACAGAAACAAACCCTATCAACATTAATTGGTAGTTTAAAATATCATTGCTGGGGGTGGTAAAAAAATTTTATCTAATATTACCAAAATTCTCATTAAAAATAAATAGTTTTCAAAAGTGTGGTGAATATAAATACTCAATGGCAAGAAACAGATTTTCAGTTTAAAATAATACTCAGAATTCAAGAATAAATCTTCTTTATATATGTGATATACTACGAACATCTAGAATAATATTGATTCCTTTATCCTAAGGAAAAGGCATGTTCATTTTTCCAAATGGTCTCCATAGTTCACAATTTCAAAAGTCAAAGTTAGCATAATATTTTATTTATTATTTTCACGGGTTGAATGGAGTACTCGCAAGCATTGTAATGACACAGTGTTTAAACATACCTCTCTATTATTTCATAGATACCAATAAGTCAACTGAGAAAAACATGAAATCAATGGAAGGGGAGGAAAAACAGGAACGGCATCATCCCTTTCTTTAAATCTAGGATCCTCAATATGCAATTTTAAGTAACTTCCAAACAACATTTTGATTCAATACTGAATTTTCTTTCATTCAGTGCAACCACAGACCTACAAATGTTAATTTAAAAAAATCCTCAATGCAGGTCTGTTGTCCAGAATTAGCCTGACATTATATTCTGTTTACTATCATGACTACTATATTTTTTAATGTCTTTGTTCTCCTTATTTTTCTCTCTACATCCTTTTTCCACTTTCATATTCTGTACATAGTTGTTCAGTATATTAATTTTACAAATATGTGTAGAGCACCTACTATGTACCAAGTTCTGACCTAGAATAAAGGTCAGAAGTTCTTTCCCTCAAGGAAATAAAAATTTAATTGAATATTCTACTTCTTTCATTCTGTTAGCACAAAGTGTAGCCAACTATAACCATGAATGTTATGTGTGTTCATTTAATTTCAAGGAATGGAAACAATCAGAATATGTATTAAATCAGTGCTATATTGCCTATTCCTGCAATGGAAGCTTAGATTTCATGGAAACCCAGGAGAGATATGTTTATAGAAGCTGGAATATAATTTAGGAAAATGGAATCTCAGCTTTAACACTTGAGTTATTTCATTGACCCCACCCCCTAAGCAATATAAATTAAGATCTCTATTCTAGTAATCTGCACAAGTCCGATGCTCTCAGTATTTCTCTCTTTTTGACTCCTTTTCCATTTCTAACCAGCTAAATAGCTGTGTTATTCTAGTTCAAATTTCCAAGCGGCAAAATCCAGTAAATAAATATCATTCTTCTTAATGTATATGCTTATGACTGAAGGATCTATTTCAAGAAATTCCTCAGGATCACATAAGTTGTGAAAATTAATTACCTCAACTTATCCAGGATGCTGTGGGAGGAAATTTTGTAATGACAGAGCCACAGCCGATCCTTATTTCCCAAGAATCAACTCTACCTATGGCATACTGCTAGACTAACCACTACTTATGATTTCACTTAGAATCTTCTCTATTCTACTCTAATTTAAGTATACATTTCTCTACTTGGTTTGCATAACGCCCTAAAATATAGCACCACCTTTGGAAAGTATCCATTGTATTAATCAAGTTTTAATCATTAAACTATAAAGGCTGTCTGGTCATTTTCATCTATTAGCACCCACCAGCCCTAAGTCATTTTGAGCTACTACAAATGGGGAAAACTGGAAAAATATATCTACAGTCTACACTACTCACACAATACTCTGACAATTAAGTCTGAGAACTCATCCTAGAAAATGTGCTACATACCTCATTGCTGATTATCACTACAGTCACCTTCGAAGCACTCCCCTTGAGAAACTTTGCCCCAGTGCTAGCGCCTCGTCCACCCTTCAAAGCAATTTTACAGCTTTTTCTGGAATGTCCATCACAGTTGTTGTCATATTACCCTTGATGTCCTGAATGTCATCAAAGTTTCTTCCTTTCAATATTTCCTTTATCTTGGAGTAAAGAAAGAAGTCACTGGGGGTCAGATCAGGTGAGTAAGGAAGGTGTTCCAATACAGTTATTTGTTTACTGGCTAAAAACTCCATCACAGACAGAGGTGGTGCATTGTCGTGACACAAAAGCCATGAATTGTTGGTGAAAAGTTCAGGTCATCTAACTTTTTCATGCATCCTTTTCAACACTTGCAAATAATAAAGTGCGTTAACTGTTTGTCCAGTTGGTACAAATCATAATGAATAATCCCTCTGATATTAAAAAAGTTAAGCAACACCTTTGTAACAAGTTCACAAATTTAATTGTCAGGCCTCGTATAATTAACTTTGGATAGCTGCCTCTTATGTTGCATTAAAAATACCATGTTACAGGTGTAACTATATTCTCTGAAAAACTATTTGAACAAAAATCAATTGCTTAAAAAAAAATCAATTGCTTAATGATTTGTTATTTGGATTTGAGTATAATTTGTAAGACAATTGGTTTTGAACTAAAGAACAAACTGCTTACTGGAGGGTTTGTTGTTGTTGTTGTTTTTCTCTTTAAATTGTATTTCTCCACCGTTATATATAAGAATGAATGCTTTGGTTAAAAATTCTTTGTTGTCAGAGTGACGTCATAGGAATGGCAGCAGCGGGGCGCACCTTTTGAGTTCTCCTCCAGATCTTATCACAAACGGGACATCTATAACCCATCAAAGGACTCTCTGCTCACCACGCAGAACAGCTAAGAGACTCGTGCAAGGATTATTTGAAGGTGGGCAAATTGGGCGAGCAGGGGAAGAGGGAAGGGAGCAGAGTGGAGACACGACCCGCACCTGTGGCTGTGGGGAAGCAGCCCGCATCCACAGCTGCAGAGGCACAGGGGATCCCAGGACGGAACAGAGCACACAAAAGCCAGGAGACGGGCTCTTTCCCTGCATCCCACAGTTGACCTCTACCACCGAGGGGCAGTATACCCAGCATTTGAGGCAATAACCTCAGCAACCTTCAGTTGGGCCATAGGTCGGACAAAGGACACAAATTCCATACCTGCGGGCCTCCCCACCCTCTCTTCCAATCCTACCCCCACCCTTCCAGAGACTTAAACTGGCCCCTGAATTGAGGAGTAGTGTCAGATTACAGAGGAACCCTAGTGCTAAGGCTCTGGGAAGACTGGTGTGCTGCTCTGAGCCAGGGAAGAGGCTGGGAAGAGTGTAATTGTTGCTGGGCTAGGAGAAAAGAGACTGCTCCACCCCCAGCCACCACCTTTTCTGGCCTGCGGGAAGAGTGTGACACAACTGGGCTGGGAGAGAGAAGACCCCTCCATCCCCAGCCCCCACCCTTTCGGGCCTGTCTAGGGTGGGGCAATTACAACTGCAGAGGCACTTCCAGGGATCAGCAGTAAGCGGCAGATGCAGCTCCGGGCTTTCAGCAGCTCAGAAATCTCCCGCCCGCCACACACACACACACACACACACACACACACACACACACACACACAGAAAAAGTGCCCTAAGACTCAGGAGAACTGGACACAGGGCTGGTGGTGCTACTCTCGGTGCGCATATGTGCAGGCAAGAGCAGAAACTGCACTGACTTTGAGAAATTACCATCCAGACCCCTCAGCCCATGCATCTAAATCCACAGTCCCAACGTCACTCTGGGCACCAGGTGACAGCTCTGCCTGCACAATACGCAGGGGACTCTTTGGTACAGCAGAGGACAACCTGGAGATTACTTGGTGGGTTTAAGCCAAGATTGATGCTGCTTTTCGTTTCATTTTGTTTTGGTCTGTTTTATCTTTATATCTTTGATATCTTTGCCTGTGTTGAGTGGGGTTTGTCAGTTGTTTTTACATGTGAATGTATTTGATTTTTTTCTTTGTTGTTGTTGTTGCTGTTGTTGTTGTGCTTGGTGATTTGCTTTATTCTGACATTGCCCTACCAGGGCCCAGCTTAAGAGGCACAAGATTGAACACACCCAGAGGCCAACTCCAGACCAAACCAGAGTACTACCGGGTTTGACCTACAAGTGACACACCCAGAGGGAATTCTCTACAGGCATAAGAGCCCACAGAGGCCAAACCACATTTAAGTGGTCAACCCTCACACAGCAGAATACCCTGTGGTGGGCAGAGCCAAGTCTCAAAACTAGTCAGCCTAGGAGTTAACCCCATCTACTCACAAGCAGAAAGCAATTAAAGATCTTCTTTAACAGGACATATACACAACACAAAATTCACTTTTGGAGCACACGCAGAGGGTAAGAATGAAGTAGTGCAAGTCAAATATAGAGGACACATCCTACATAAGATAACCCAGCAAGAACTAAGAACTCTAGGGGATCTACCTAATACATCAAAGCAAACACAGAGAGTCAGCCAGAATAGGGAAACAAAGAAACATGTCCCAAATTAAAGAACAGAAGAAACCTCCAGAAATGGAACCAAATTCAACAGAGGTAACCAACCTATCAGAGACAGAGTTCAGAACACTGATGATAAGAATGTTTAAGGAGCATAGAGACGACATAAAGAAGGACAGAGAAATCATAATAAACAACCAGTTACAACTAAAGAACACAATTACCGAAATAAAGAACTCACTTGAAGGAATTAACAGCAGGTTTGATGAAGCAGAGGATCGAATCAGCGACTTAGAAGACAAGTTAGCAGAGATCACCCAAACAGAACAACAGAAAGAAAAAAGAATAAAAAACAATTAAGATGGTTTAAGAGATCTATGGGATAACATCAAGTGTAACAACATGTGCATCATAGGAATACCAGAAGGTGAAGACAGGAAGCAAGGGATTGAGAACATATTTGAAGTAATAATGTCTAAAAACTTTCTTAACCTGTTGAAGGAAACCGATATACAAGCCCAGGAAGTGCAGAGAGTTCCAACCAGGACAAACCCAAACAGGTCAACACCAAGACACATTATAGTTAAAATGGCAAAGGCTAAAGACAAAGAGAGAATCCTAAAAGCAGCAAGAGACAGAGGGTTACATACAAGGGAACTCCCATAAGACTATCAAATGACTTTTCTACAGAAACATTGAAGGCCAGGGGGGAGTGGTAGGAGGTACTCAAAGTGATGGAAAACAAAGGCCTACAACCTAGATTGCTTTATCCAGCAAGGCTATCATTTAAAGTTGATGGAGAGATAAAGAGCTTCCCAAAAAGAATAAGCTAAAGGAATTTATTACCACAAACAAGCATTGCAAGAAATACTAAAAGGATTTCAATAAATAGAAGAAAGATGAAAACAATCTAACTACAAATTTAAAAATGGCAATGACTATGTACCTATCAATAATCACTTTAAATGTAAACAGATTAAATGCTCCAATCAAGAGACATAGGGTGGCTGAGTGGATAAGAAAGCAAGACCCTCGTATATGCTGTATACAAGAGACTCACCTCAGATCAAAAGACACACACAGGCTGAAAGTGAAGGGTTGAAGTCAGACATTTCATTCAAATGGAAATGAGGAGAAAGCTGGAGTTGCAGTTCTTATATCTGACAAAATAGACTTTAAAATGAAGAAAATATTAAAAGACAAAGACGGGCACTATATAATAATAAAGGGATCGATCCGACAATAGGAAATAACCCTAGTAAACATCTATGCACCCAACAAAGAGCACCTAAATATATAAAACATATATTGACTCACATAAAGACAGAGATCAACAGTAACACTACCATAGTAGGGGAATTCAACACACCTCTGACAACAAGGGACAGGTCTTCCAGACAGAAAATCAATACGGAAACAATAGCATTAAATGATACATTGGACCACTTGGATTTAATCAATATTTTCAGAGCATTTCACCCCAGTGCTGCAGAATACACATTCTTCTCAAGCGCACATGGACCATTTTCCAAGATAGACCACATGTTGGGCCAAAAAACAAGTCCTGATAAATTTCAGAAAATTGAAATCATACCAATTGTCTTCTCTGACCACACTGCTATGAAATTAGAAATGAACTACAGGAAAAAAACTGGAAGACACACAAATTCAAGGACGCTCAACAACATGTTACTAAATAATGAATGGGTCAACCAGGAGATCAAGGAAGAAATCAAAAGATATCTCGAGACAAACGAAAATGAAAACATGATGACCCAAAATCTATGGGATGCAGTGAAAGCAGTCCTCAGAGGGAAATTCATAGCATTGCAGGCCTACCTAAAGAAACAAGAAACATCACTAATCAACAGTTTATCTTCACACTTAAGGGATCTGGAAAAAGAACAGCAAAATAAGCCCAAAGGGAGTACAAGGAAGGAGATAATAAAGATCAGAGTGGAAATAAATGAAATAAAAACCAGAAAAATAATACAAAACATCAATGAATCCAAGAGTCGGTTCTTAGGGAAGATAAACAAAATTGACAAACCTTTAGCCAGACTCATTAAAAAAAAGACAGAGAGGACCCAAATTAATAAAATCAGAACTGAAGGAGGAGAAGTGACAAAAGACACCGCAGAAATACAAAAAATTTTAAGAAATTACTATGAGCAACTATATGCCAACAAATTTGACAATCTGGAAGAAATGGAAAATTTTCTAGAGGCATACAACCTTCCAAGGCTAACTCAAGAAGAAACAGAAAACCTGAATAGACTGATTACCACCAAGGAAATTGAATCAGTAATCAACAATCTCCCAACAAACAAAAGCCCTGGACCAGATGGCTTTACAGGTGAATTTTACAAAACGTTCAAAAAAGAATTATCACCTATTCTCCTCAAGCTCTTCCAAAAAATCCAGAAGGAGGGAAGGCTCCCAAACACTTTTTACGAAGCCACTATCACCCTGATCCCAAAATCAGACAAAGACACCACAAAAAAAGAAAACTACAGGCCAATATCTCTAATGAACATAGATGCAAAAATCCTCAACAAAATATTAGTGAACAGAATTCAGCAATACATTAAAAAGATCATACACCATGATCAAGTGGGATTCATCCCTGGTATGCAAGGGTGGTTCAACATCTGCAAATCAATTAATGTGATACACCACAGTAACAAAATGAAAAATAAAAATCACATGATCATATCAATAGATGCACAAAAAGCATTTGATAAAATCCAGCAGCCATTTATGATAAAAATCCTTAAGAAAGTGGGAATAGAGGGATCATATCTCAACATAATCAAGGCCATATATGATAAACCCACAGCTAACATCATACTCAATGGGGAAAAGCTAAAACCATTCCCCTTAAGATCAGGAACAAGGCAAGGTTGCCCACTTTCTCCACTTCTATTCAACATAGTGCTGGAAGTTCTAGCCACAGCAATCAGACAAGAAAAAGAAATAAAAGGCATCCAAATCGGTAAGGAGGAAGTAAAATTGTCATTATATGCAGGTGACATGATACTATATATAGAGAACCGTAAAGACTCCACCAAGAAACTATTAGAGCTGATAGATGAATTTAGTAAAGTAGCAGGATACAAAATTAATATTCAGAAATCAGTTGCATTTGTATATACCAATAATAAAACATCAAAAGGAGAAATTAAAAAACAATCCCATTTACAATTGCTCCAAAGATTATAAAATACCCAGGAATAAATTTAACCAAAGAAGTAAAAGATCTGTACTCAGAAAATTATGAGACACTGAAGAAAGAAATGAAAAAAAGATACAAATAGATGGAAACACATACCATGTTCATGTATAGGAAGAATTAATATAGTTAAAATGTCCATACTGCCTAAGGTAATATACATATTCAATGCAATTCCTATCAAACTACCAATGACGTTTTTCACAGAAATAGAACATATAATCCTGAAATTTATATGGAACCATAAAAGATCCCGGATACCCTAAGCAATCTTGAGAAATAAGAACAAAGTGGGAGGTAGAACAATATACCTGACATCAAATTATACTACAAGGCTACAGTAATCAAAACAGCATGGTACTGGCATAAAAACAGACACATTGATCAATGGAACAGAATAGAGTCCAGAAATAAATTCATGCCTATATGGCTATTTAATCTATGACAATGGAAGCAAGAATGTACGGTGGAGTAAAGACAGTCTATTCAATAAATGGTGCTGGGAAACCTGGACAGACACATGCAAAATAATGAAGCTGGACCAACTCCTTACACCATATACAGAAATAAATTCAAAATGGCTTAAAGATTTAAATGTAAGATCTGAAACCATGAAATTCCTAGAAGAAAATATAGGAAGAAACCTCACAGACATTACCCAGAGTAAGATTTTTACTGATATATCCCCTCATGCAAGGGAAGTAAGAGAACAAATAATCAGGAGGGATTACATCAAACTAAAAAGTTTTTTTTAAACAGCAAAGGAAAACAAAAAGGGATCCTACTGATTGGGAAAAGATATTTGCCAATGATATATCTGATAAGGGGTTAATATCACAAATTTATTAAAAAACTCACTCAACTCAACTCCAAAAAAACAAACAACCCAATTAAGAAATGGGCAGAGGACATGAAGAGACATTTTTCTAAATAGGACATACAGATGGCAAACAGACTTATGAAGAAATGCTCAACCTCACTAAGCATCAGAGAAATGCAAATAAAAACCACAATGAGATACCACCTCACCCAGTCAAAATGACTATCATCAATAAATCAACAAACAACAAGTGCTGGCGTGGATGTGGAGAAAAGGGAACACTTGTGCATTGTTGGTGAGATTGCAGATTGGTGCAGCCACTATGGAAAACAGTATGGAGGTATCTCAAAAATCTGAAAATGGAACTAACTTGTGACCCAGCAATTCCACTCCTAGGTAGCTATCCGGAGAAATCCAAAACTCCAATTCAAAAATCTTTATGCACTCTTATGTTTATTGCAGCACTATACACAATAGCCAAGACATGGAAATAACCAAAATGCCCATTGGTAGATGACTGGATTAAGAAACGTGGTACATTTATACAATGGAGTATTACGTAGCCATAAAGAAGAGAGAAATCTTACCATTTGCAACAACATGGATGGACCCAGAGAACATTATGTTAAGTGAAATAAGTCAGACAGAGAAAGACAAATACCATATGATCTCACTTATATGTGGAATCTAAAGAAAAGAATAAGTGAATGAACTAATAAGAAACAGTTTTGGAGACAGAGGAAAAACTGAGGGTTGCTAGAGGGGTGGGGGGTGGGGATAAGGGGGAAGGTGAGGGGATTAGAAAACAGTCAGTAACCACAAGATGGCCACAGGGTTTTAAAAATTAATTTGGGGAACGTAATCAATAATGTTGTAAAGATTTTGTAGTGTATGCGATGGACACTTGTCCCATTTGGGAGACCACCTCAGGGATGATGTAGATGCCTGATCTCTGCACTGTACACCTGAAGCTGAACAATAATGAATGCCAACTATAATTTTATATATATGTATATGTGCATATATATATATATATATATATATATATATATGCACATATACATATATATAAAATATATATATATACATATACATACATATAAATGTATACATGTATATATAATTATAGTATATATAGTATATAGTATATAGTATATATATAGTATATATATATATATATGTATATATGTATATGTATATCTTACGAGAAGCAGAGTGCAACATTAGGAATAGAGACAGTGGAAATGTAATGGCTCTGTACAATGTCAGAGGGGTAGTGGATGTGGGGAGGGGGGATTCACACAATGTGAGGTATATAAATGATAAACGTCTAAGTATTACTTTGTCTTGTGCACCTGAAACTAATAAAAAAATAAAAAAATAAAAAAACTCATCAAAAAAATCCATTGTTGTGTGGTGAAATGGATACTATAAAATAACAATAAAGAAAAAAATCCTAATGCAAATAGCCCAAAAGCTGTTTACATTACACAAAATTATCAAGTTAATTAGTGACTAAAATCCATCCAAAAAAGTCCCATAAAAACAAAAATATTAAGATAAACAGTTGGCATATTTGTAAGGTAGAAATTATTGTGGTATAAATTATTCAGGTAGAAAACAGAGTCATAATAATCATGAAACCTATATTTCATACCTTTATAAAATATTTTTGGAGTAAGCTTCAATTTGTTCCTGAAAAGAGTGCCGTATGTATAAAACTTCTCAATTTGACCTCTAATTTATTGGTACTTCAAAAAATATATATGTATCTGTCAAAAGTTGGTTGTAAATATATCACAACTCCAAGCTGTAATGCTATCTTAGGGGATAATTGATTTTGTGATGCTCTGAAAGTCAATTAAGTCTAAATGTCTTATATCTCAATATAAAAATCAACATATTTTGAAGTCTTCCTTTGAATTCCAGTTAAAATAGGAGGGTAATAGTTAATATATCTTCTAGCGTTCAATTTAATAATTTTCAAAACTTTCTTTTCAACTATCCTGTAGCTACAGATAGCATGTAAATGCTAATTTATTCTAATTTTATGCTTTCTTCATTTAGTTTTCCTTTCAAAGTTACAGGTGATAGACTTCTTTAAGACTGTGATGAAAATATTTGACTCCTCACCAAAGAGAAATGCAAATAAGCATCCTCTCTCTAAATTTTTCATATTATTGATGAGGAACATATTGTAGACTGTTTGAAGTGTATGCAGATCCTGGACACAAGTTTAACTATTCCTGTCCTAGAGCTTAATAATTTAAGGATACAGCTATCTGCTCCTGTAGCAATTTTTTCTTTCATTTATTCAACACTCACTTAACAAAATGTAATGTCTGCCTTTATGTCCGTTAGGATTCTCATGGCAAAAAAGCCATCTCAGACTCATATACAAAAAAAGGTAATAAAACTGAGTCCAAGAATAGGGCAAACTTTAGGCACAATCAGATGCATGACCTTTAACAATGCAACAGGTTTTTTTTCGTTTGTTCTTTATTTTTTTCCTCTCCATATTCTCTTTACTTCTTTTTCTCAAGGCAGAACTCCATTTTTACACAAATTCTCTCCTCATGGTAAAAGGTAGTTTCTGTAGCTCCATACTTTATATACTCTCAGGTTTCATTTTAATTCTAGATGGAAAGAGTAAAATTATTTTTTTCCCCAGAAGTCAAAGCAACATCTTTATGCATCCCATTGGCTCTGGTTATCATACCAATCATTGTGGTTGTATTCTGATATTCCAAGCCTTTGTACCCTTTCTTGTTTCTGCATATCCTTACAATTAGGGACAGAGCCAATTCCAGTAGGAATACTTAAGAGAAAGACATTAACATCTGCAGATAATATGGGCTATGGTTTTCAGAGGAAAAAATAAATGGGTTGGAAAGTGAAAAATAACCAAATATACTCACATTTACTATGTGGAATATACACCCTTAGGTGATAAAAAATACAATAAAATCCCAGACCTCAAGGAGGTCTCTGATTTATGGGTTGAACTACCCATAGATCATAAATAATCCAAACAAACAAACAAACAAACAAACAAACAGCTAAGTATTAGGTCAGTACATTTTCATATCACTGCATAATTTCTGCAGCGACCCAACTGGTGACTCTGCCCTCCATTTCAAACTTTTCTCCAAATGTTAATTCTAGTGACAAATCATCATTGTAAGGCTAATTGCAACATGCTGTTTAAATATAAACTCATCCAATCAATATAAACTGCTTGAATAAAACGTATTTTTTAAAATATATAATTGGTACTAATGTTCCAAAATCACTCTGTATTTTTTCAGTTAAGATTATTCTAGAATTAAGTTTACTTAAGTCCTTTTCTCATCCATCGCTTGCCTAATTCCCCAACCTCATCAATTCTTTCCTCATATTTACTGCTAAAATAATATCAAACTTTTTATACTTCTGTAAGTTACCTCTGAGACTTCCATTCTGCCCTTCAAACACAAACTCGCAATATTCATTAACTTTTTTTTATTTACTTGCCTTCAGAAACCCTTGTACTCCTTGTTTTGTACTCACGTCTACCCTAAAAATATTTCTATTGATACATACTACTTTCAAATGCCTTTACCTCTTTTCTGAAAGATCCCTCAATGTTATTGATAAGAATTTTAAAAAAGTATTGTCCAAAGCAGTTCATGTTATTAAGCCCCTAATTCCACCTACTCTGGAAAATGTTTGCCTTTCGGGAAGCCTCAGCCATTGCTCCTTATTCCCTCATTCATACCAACGTTTTTTCCCCCTTCAATTGCCAAGATCCGTTTTGATGTTACAGAGACATGTGCTTAAATCACAATTTCTCCTTCAGTAGATATGTGGAATGAATAACTGACTATTTCCTCATCTCTACAATGGAAAAATTATATTTGCTAATCCACAGAATCACTGTAATATTTATATGAAACACCGTATATGAAAGCAGCATGCAAATAACATTTAGTCAATATTAATTTTATTTTTCTCCTCATTCCTATTTGCACCAACTTCACTCTGTTTTTTATTAATTTATTGCCAATCACCTTGTATACTTTCCTCAAGCAACCTCTATAATTTATTCATGAACATTCAGTCACTTTCTACTAGTAATGTAGATCTCGATTTTTTACTTTTTATAGATTTTTTTGTACATTTTATTTTGTTTTATGAAATAACTGCAATTCACTTTTCCAAACAGATGCTGCAGTCCATAATTTTTTTTTTTAACCCTTGATGAGCAGAGCTTTAAAAAATGGACTAATGTTGGTATAGGTCTAATAGACAGGTGACAGAATATGATATTTTCTTTTTTAAAAACTGCATAGTCCAAACTTTAAGCAGCGTGTGGTAAATCTGTTACATGATTTTCTTAATGTGTAAGTAGTACCGAGTATAAAATTGTCACCCCAATAAATTTTAATTAAAAAGAAACACATTTGACCTGTTAAAAATCAACCAACTCTGGGACTAGGGGTCAGTCATCCTGGACTATATAGCATGGATATGCTCAGAAAAATTGGTCAACTAAGAGGTAAGCGGGCTCTGGTCCTATGAAAGAAGAGTAGTAGAGCAGGAACTCGTCCTGACAAGAAATCCTTGGGAATTTTGTGCCTATATAGTAGTAGTAACTTATTTGTCATTTCCATATATCTACTGTACACACAATTCAATAAACAGTACAACCTGTTTTTGTTGACTGCTGGTTGGCCAATCGTGAAATAGACAAGGGGATAGCAAGGTCCCATTCCTTCCGCTGATACCCAAGAGGTATTATCCCAATGGGTCTTGCAGATCAACACTCTTATATAATTCATAGGAACATCTTGAGAAGATTGGCGCAAAAAAAAAAAGGACAGACAGCATACCAGAAGGCAACTATGGATAACTTCCAGCAATAAAGCTGGTAAGGGCTTCTAGCTTTCAATTTGCAATGGGATACTCCTTAAGAACCATGACCTTAATTCATTAAATTGTTCAACACAATCTTATTGAGTACCTAATACATGCCAAGCGTTGTTCTGAGCCAATGATCAGACTCTAGCAAGAGTACCTGCCACCCCTATAATTCTGTTTAAATCATATATTCTCTCTCTGTCTTTCTCTCTTCCTCCTCCCTCCCTTCTTTCCTCCTTCCCTACTGCATAAAAGAGGCAGAAATGTAAATATACCCACCATACCATGCGATTAATTATAATGAATAAGAATCAGATACATCAACTCTGCTCCCGTCTTATTACTTAGTTTTGGCATTTATCTTATTTTCTTTTAACTCTAACCGTTCACACTAACCAAAAATCTATTAACGTAGGTCAGCTATTCAACTATTTTAATCCTATATCTGATGTAGGTTTCTTTCTCCAAATGATTTATCTTCTGATTATAAAACTTGGCCCTTTAATGAGGTTAATTAAACTATTCATATTTATTAGGTATGAAGTGACATATTTGAAAGTGTGCATGTTACCACATGCATGTACTCACGTATAAGTGAACTGTATATTCAGGTAAATTCTAGTAATAAATTTATTTCCCTCTATATCATAAATTTAGATATTCCAAGTTAGCTAGGGTAATGATAGTAGCATAAGCTATGTTCAGAAAACAATATTTCAGTTAAAGTTACGGTCTCACTTCTTACAAAAATATAGAATTCAATCTCTCAGAATTCATTCTCACATCTCTGAAATTTTGGTTAGAATTCTGAGACAGTCAACATATTAGTTTCCTAGGGCTTCCATGACAAAAATGCCTCTTCTAGCTTGTGACAGTTGCTGGCATCTTTTGCCATTTGTTGGCTTGTGGCAACATAACTCCAACTTCTGCCTCCATGTTCAAATAGCCTTCTCCTCTCTGGGTGCCTGTGTCTCATGTTCAGTTTCTTTCTTCCTATCATGACACCAGTTGTCCGGGATTAGGCCCACTCTAACCAAATACAACCTCATCTTAACTTGATAACATCTGCAAAGGCCCTATTTCAAATAAGGTCACATTTACAAGTTTGGGGTGGCCATAAATTTGTGGGGTAAACAATTTGATCCCTATAAGATAATACACAAAAATATCTGGTACTGTGACTAATCAGGGTATACGCTAAGTTTATATGTATATTTCTCTATCTTTTCACCAACTCCTGCCATAGGAAAAAAATATCCTACTGTGCCCCATTATTCTTTTGGTTTAAACCATGGTCTTCTACAAAAATGAGAGTATTAACATACTGTTACTGGCATTTTCTGCCTTAATCATGAATATTTTCATCAGGATTTTTATTTAGGAATTTCTTCATAAAGTGAAGATGCAAAAACATGAGTTCACTGGTCACCTAAGAAATAAAGGGAGGCTACAAGTCTAGGGAAAAAAGGAGGTGGGTAATGAAATGGAATTAAAATACCAAATGTCTGTCTGCTTCCTAATTTTGTATAGAGCTGTTATTTGGGAAAACATTTAAAGTACTGATACTCTATTTCTTTAAGCTTTCTTATAGCTGCTTCCAGGTGGTTTATAGAATTGCCCTAATATTCATGTAGATCTCTTTGGACTCTAAAGGATCATTAATTTAAATATTCCAAACCTGCAATACTCAAAATAAGTATTTATAAATATTACAATTAAAAAAAATTACTCTGAGAAACATCCTGCTAAACGATGAAATAACAACCTACAGACTGGAGGTGAAACATTTGCAAGTCATTTACCTAACAAAGGACTTACATCAAGAATATACAAAGAACTCTTCCAACTCAACAGTTAAAAAAAATCCAATTAAAAAACGAGCAAAATACATGAATAAACATTTCATAGAAGAAGATATACAGATGGCAAGTCAGCACATGAAAAGATGTTAAACATCATTAACTATTAGACAAATGCAAATTTAAAGCATTATATCATTTTACTTCTATCAAAATGGCTAAAATTCAAAAAATAGTAACATGGTGGGAGGATATGGCGAAACTGAGTCACTCACAAATTGCTGGTAGAAATGTAAAATGGTTAAGGCCACTTTGGAAACAGTTTGGAAGTTTCTTATAAAACTAAACATGCAACTGCCATACAACCAAGCAAAATGCACTCTTGCACATTATTTCAGAGAAATAAAAATGTGTTTTAATACAAAAATCTGCACATGAATGCAGGTATGAATGAATAGCTTTATTCATAATAGCCAAAACCCAGAAACAACACAGATGCCTTTGAAAAAGTGAATGATTAAATTGTGGCACATCCATACTATGGAATACTACTCAGCAATAAAAATGAATGCATTATTGATAAACACAATATGTCAGATGGTTTTCCAGGGGATAATGTGAAGTGAAAGACGCCAATCCTAAATGTTCACATACTGTATGATTCCATTTATTTAATATTTTGAAATGATAGTTATAGAACTAGAGAACAGATTAGTAGTTGCCAGAGGAGAGAGGCAGGGGGATTGAAAAGGTAATGGGTATGGTTTTAAAGGGGCAACAAGAAGTAGTATCCTTGTCATGATGGATTCTTCAGTATGTTGACCATATCAATGTCAACATGCAGGTGTAACAATATTGTACTATATAGTTTTGCCAGATGTTAACACTGTGGGAAACTGGGGACGGGTACATGGGATCTCTCTCTGTTATGATTTCTTACAACTGAAACTGTATTCACAATTATGTCAAAATACAGTAAAGTTGTGATTTTAAAAAGTGTTGAATAAAAATCAGTCAATTTTAGTATAACAAAATAACTCAGGTAACTTTTAACTTATTTAAATTTAGAATTAGTGTTTATTTCAGACAAACTTAAACCACCTGTTTTTAAAACAGAAGTTAGCACATTTTTTATACTTCATTTAAAATTAACACCACTATCTGAGAAAATAATTTCTATCTTAGCACATATGGTATTTTATCAAAAAATTTCAACTTCTCCACCTTTTCTGATGGGCTATTTTCATGAACATTATTTTCTATATCCCAAATACCTAAAACAGTGCCTAGCATTTAGCAGAATCACATGAAATTGTATCAAATGACTAAATCAATTATAACTTGTCAACCCAACTCTTGCAACCAGCAGTAAATGATCCAATTGTTGAATTAATTTGTGGTAAAACAAAAGACAATCATCTAACTGAAAAGTATGCCCCCCCCCCCCTTGTGTGGCCCTTGTAGCTTAATATGTTCAGTAGTTGATTGACTCCTCTCTTTCTCTACACAGTTGGTACACATTTAAAAGTTCTCATCCCAGGTTAATTTGGAGGGCAAATCCATATGGATAACTCAGGATGCAATAGGACTCTATGCTCTATAACGACCATGCTATGATTTTTTTCTTTTTAAAAGACCTTCCAACTTCAAACTGATCTAGTCACTGAATAACAACTAAGCTACTTAAAGTTAGAGACACATTCCATAAATGTCCATAGATAAGGATAAATGATGGCTGCACAAGGAGGTGATCACCCTTCTAAATAGATAAAATTGTAGTCATTATATATTGCTAAAATTTCAAAACAGTAGCCCTAATTCTGTTGATTAAGGAATATGCATATTTCTGTGTGTATAATATATAATTTTCTTTATAAGCATTTTTGTTCTCCCAGAAAATTTTGCTACCTGATTTGGTGCCTAACTTTAACAAGAATTAGTATGACCTTATGTGAGAAAGGATAGTGGGTATGCCTCCTGATCTCTCTCTCTCTCTCTCTCTCTCTCAGAATTAGCCATTATGCTTTTTTATATTTCTTGGGATTGCAAACATATTATTTCAACACCAAGCTTAAGATATAGGAAAAATTGTGAAAAGTTTTGAAATGGAACAAGAAATTATTGAGTGCTTTCAATGGAAAATTAGGCATTGTTTACAGCACATCCTTCAAGTTTATCTGATTCTATGGGGTTTTGCCTTTGCATCATTTTCGTCAAGCTACTTACAACTTTAAATTGTAGATAACTAAAAGCAATGCAAATAATTCCTATTTTAGTCATAGAAATAAATTCTGTCCAATAAGGAAAAACTTGATTCCCCCTACCCCACCCCATGGAAAAATTCAGTTTAGCACCTACTTGTAAACTTATGTCCTGTATATGACCCTAGTTTTTAAATTTTCCTTTTAACTGATCGTAGCATCTTACTGGTTCTCTCATTAATCAAATAAAATATTTTGCATATATGCATTTTATATTTATATATAGGTTATGCTTTACCTATATATCTTAAATGCATATTACTATATTACTAAGTTAAAGAAGCCAGTCCTGAGAAGTCTACATACCTTATAATTCCAGCTATATGGCATTCTGGGAAAGGAAAAACCATGGAGATAATAAAAAGATCAGTGGTTGTCAGAGGGTGTGGAGTGTGGAGAGACAAATAGGCAGATTACAGGGGATTATTAGGGCAGAGAAACTACTCTGTATGATATTATAGCAATGGATACATTTGTCCAAACCCATAGAATTAATACCAAGAGTGAGCCCTTGGTAATCTATGGACATTGGATGATTATGATATTCCATATAGGTTCATCCTTGGTATATATAAAAAAAAAAGCATAGTTGTCTAGCAAGTGATAATGATAATGGGGGCAACTTTGCATGTGTGCAGGAAGAGGATATATAACAGGAAATCTCTGTATCACCCCCTCAATTTGTTGTAAACTTAAAACTGTTCTAAAAAACTAAAGTTAAAAAAAAAATCCATCTAAAGTAATGTGGGGAAATCTTTACAATAAAAGATACTTAAGAGACATAAAAAATCAAAGTTAGTGTTGGAAACAATTCAATCCTGCTTCAAAAAGTTATAAAATATAAAATACATTATTGGAACAATTGAGGCAGTTTGACGACAGACTAGAAATTAGAGGGCATTAGGTAATATTTAATCTTCTTAGGTGTGCTACTGATATTGCGGTTACATAGGCGGAGCACCTATCATGAAGAGACGCGTCCTGAGGTAGTTAAGGGTGAATCTTCATATCTGTAACTCATTTCCAAATGGTTCAGCAAAACTAAACTGACAGAGAGGGAGATAAAGCAAATACAATAAAATAAGAACAGTTGCAGAATCTACAAGGAGGTTATTTGCGGTACTAGTCTTTTAACTTCCTGGGTTTCTATAATGGTTACTAATAAATTGAAGAAAAGTGAATGGAGAACTCATATTAGAGAGAAATGGACTTCACTCACTGAATATATTTAAAACTAGAATGAGGATGTAATAACTGATATTAAATTGTTACAATTCTTAAAGGAAACACAACAGTGTAATAAATTGTTTCATGAAAATATACTAGGACACAAACACCGAATACTTAAAACACTTAAGAAGACAGTGATATTTTGAACAATTTAAGTGTGAATCAATAAATAATACAATTAATGAATTAATTATTTAAAAGAGGTGACGCTCATTTCAGTATCAGAAAGCACGCAATTGTTGGGTGAGAGGACAGCTTCAAAACCAAGGATCATACTGCAGCACCTACAGGCCAGAGAATCAGTTCCTTACACCTACTCCCCAGACCTAATGTCACTGCCATTGCAGCCCCACTGTTACAGAGTAGGATATGCTCTATCCTTGGAGTGTAGTTGGGAGAAAAAAAATGAGAACCACTTATATACAGTCCAGCGATCGCTACAACTGTAAATGGGTATTAAGAAATGGAATCTGACTTGTTATTCTGTAGACAAAAATAAAATATACGATAAAGAGGAATACCTTCTTTTAATTAATATTTTGTATAACTGTCTGAAAAGGATGAAGAAAATTGTTTTAAAGCACTTCATTTACCCTACTACTTCTCAAAATGAAAATATTAAAAAATATTTAGGTTTAGTTAAATATAATGATACAATTAGTATAAAGTCACTGTACAAAGTTACTACTTGTCGAAAAGGTGTCTGTTACTATTTTATTTTAAAAGAACAATGCAGATACAACTTAAGGTTGTTTTGTGAAAGGCACTAAAAATCATCTTAAAAGCACACCAAAGAAGTGTTAATAGTGGCGTAGTACCATAATTCACTGCAGTCTAAGGATAAATTGTTTTGCTTATCGTAGACTGGTATTGAAGAGCTGTGGTGTATATTTAGTTAAACTCAGGAGTGTATAACAGGATGCTTTCCACTTTGACTGATCTTAACACAACAGGAACCATATGCTCAAACTGACACACTGTCGTTAGCTATTATAGTGGCATTCTTCACACCAACATGTCTGTTAAGTCTTCCCATTACAAATTATGAATTTAGAGTCATATAAGCAATCAAATTGTTATTACTTGCTAACTTTGATATTATTTTATAAACTGTAAACCCAGAAATATAGAAGCATGATTTCTATATCTATTAGTACAAAAATATATATTTACAAATATATACATATACATATATATGCATGCCTGTTGAAAATGAATATAAATCTCAATTATATCTGATAAAGCCTAATGACAGCATAAAATCAAGTAAAACATATCCATAGATCTCACTTTTCATTGGCTTTAAGGCTCGTCATTACTAAATTATAAAACATATAAAGTTATGAAATATGAGGACATATCACAGAAGACACGTAGCTATGTAAAATCTAGTTATAATCAGGTTGATCCCCTTTCTCAATTTCTGTGAGGAAAAAAAATATTTCTTCGATATATATACATATATATACACATATATATGTATGTGTATATATATATATATATATATATATACACATATACATTTTTTTCCCTATTTCCAGAGTTGCCAGCTTCTCACAGTCTCATTTTTTATTTTATTTTTTCCTTATTCCTAACTTACTGTTTTTCTTCTTTCCCATTCTACTAAGTCAGGTTTTTTTTTGTTTTTTTTTTGTTTGGTTTTTATTTGTTTTAGTTTCCCTCTACATTTACCTACATGTTTACCTGTACATGGTACTCATTTGTGCACTGAGATATGGAGTCAAATGTGGGGTTTTACAGTCCAGCCTCTACCTTGATTTTAACTTTCCTTCAGACCCCCATGCACCAGAAACTGCTCACTGGACCCCCTGCTCTTAGCCCAACCCATTCTCTACTGTTCCCTCGCCATCACCCTCACCTTAGTCTTACAGTTAGCACACATTCACTGAATTTCTGGATAATTATTATGCGCATTTTCTCTTCCTTTATTTCATTGTCTTTTACTGAATCTTTCTCTTCCTACAGAAAATGGCACAAACTATTTTCCTAAAGACATTTGTTTTTCCCATAACAGGAATTCTAATGCTAATAGTTAAATTATTATTATCATTATTGTTGTAACTGCTATCATATTGCTTCCAAACTCAGAGCAAACTAGTGGCATTTCTTCTCTCTTACCTTTTACTTTATCAACAAAATGAAGACGGAGTAAAAAGATCAAAAAGCATTTCAAATAAATAGTACTCAAATTTAGCATTTGAAAATTAGCTTCAAATAAATGCACAATAAATTCTTGACCACTTTTTCTCCCTTCACTAAGTGTTCTGCTTTTAAAACTTAAAACAAGTGAAACATTTATATTCTAATAATCCAGGGTTAAATGAAAGAAATGCACTTTAGACCTAAGAGAGTTTGCTCTATAATTACTTTTTTTCTAAATTCAGAAAGAAAAGAAAACCACGAGATTTGTCTTATGAAAGTGTAAATAGTATCAAACTGTTATACTGTCAGAAATAACCTAATTGAGATGCTCTCAATGGGTGTGGCATCATGCCCTAGACACCACGTACTGGACATTTCTGGGAGTAATCGAGGGAAATAAGGCCACAGGTTAGATTTCCTAAAATGTAAGGGTTACTACCAGCCAAAGAAGAGTTATCCTATATCTCCCATAAATTTTGAATATTCACCAGGCACTCATGAGGTAAAACATATGTATATAATTATCCAACCATAGAACCTAACTAAACATTTATTGTAAACAAAAAGCGCTTTTTTTGCACAGTATATATTGAATTTTCCATCAATGTATTATGTGAGCTACTATAAGAACTATATTTCTTTCAGAATTTTACAAGGAATTGTTCATCATTTTAGAAAATCATGTCACCAATAGAACACATCTGCATGCCTATACATGTACTCTATGCAATACAATCTGTCTGACTTATTCATGTTGATTCTACATATAGGCAAAGAACCAGATTTACTTATTTAAATATTTTAGTGTAGTTGGACCCAAGCATTGAAAACTTAAAATTGAATCTCTATTATAAATCAATCACCTTTTATTTTTTACTTTAAAATTAGAGCAATATATCAATTTAATTTAGATCATTTATATAGTTTACACTATGCATAAATAATACTTCAAGATAGTAAAAGGGGTGCTACAACATATTTGTTATACAGAGTATAAGTCCACAGCATGAAAACACTAATCTAGCCCATAGTCAGCCTTCGGAAATTATTTAATAATAGACTTTTAGTAAGTGAATTCAGATGCTATTTTTTTTCCAACTTTGCCACTCCTTCACTATGGGCAAGTCCCTTGAGCACTCTGTGACTCAGTTTCCCTATCTATAAAATGAGGATGATAAAAGATGGCATCTACTTCATGGACTTACTATAAGTGAATTAATATGTATAAATATAAAGCACTTAGAAGTCACAAGCACCAAATAAGAAGTAGATATTATAATCATCATAACATTATCATCATCACTATTAAATTGAGGAAATATATATGAATAAAAAAGTGTAGGTTGCAGTGACAGCTTTTTTCAGAAAGGACTAAAGGGATTTATATAGGTAAGAATTATAGTAAACTCATTAGGAAATGATGGAGATGGTAAGTTGCTGACAATGATAGTGAAAGTATATGCTAGACAAGAAGCACGCTTTAGTTTACAGAGTATCATCAATAGACAGGAAATCCGTAAAGAGATGTCATATAATGAATAGAAACTTGAACTTACATGAATTGTTCAACGGAGGCATGGGTCAACTAAGGTCATGCCTTGAGGTATGAACAAAGAGAACGTACACAATATGTATTTCCTCAACCCACATAACTCTTTCTTGATATAGATGAAAAAATAATATCCATGTTAAGGAAATCCTTGATGAGAAATTATTTTAGAAAATATAAAAAGCTAAAGGGTATATGTTAAAATGGGAGAGGACAGCCCCACATAATACCAGTATGTATATGTTACTAACCGTAGGAAATCACACCACATGACGATCAGTGATCTCTTTTCTTTCCAACCAAAAGATTACTGAATCAGTATTCCAAATCTCTGAAATCATTATTCTCATGTAAATATCCTCATTCACCATATAATAACAACTTCAGTGATAATATTAAGAGTTGGGATAATAATAATGTATCTAATATCTAATACTACTTACTATTTACTGTTTTTTTATACCAAAGAAAAATTATATTAAAGAATAGATTACTGGTTATTTAAAAATACATGGGAAAAGACAAATATACAAAGACATTATCATACAACTGATCTCCAAACTCAATACTTTCCAAATACAAAACAATGATTATTACCCACAAAAGTCAGGTTATTGAAACAAACTGATTTTTTAGTTGATCTATAACTCTATTCATTCAGTTTTGTTTACATGTGTTACTAGATTTTTCACATTCATCCCATATCAGAACTTTGTTATTTTGACATTTCCTTTTCATAGTGTAAACAGAGCTAATTCTTCCAATTAATGTGAGTACCTCATAGGGAGCTTTTCTAAGTCACAAGAATTAAATGTGGTTGCTGCTTTAGAAATAGTTGCTATAGACATTTCTCCAAAGAAGAAACACAAATGGCCAACAGACATAAAAAAATGCTCAACAACACTAATCATCAGAGAAATGCAAATAAAAACCACAATGAGACATCATCTCACACCAGTTAGAGTGGCTATCATCAACAAGACAAATAATAAGTATTGGAGAGGCTGTGGAGAAAAAGGAACACTCATACACTGTTGGTGGGAATAAAGATGGTGCAACTGCTCTGGAAGGCAGTGTGGAGATTCCTCAAATTAAGAATAGAATTACCATATGAACCAGCAATCCCTCTCCTGGGTATCTACCCAAAAATTCTGAAAACATTTATCCATAAAGATATATGTGCCCCAGTGTTCATTCCAGCTTTATTTTTGGTGGCCAAGTAATGGAAACAACCAAAGTGTCCTTCGATAGATGATTGGATAAAGAAGATGTGCTATATATACACAATGGAATACTATTCTGCCCTAAGAAAAGATGAAATAGTCCCATTTGCAACAACATGGTTCTTGAGATTTTGATGTTGAGTGAAATACGTAAGTCAGACAGAAAATGTCAAGAACCACATGATTTCACTAATATGTGGTATATAAAACTGAAAATAACAAAAGAACAAGACAAACAAATTAAGAAACAAAAACTCATAGACACAGATAATAGTTTAGTGGTTACCATAGGGTAAGAGGGGAGGGGAGTGGTAGATGAGGGTAAAGGTGATCAAATATATAGTGATGGAAAGAGAACTGACTCTGTTTGGTGAACATACAATGTGATATAAATAGATGATGTATTACAAAATTGTACACATGAAATCCATGTAACTTTACTAACAATTGTCACCCCAATAAACTTTAATTTAAAGAAAAAGAAAAAAACAATATAGTTATTATAGTATTTGTGGTTATCTACACTAAGACTCATGTATTGAAAGACAAAATATTAATGGGCAAAATACGGGGATTAGAGGCAGAAGATGAAGAAAGACTTCATTAAAAGCACTTAGAAATGAAGAAAAAAAATTAACAAAAGAAGCAGTTTTAGAGCTGCTCATGAATTATCTCATCTTTACTCTATGAAAAAGTTTTCATATCACCATTATGATAAAGAATATAAGACTCAGAGAACTCATATTTTGAGGATGATTCTGAGCACAAAATCTTAATGGAATGAGTTAATGTACACTCAAAAGAATCCAACTATTTTTCAGGCAATAATATATTCTGTAGCTCTCAATTTTTTCACTCTATTATCTTATACTCTTTCCCATTAATAAACTACAGTAAAGTGTGAAGTTGGAATAACTAGAAAATAACAGAAGATAAATATACATGAAAGCATAGTCTATCTAGTTAGGAAGGTTCACTAATTTGATTAATTTTCAAACTATTCTCTTATCTGAAATATAATAAAATTAGCAAAATGTCTATTAAACAAAGATATGGGCTGTCACATTACTATTTCCAACAGTATATTTTATTCCAGTCTTAATTTTATTTGTAATCACTTTGAAATGTTTTATCTTTATCATGTTATTTGCAGTACGTAAGTTATGACCTATTTATAGATTCACTTAATTTATAGAATTATTAACCAAATTTATGATTAAACAACATAATATCCCAAATATAAAAATGTGATTAGTTTGGACTCAATCAAAGCATTTTTGTTATCCATTCCTTTAATGTGTTAGTGTTATTAATAGTTACTAACTCTGAATAACTCTGAATATAAAGATCATGTACTAAAAAGGTCAACAAACACAACAGGCACCTAACCAGTTCAAAAGGTGAGTAATTCACATATGCTTGAACACTAGGTCATAAAAAAAGAATCATTGTAAGTACCAAGGAAAACATTTTAATCCAAATTCTGGCACCTGTTTAAGCCATGTGAAGACACCTGGCTCATAGTTCACTTAACAATAATCTACAAGGAATTTTCAGTTTCATTTGTATAAAAAGAATGACTAAATTGCAACTGTTTTGTTCTGTTGTTAACTTTGTGTTATCGCTGGTACACTAGCAGTTGTTTCTTTTTTCATAAAGAGAAAGTGGTCACAAGTTTATCTTGAAGTCTCTAAACCTTTAACTGCAGTGGCAATCTGGAACAAAATTAAATTTAAAATGACTTTCAACTGTCAAACTGTTATTGGTATAAAAAACAAAACAAAACAGAATAACTTCTTTCTTACTTTTAATCACTTACAAATTTGTTCATTAAAGTTTTTAAAATATGAACATGTCAATATTAATATGAATTCAGCTTCTGCTTCTAATACAAGATATCTAAAACAAAAATGTATATTCGAAAAACAAAAACTTTATTTACGCTTACCATAGAGTCTAGACGAAATGTGGCAGTAAAACAAATAAATGAGCAAATTTAAACTTACGCTAACAAAGGACAAGTATTCTTATGCCATATCTCTTTTGAAATGGTATTTTTACTCTGGAGAAAACATGAAAGAAGAGACTCACAGAATAGCAGTTTTAGATAAAGTCCTTTTTTTCTCCCTCTCCAATATCATTTTTATTTAATTCAGTTGTATTGCATGATGATATTTATATTAAATGAAGTTTCTATGGAAATAATGATGAGATCAGTCATTAACATGACATGGCATTACCTGACTTATTTCCCTTAATTTAATAGAACACAAATTGACTTTGAATGTAAGTGTCTAAGGAAATCTATCACTAGTTTTTGTGGTTGGATGTCTATATGGTTCTTTTACTTGATGAAAATAATAAATCAATGTTTAGTAAGACTAGTTTAAGAATCACTCCTGTTATCCAACATCCCTGATTAAGTAAGTCTCTGTCAATATATTTATTTATACTTGACTGCTTTGCACATTGTGCTAAAATTCACAGGATATAACAAAAAGACTTCTCCTTATCTTCATAAAGTTTACAACGTAGTAAGGATGTGATAAATATATATAAAAAAGTAACAACTACAGGTAAAAGAGTTCAAAACTAATAAAACAGATGACAAAATAAGGGGGGAGT
This sequence comes from Rhinolophus sinicus, assembly GCF_036562045.2. NCBI lineage: Eukaryota > Metazoa > Chordata > Mammalia > Chiroptera > Rhinolophidae > Rhinolophus > Rhinolophus sinicus. The sequence goes on along the minus strand of NC_133751.1, from coordinate 173,234,745 downwards.
AAATCTATTTACTTGTGAGTAGGTGAGTTGTAGAAGTTTAAAATAGTCACACATTTTGATAGTACACTCTTGATACAAAACTGAGAACATCAAGGTATAAACAATGTTTAACATTATGTTTGGGTTTCTGAAAGTATTTGAAACAAGAATGATTAAAACAACAGAATTCCATATAGCATTTAATAACTATGAGTATTTTTAAATATTACACAATTGAGATGGTTAGGATATAGAAATACTCTAGAAACCAATTCAATCACTTCATATTCCAGGTGAGAAAACTGAAGCCCAGAAAGGTATTACTTGCCCAAGATGACCAAGTTTGTTAGCAACAAATATAATACAACTCAGTTCCTGACTTTGGGGCCAGCCTTCTTTCCACAAAACTTTACTGTATCTCACTAGAATAAATTATGATGTCAAATTTTGAAGGTACACAAAATATTATATGTTTTTGAAAACACAAAAATGCCAGCACTATTTCTATCAGCCTAAATCCTATATAGTGAGAAAACATGATTAATTTGTTTTCAAATTGAGACAGAGATCTTATATTTGAAAGAAATAGAGGGGAAAAAAAGATGTTAGGCACACAGCTGTATATTAACTGAGCATGGCCTATTCTAGTTTTTTATTTACATCACATAAAAATCTACAAATTAGGGCAAAATGTGATCAGAAGTAGTATCTTCTATGAAAAGAGAATTATTCACAAACACAAAAAAATATTGACGTACAAACTTTTAAAATCGGGGAGCCCAGGAAGGTATTACTTTAGCTCTACTAAATTATATATGCACATATTTCTTTTTCAGATTTCATCTTGTAGATCATTGTATCTCTACTACTTAAAACAAAAACAAAACAAACCAAAACCCAACATTAACCAAAAGCAAAAACAACAACAACAACAAAAAAAAAAGCAAAAATACCCGAACAAACAAAAAAGGTAAATATGCCATACACCGGTGAGGAAGATGGTATATGAAAAATTGAAGATTTTCAAAACAAATGAATTTTAAATATAAATTACATAATTGAATTACAGTTTCAAGGTTAATAATTCCTTTAACATGTCTACGATATTTTAGTGCTCCATCGTTTAAATCCTTAAGTGTTCTCTAATGAACTTTACTTAACATTGAACTTAAACATGCTGTATGTGAGATTTTATAGACTTTTCACTCTGTATTTCAGCCCCTTATATAGATAAATTCACATAATTATGTCCTTAACATTTTCTGACCTCAGTTTCATATATACTTGCTTTTTACTTAATACCTTTAAGACCTGTTGGGGGAAATAATATAGTACCTAATAGAATTCCAGTGGAGATGAACATACTAAGGCTTTCCCCACTCCAGGGCTGTTTTGTGCTCATTTCCTTTGTTGGGGAATTAACTCTAATAACCTCAATGCTTGCTTAACTCAGGTCTTGGCTTAAAATTTCCATAATCTAAGTTTTTTTCCTTAATAACTCTATCTAAAATAATACCTACCTTTTAGTTTATGTCCCCTACTCTCTCCTTAACCTACTTAACCTTTCTTCATAAAACATATCACCACCTGAAATATTATATATTCATTAATTTATTCTCTAATGTAGGTTTATATTTACCATAACAGAAGCTCTACAAGAGCTTGGAATTTACTCACTGCTTTATCCTTAGTGCCTAGAAAAGTGTATGATACAGAGTAGAAACTCAGTAGATGTTTGTTAAAGTAATAAAATATATAATTTTACCTAAATTTCTCAAAATCATTAGTGACCTAAAATATTCTTAAGTAAATGTGATCAATTATTTGCTAAACATTCTGTACTCCAAACCCTTGAATCACGTTTTAGAACTTTGCAAGGTTATGTGCTACGTACTACTTATTTAATTCTCATCAAATTCTATTTTACTCTCATAAATTTTTTTATACATGAGGAAAATAACATTCAGAGACATTAGGCCACCTGCTGAGATAACATATGCAGTAAATGGCAGGACCTGGATTGAATTATAATTATCTAATTTGGAATCCTATGCTCTTCTTTCTAGATATATCATGTAATAATTAAAGGCATTAGTGTGCTTTTATTTTTCCATTTCTGGACATAAGAAGAATGATCAATTATCAGTATCCATAATGGTCACAGAATTATGATTAAACATATAATAACAGTAAACTCTGTCACACTGCTTTTTCTCAGAAGTCTCAGAGAAGCAACAAATCCTAGCCTTTTTTCTCTAAAGGATGATGAAAGGATCTATGAACAGTCACAGAAATGCAAAGTGACAGGCTTAATTATTGCTCTGGATACTCCAAAATCTAATGTGGAGACATTTTTATGGAGATAATCTGTTTCAAAATATATCAGCCCAAGAACTCTTTCCTGAGGCTTTTTGAATTACAATTATTCTAAAGCTGAAGTACAAGAAAGGGTGATTGTGAATCAACAGTCTACAAAATGTCCTTACCAAAGTGTCATATTTTAGAAGTCTCTCCATTTTAAACCATTGCACTCTGACCCTTTAATTACAAGACAGATCAAGAAGAAAATGATAAAATGTGCAAAATGACTAATTGGTATTAAAATTCACTCCTGAATTTACTCATGGTGAGATTTGTGTTCGTGCCCTAAAACAACTGCTAAGTCTTCTAACACCATTGATTTTACTAAGTTGATAGTACTATTTACTGTCAGAACATAGCAGGTGTAGCAAATGAAGTAATAATCTTATTAAACAGCATTTACAGCAATGTCAGCAATGTGTTTGAACACTCTGAATGTATCTTATAAGCCAAACTAAGGTGATCGATGTCAGTTTGTTCATTGTCCACTCAAGGTGAGCATGTAATGGTGCACACAGAGGCTGACACTTCCACTTGTGTTTCTAATGCATCTGAAATTTTTGTATTTCTTTCACAAACCTTTGTCGAATAAAGGATTAGGCAGAATAATTTAATCAATGTTTTTAGATGTAAATTTTATTGTTTTACTTAATCTCTCCATACTTTAAAACAAGTCTACATAATGAGAAAAATGTCTAAATAAATAACCAAATAAATTGTCACCTATTCTAGGTAAAGTCTACTTTATCTTAAATTAGGAGCATAATAAAGATCTTTGATATATCCCTTTTGCAAAATTCCCTTTGGCATCAAATTCAAATCTTTATTACTTCTTATATCTTTATTCAAAAGTCTCCCACTTGGTTTTCCCACATCCAGATTTTTTCACCTCCAATTAAAATAATGCATATGGCCAGATTAATAACCCTAAAACATTGCCCTAGTCTGGTCACTGTTCTATTAATAATCCTTCAGTTTTGGCCATATCCTAAAATAAAATATAAATTCCGCAGCTTGTCATTGACAAGCCTCTGGCCTTAAGCTGCCCTATCAGTGAAAACGTGTACTTCTCCCCTCTCTACACTTATTCCTCTCTCAGATTGGACCCCTCAACCTCTCAAGATCATTTTCATATTTATTTCTTCTAATTACCATATTTCATGATCAAGGTATCTTAATATTATAGATACCTTGTACATAGTTAGAAGTTTCCTCTTAATTTTTTTTTTTCCTGAAAACTCAAAACGTGTGTATTGATAGTAGTAGAAAGGAGTGAAATATTTGAAACGAAGATTTTAGGAAGTAAAATTGTAAAGAACTAGCAGTTGATTAGAAAAGGTAAGAGTTTGGGATAACTTCCAGCTTTCTAACTCATTAGATCTGGTAATGCTATTAATGCCAGTATGGAATACAAAGAAAACCACATGGTGGAGGAGAGTGGAGGAGGGTGGGAGAGAGAGAAATCATGAACTCAACATGAGGTAGGAAAGATTTGAAGAATCTGTAGGACACACAAGTTAAAACAAAAGTTGGATTGATCATCTTTAGTTGCAGAATAAACCAGGCTTAGAAAGATTGGGTTGAGACAATTAGTGGAATGATAACTTAAAGCCTGAAAAGAGATGAGATCACCCAAAGGGAGTATATGTAGAGAAGAAAGAGTTAAAGATTTATGGAAGACACTAAAGGCTATCAGAGCAAAACGAGAAACTCAAGATAGAGGCTAAGAATAAATACTAGTGAGGAAAAAACGTCAAGAAAGATAAGGAAGGAAAAGAAGCTGAGACACAATAAGCCATTCATTAAGCAATATAGCTTTGATTTATAACAAGATTTTAAAAGTGTTTGTTATATTTGTCCATAAAGAGATGATCAGTGTCTTTTTCAAGAGTGGTTTTTGTGCAGTCGTATTGTCAAAGCATGTTTCAATAAGAAGACAAGGGATAGGCACTGGATGAAGTGAAGACTAGGGCTTTGCACTACGCTTTTAAGGAGCTCACTTGAGAAGGCAAGGATACAGGATAGTATCTAGAAAAAGAGGAGATTGTTACTTATTAAATTACTTGCTGTGGTGCAGGACAATTAAACATATGTATTTCTTAGAGAAAGGAAAAAAAGGAAGAAATAAAGATAATGTATGAAGATATTAGATAAAGGTAATACATGAAAAGAAACAATATATATGACTAATATAGCTCTATGTGTTTTTAAGTGTGTATAAGTATGGTTGTGTATATATATATATATATATATATATATTTGTATATACATATATATCTGTATGTATACACACATATATAATTGTACATGCATATTTTATGTGTGCACATTTATGCATAAAAATAAATTAAAATTTTAACAAAAATAAAATAAACCTTTTGGGATTAAATGGAAAGAAAAACACCTGTGGAATTTTTAAAACATACAGAAACTTTGCTCAGTTCAGGGAGCTATTCATTTAGTGACCTGGGTTCCTAACACCACTCTTGGAAAAAAAAAAAGTATCCACAAATCATATACACCTAAGGAGAGAGAGAACCCCTGCTCATCTAGACAAATGGACACAGATCACAGATCCAGAAAGAAGGAATAATGGGGTAAAATCCCCATGGGATACAGAAGATTCATGGGGTAAAGAAGATTCATGGGGTAACATCATTTTTTTTAACTATAGTTGTGTTAATGATCTATGGTAAAATAAATCATAAACATCTACACCACTTATTGAATGAATGAATGAATGAATGAATGAATGAATGAATGAATGAAGAGAAGATGTTGCAAGTATGCTTTTAGGCACCGCATTTCTAAACTTGTTAGTAGCTATGGAAAAACAGCAAGGAAAGAAAGATCTAGGTATTAGGATAACTATAAAGCAGAACATGCCTGACATTTTAGAGCATAAAGTAATAATGCTAATGTTAGCCCAAAATGAGGCTTTTTACATTGGAATAAAGATGTGCTCTTGGGTATTTAGCAACGTACAAAAATTATATCTCAGAATCCTAGTCTATTAGTCCTGAAAAGTGTGTGTGTGTGTGTGTGTGTGTGTGTGTGTGTGTGTGTGTGTTATGTGTAGGGGGAACCAGGATTAAATGAAAGTATTTTTCAGAGAAATTCTAATGTTTAATATTATAGCTCAGATAGCAGATAATATCTAGCAATTCTTAATACTGCCTTTAGGGACTAGCTAGCTTCATATGGTCTATTGGTGAGAAAGTGAATGTCTTTGAATATCTTATAGTAGGCGTGTGTGTATTTATTTTCCTGTTCTTGAACCAATATTCTAGCCATGTATATCAGAGCCCATACAATTTTATTCATTTGTATTATTTAGCTCTTTTGTTAAAAGATCTAACTAGCATTGTATGTTAGACAGAATGTACACAGACTGCTTGAGATTTTAATTTCCTTTTTAAATAGTGTAATGTTACTGCTATACTACTGTCTTTATCTTTAATGTTTTGTCCATTGCTATATCTGGAAAACCTATCCATCTTCATTCTACTTTTCACACATAAACCAGGCTGCCTTTACAGTTGAGATAATGATAGCATCAATACAATGGTCATATTCTCTGAAAGGATTTGTCATTTTAAGCATCATTTTCTTATAACACGTTATTCAAAAATAGATACAATAATTAAGAGTAAAGCAGAACTTTCAAAATGTAAAAATTCCTCACCGTTCAATTTGCAGTTTTGGTTTTAGATTTCAGTTCTCCATGAATAATATGCTAAACTTCCTTGTGCTATAGAAAAGAACAGCATATCAAAGATACAAACATGAATACTGTAAATTATAAACTAGTGAAAATTAGAAGCAAAATCACATTTGGAGTTAATAAAGACCAAGAGCAGTCCTTTATTCAGTGTTAGAAAGAGCAAAGAAAACGTTAGCCCACTGATCGCGGGATGAATGCCATACGTTCACCAGATTGCTAACTCTCTTTTATACTCTAATAATTCTGCTATCCTAACATACAAATTAGCAGTAATTATCTCACTGTAGCTCATAAAAGTCTTAAAAATGATGCTGTTAAAAGCTTGGATGTCATTAGACACTTTTCAACCTATTTATTGCACCTTTTATAGCTATGCACAAAAGAGGTGAGGAAATATTTCTAAATTTTCAAAGATTTCAGGACTAAAATATTATCTTTAACTAAGATGCTTCATATTATATTCCATCAAAAAAAACACTGAATTTTTTCAAAGCCTCGGTAAAATGGTAGGTGATCTTCAATGGGGAATATACCACATTCACATTATCAAACTGTATCCGTCAGTATTTTAAATGATATGTACATATATAATTAAATTAAAGCTTCACTTTCCACTGATTCAAATTACTAGTTTCTTTTAATAAAAAGAATGCAGAAATTATAATTCCATACTCACTTAACATGCAGGTAGTTTGCATAGTTTTTACTCATCAAAATTCCTAACTGGAATAATTATTCTTTGGATCTGTCTTCCCTGAGTCTCTCTTTCTATAAGACACCTGGCTTCACCGCTGCAGTGTTAAATCTTGGCTGTAGGAAAAAAAGATCCCCTTGAAACATAAAAGCCATTTTAGAGGCTGCAGGCCTTTGGACCTTATTAAAGGCCATACTGTCACTGAAATGAGCATCAACTTCCTTTCAAAAGTGATAATCAATGTTCTGAGTACAGCTCTTTTTTCTTTTTAAAACTAGAAAATAAGAAGCACGTATGTTTCCAAGTTCAAATTACTACTATTCTAATTTGATTCATAGAGAGAGGGGGGGAATTGAGTTTTTTGTTCTTTGTTTTCCCTTATCTGATTCAGACCCAAATCTCTTTTCCTGTTAATAAGCCTAGACTAGGAAATGTGTGTGTGTGTGTGTGTGTGTGTGTGTGTGTGTGTGTGTGTGTATTCATTTACATTATTCTTACAATATGGTTCAAACTTATGAGAGGGGCTTGCTGTCATGTCTTGATGACTGCATTGCGATAATGGATGACAGGGCTTAATGAGAACATTCCTAACATAATAGCAACCTCAGCAGAGTCCTGCAGGGGTAGAAACCTAGTGATACTATAAGGGAGATTAGATTTAGGAGACATCAATAGAGCAATTCTGTTCCACAAATTTTATGATTATCCTTCCACCAGCTGAGCTGAAATACAGGGTCTGATTGATTCATTATATTACTGTTCACGGGTCACTAGAAAGAGTTTGTAATGATATAGGGGGTGTTAACCTTAATCACCTTAACCACCTAAGTAAATTCCATATCTCTTATTCATGCTTTCTTTAGCTGCAACATTTATTCTATTAAAACCACCATTTGTGTTCCAACTCCTTTATGGTTTAATTCATGTAAGATAGAGATAGTAAATAGCAGCCATTTTCAGCTTTTTAAATTTACCAGTGAAGTTGTACTTCTGAAAAAGTATTGGGTAGTGTTGAATATTGTGAGAAAAAGTATATATTACATAGTCTTTATCAAGTTGAGAGATTATATTCCTAGTTTACTGAATTTTAAATATTCATTGTATATATTAGAATAGAGTCCTTTATCAAATGTGTCTTTCGCAAATAATTTCTCCCAATCTATGCTTCCCTTCTCATTTTCTTTACATTGTCTTTGCAGAGAAGTTTAATTCTAATAAATTATTCATTTATTTCTTTAATGGATTGTGCCTTTGGTGTCTATCTAAAAAAATCATCACCACACCCAAGGTCATCTAGTTTTTCTCCTATGTTATTTTCTGATTTTATAGTTTTGTGTTTTACTGTAAGTTTGTCATCCATTTTGAGTTATTTGAAGACTTTAGTTCCTGATTCATTGTTATTAACCCAGCACTACTGTCATCAGTTTTAGTCATTTCAGTAACATTCATAAATGACCCCCACATGAAATGATAGAGGGTAATTGTTCCTCTCTTACAATGATCCTGTCTTTACACATATCTCAAATGTCCATTCTCTATTCTCATACAAAATATTTTGTCATCACTAATAATTGTGTCTCCACTAAAATTCAATTTCAAGCATCTCAAACTTCCATTTTTCTTTTTAGCCAATAACCATTCAGTATCTCCATATCAAGAACATTTTGACCTCATCAGGACCCATAATCCGTTGATCGCTTTTTCAATGACTCTTAAAGACCTATGGTCACTTCGTTTACATATATCCTAAATTACCATGCACCATTCTCGGCTCCTTTTAAATACCTGGTTAAGTGAAAATGTTGTCAATTCAAACTTTACTTTGCCAGTTTATTTTTTCCTTGCAGATGAACATAGACAGTGCAAACCAAAACCACGCGGACTGGCCCTTACTCTATTTTCCTCCATATAAAAGAAAAAAAAAATTATGTTTTCTCTCCCTACTCTAGGATCCCATTTATCTACTTCTCTTACATGAAAAACACTTAGAAATAGTCATCAGTAGTCACTGTCTTAATTTCTTACATTCCTTTTTGAATCTCCAATCAGGTTTTCACAACATCTCTACTCTCCCCTTCCCCACACCCCTCCTCCTATCACTGTACTGAAACATCTGTAATGGTTCAATGACTTACAGGGTGTGAAATTCAATGGTGGAGTCTCAATCCTCTTTCAGAAAATCCTTTCAAAATGGCCCAAAATTGGCTTTCTTGATCTGGCTCATTGTAAATTCTTTAATGTCATTTTCGGTTACTCCTACTACTATCCTCCTAAATCTGCTTCAACCAGCCTTTATATTGTTCTTCAAATCCATCAAGAGTTCTCCCATACCAGAACATTTGTGCCTGATGTCCTTCTGCCCCCAGAGTAGTTCTGCCAATTTATTTTCCAACAAGCCATGTCATTTGAAGAACAGCATTTCTTACTTTTCATGTAACCACATTTGCAGTCCTTTCACCTATAATTAGGATTTTTATATCCCGTATATGAAGTCTTTCTCTGCCCAAGTTTATATAGATTCCCTCATAATATATTTTCCAAAATCTCAATATTTCCCATTTTGTTTTACAAGCCATCATGATTTAATTGTGGCATAATGTATGAATCAGGGTCAAGTTTTCATCCATTGGGATTTCCAAGTATCCCAATACCATTTACCGAAAACATCATTTGTTTCCTAGTGGTTTTCACTTCCATCTGAATACTTTACTTCATGTTTCTCAAAAGTGGCCCAATTACCATTTTTTGGACTTGAAAATTCTTTATATGCAGGGAGAAGTGTGTGTGAATTTTTGTATGTTTAGCGACATCTCAGGCCTTTACCTGCTAGATCCCAGCAGATCTACCCATTTTCCCTCCCTCGCTCAAACTCAAAAAGTTTGCATACATTGCAAAGTGTCTTCTAGAGAGTCAAAATTACCCCCACAGGAGAACCACTGATTCCTGTTGTTCATGTATTTTAACCTTGACCAAATCTATTGTCATAATGACTGTTCCTTTATAATAAATTTTGATATCAAGTATCAAATTTTGAATTGCACTAAATGTAGAGAATAATTTAGGATAAAAGCATCTATAAACAATAATAAGTCTGTCAAATCATGAGTATCATATATTCTCTTATTTATCTAGTTCTTAGTATTCATTTTCCCTTAGTACGCATCCATAAGTTTATGGATAAAAGTCTTGTAAATTGTTGGTTATATTTATTTCTAGTAGTTTGTATTTAAAGGGTATTTAAATGGGATTTTAATTTGGTTTTCAAACTACTTGTGGCTGGAATATAAAAATATAACTAACTTTTAAAATTGACATTGTGCCCAGCAATATGTTAAACTGACATTTATTCTAAAAAGTCAGCTGGGTTAGCTTTTCCTGTTTTCTAGATACAAAATCAGGTTGTCCACAATTAAACTTATTCCTTACTCTTCATTATTTATAAATGTGCTCATTTTGTTTTTCTTTGCCAGACTATACTGGCTAGAACACTATATAGTTCAGTAGGAAATGAAAATGGTCATAGTGTCTTGTTCTTCAAATTAAAAAGAACTTTCCAAACTTCACCATTATGTATTATGTTTATTGTAAACATCCTCATTAGATCAAAAATGGCACTCTAATCCTAGTATACTAATAATTGTTTATCATAAATTAATACTAAATTTAATTAAGATATATTTTCTTAAACCATTGAGATAAGCATATGATTTTTTCCCTTTAAATAGCTAATGTGGTTAAGTACAATGATTGTGTAATTAATTTAAATAAGAAAAAAACAATTTACATTGAGTAAAATGCTGAGATATTAGGTTTCTGATTGGATGAATTTCAATACATGTATATGCCCCTGAAACTAATGTCACAATCAAGAACAGCACATATACAGCACATAATCAAGTTTTTAAATTCCCTACTTTTGGTTAACCACCAGCCCTCTCTCCCTTAGGCAACCACTTGTCCTGATTTCTATAACCATAGATTAGTTTTGCCTATACTTGCACATCAGACAGAACTTTAAAACATGTATTCTTTTGTGTCTGGCTAAAGCAAGCTTTTAAAATTATCTATCTTGTTGTGTATCAAAAAGTTGTTCTTTTTTATTGCTGACGAGTTAGTATTCTATTTTATGAATACACTCCAATGAAACCTTTTCATCTGTTGATGGATATTTGGCATGTTTCAGTTTGAGACTATTATAGTTAAGGTTGCTATGAACATTCAAGTGTAAGTCTTTTTGTGCACAGAAATATTGTTGTTTATATGTTTCTCTTAGGAAATACCTAAGAGTAAAAATGCTGGGTCATCATGTAGTGTGTATGTTTAATTGTACCAGAAACTAAAAGTTTTCTAAGTAATAGTGTCATTTTACAGTCCCTCTTGCAATATATGACAGCTACATTCCCTCTACATCCTTGCCAACATTTGCTACAGTCACTTTTTAATCTTAGATATTCTTGTGGGTATAGTCATATCCTTTGTTTATTTTAACTGTCTTCTCCTGATAACTAATGATGAATATCTTTCACATGTGTATTGACCATTTACATTCTTCTTTTGTGAATTGTCCAAGTCTTAGGTCATTTCAAAAACAGAGTTTTTATTTTTATGACTGATTTGTAGGTGCACTTGATATATTCTAGAGTCAAGTCCTTTTATAATTATATATGTGACAAATTTCTCTCAATCTGGGACTTTTCATTTTCTTAATGGTGTATATTTATAAGTTGTTGTTTTTTTTTAATGTTGATGAAGTCCAAATACTCCACATTTACTTTTATGTATGATGATTTGTGTGTCCTCTCAATAAATATTTCACATATTTGAGATTATGGAAATATCATCTTCATCTTTATACCTTTTTTGCTTCCACATTTAGGTCTATTATACATCCAATTCACTTATTCATTTATTTTCTTTTTTCCCAACAGTATTGAGACATCATTGATAAATATAATTGCATATATTTAAAGTATACAAAGTGATGATTTGGTATGAAATGCTGGATAATTACCAAGATCAAGATAATTAACACACCTGTCAACTCATATATTTAATGTATGTGTGTGTGTGTGTGTGTGTGTGTATACACATACATACAGAGGGTGCCAAAAATGTATACATGTTTTAAGAAAGGAAAAAAGTATTAATATAATACTCAATATGTACCAATAATAAAAGATGAATACAAGTCATGTTTGACTTCTGAAATTACAAAAGGTGCTCAAAGTGGTTATCATCAACATCCAGACAATTCTGATTATAATGAACTACTACTTGAGCAATGTTGACCAAAGCGTCCACTTGTATACATCTTTTTGGTACCCTGGTATATATTGAAATCCACCTTGATTTCAAAATTGTGTTGTAATCAATTCTAGAATTTTCTCTTGATTCATTTTCATAATCTCTACTTCTCCCTTCAGATTCTTAGTTTGAGATTTTATCATCTTATACGTATTAAGCATATTTATTTTAAATCCTCTATTTGATACCTTCAATATACAGTTTCCCAAAGGATCTATTTCAATTATTTTCTGATCATTTTTGTAGTTCTATGTTCCTTTCTTATTTTCTTGCTCTCTTTTCTTGTATGTTGATGACTTTCCGTAGTCTTGCATTTGAATTCCATTCTCTTTATTTTTTGTATCTCTGTTGTAGATTTTTGGTTCATGGTTATCATGTGTTTCATATATACCAAGCTATGTTTATAGTAATCTATTTTAAGTTTTTGGTTGCTTAAGTTCAAACACATTCTAAAATTACTACCATTTTGCTCAGCCCCTACACATTTCTGCTTTTGTCATTCCTTTCTTCTTTGTGCGTGTGTGTGAGTGTGTGTTTGCGTATCCCTTAATTTACTATTGTAATTACACATGATCTTTCTACTTTTAATTTTGCACTAGCTTTTAGTGTTGGTCGAGCCATTGTTTTTATTATGTGTTTGCCTCTGTCAGTGATTTTTTTTTCCTTTGTGTTATTTTCTTACTCAGATATTTTTTCTTCCTCTTCTTAAAAAATTCCCTTTAAATTTTTTTGTACTACTGGTTTGGAGGTGATGTGCTCTTTCAACTTTTTCTTGTATGGGAAGCTCTTCATTTATCCTTTGATTCTAAATGATAGCTTTGCTAGGTAGAAAATCTTGGTTGCCGGTCCTTGCTTTTCATCACTTTGAATATTTCCTGCCAATCCCTTCTGGCCTTCAAAGTTTCCATTGAGAAAATAGCTGACAATCTTACAGAAGCTCCCTTTTAGGTAACTAACTGCCTTCTTCTTGCTGCTTTTAAGATTCTTTGTCTTTAATTTTTGGCATTTTATTTATGATGTGTCTTGGTGTGGACCTCTTTGGGTTCATCATGTTTGGGACTCTGTGCTTCGTTGACTTGTATGTCTATTTCCTTTCCCAGTTTAGGGATGTTTTTAATCATTATTTCTTCAAACAGGTTTTCAATCCCCTGTTCTATCTCTTATCATTCTGGTACCCTATGATGCAAATGTTATTACTCTTGATGTTGTCCCAGATGTCCCTTAAACTATCCCCATTTATTCATTTTTTTTTCCTGTTGCTATGGTGTTTTGCTACCTTTTCTTCCAAATTGCTGATTTGATCATCTGCTTCATATAATCTGCTGTTTTTTCCATATAATGTATTTTTCATTTCAGTTATCATATTTTTCATTCCTGATTGGTTCTTTTATTATGTTTTCTATCTCCTTTTTTATGTTTCCTAGCTCCTTGCTGAAGTTCTCACTGAGATCATCTACTCTTCCCCTTTGTTTATTGAACATCCTTTCAAACAGTGTTTTGAACTCTGCATCGGGTAGATTGCTTGCCTTGATTTTATTTCGTTCTTTTTCTGGGTTTTGTCCTGTTCATTCATTTGGGACATGATAGTCTCATTTTATCTGCCTCATTTTATCTGCCTGTGTTTATTTCTATGTATTAGAAATACATAGTACACATTATGTTTCCCAGTCTTGGCAGAGTGGCCTTATGTAGTAGGTGGCCTATTGAGCTCAATGGCACTGCCTCCCTGTTCACCTGAGTTGGGTGCTCCAGGAGTGGCTATTGTGTAGGTTGCAAATGCTCTCCTTCTGTAGTTGAGCCTTGATTGCTATTGGCACATCAGTGAGTGTTATTGACCCTAAGGAAGAATGGCTGTGAGGACTTGAAAAGAATATATATACCAAAACAAGTTGGTATGCAGGAGTGACCCTATGGATTGGTTGGCAATTTAGTAAAGGTCTGGTGCAAGCCCAGTCCACTCCTTGAGTGTTTCGTTTGTGAAATGAACTGGGTGGTGCTCTGGTGTGGGCTGAAGCCAGCCACCAGGTACGTTGGCTCTGGGGCATCTTGGGAGAGGGAAAGGTGCACGGAAAGGGTAAGGTGCTAGTCCGGAGCCACCTGGTAATATGTACAAAGTGATCTATGGTTGGTAGCTGCCCGTGCTGGGCTCGGAGAAACCTGGGGTGGATATGTTAAGAACTGAGGCCAGCAGCCACTAGTGCTGGACTTGGGCCCACTTAGCAAGAGGTACAGGGAACCCTCATTCCGAAGACACACAATTCAGTCTTTCCCTGAATGTTTTTGGCACCTCTCAAATTGCCACTGCTCTGCTAGAACCCTAGATATGAAACCACATTGATATCCTGGGGCCTTGTCATCTCTTCTATCAAGAATATAGCTGGAAATGTGAATCACAAGATGTATTGGCCATTCCTTAGTGGCAAGACACCTTTGATTGAAGGAGTTGCTGAATATATAGCTTTCAAACATGAACACATCACAGCCAATTTCACACAGTACGAAGAACAAGGGGTCTTAGGTTCTATGACATCTTCAAAGGATGGCTGGAATTTTTTTATGTCATTTCAAATCTATGCAAACCAGTGGATATCTATAGTGGTACCAAATTTCTTGTAAAAACCTGGCAACCACTATGTAAAATAAATGACGCAAACTTCAAAAAAAGAAAAAAGAGGCACATCAAGTTAGTCTCTGCTTTTCTAGCATTCGTGAATCTTTGAGAGATTTTAGGAAAGTCTGCAGCTTGGGCCCAGGCTGGCCACTTGTGTGGATTAGCTTATGAAAGAGGTTTGCACAGAGCACCTGAGTTGGGAGGAGCAGAGTCTCAGGGAATCACCAGTGTGGGGCATCCTATGTTAGCCAAATTAATGGAGACTTACATTTGTATGGTGTCAGGGCTCAACAAAGGAACAATGGTGCTCCCACACGTTAGTCCCACAGAGAGCTGCCCCTCCAGACCTCACCCTGCAGCCAGACAATTCAGTTCCTACCCTATGTCCCTGGTGCTTTTTGAGCTGTTTTCCTTTCTATGGTGTGTAGAGAGAGTGTGAATGACCGAGTCTATATGCAGGCCCTTTAGGAGGACCCCTCGGTCTACAGCAACCCTCTATCTCACCTGGGTGGAATTCCTGTTGATTTTCATAGCAAGCTGTTTTGGGGACTCCTCCTCCCAGCACTGGTGCTCTGGGCTGGAGAGTGTGATGTGAGTGTGGGACCCCTTGCTCCTCAGAAGGGACTTCTGCAGCTGAGAAATCCCTCTGGATTCTTAATCTATACTAGTGGGTGTAGAACCAGACCATTTGTCTCTCCAATCCTTCTACCAGTCTCGGCGTGGCTTCTTTTTCATATCCTCAGTTGCAGGAGTTTTGTTCAGCTAGTCTTCAGGAAGTTCTCCAGGGTAGTTGTTCTGTAATTTAGTTGTAATATCAATGTGCAAGTGGGAGGACATGAGCGTGGAGCTTTCATACTCTGCCATCTTGATCAGATGCCTCCTTCTATCATTACTTTTTATCTATCATTACTTTTAACATGAAAATACAAAGTATTTTCATGTTAAAATATTTACTCATATATAAATTTAAATATGATAAAGTCTTTATCATATTTAAATTTAAACTCCTTTAAATAAATTAAATGTGAATTTGGGTTATAACATATTCTAAGATGAATTAATAAACTCAAATCTAAATGATGCCTTTTGAGCACCACATTCCCTCATTTGAAATAATCATCCAAAACTAGTTCACTTAGGATAATAATAACTTGTGTAATAAAAAATTTATTATTAAACAAGCACCTATATAACCTTTACCTATGCTCTTCTAAGCACCTTCTAAATAATAATTCATGTAATTTTCATAATATCCTGTGAATGTTTATATAGCTAGCATTTTATAGAAGAGGATGCAAAGACAAATATAAATAACACCCAAGTTCTTACAACTAGCAACTGAAGGAATCCAACAAAGATCTGTGTCAAAACCACTACTCTAAGCTACACTTATGAGTGTTTAACTTGATATTTAAACTTTCATAACCACTATTTTGCTATCTCACCCCACTCCTTGTTGCCAGGATTTTATAAAAAGCTATAAAGAAAGAAGGTTCTGCAGAAAAATATTTTCTAAGACCAAAGCAGTTATTTTGTCAATAGTCACAAAAAACTGGCTGACACCTATGAAAAGTAAAAATGTTAACATGCAACTATTAAGATAGTACATGAGGGTACTTGGGGGGGGGGAACGGTAGCAAATACAATGTTTAAATGTTAGTTTAAATATTATATGTGAGTTATACATCTCTAGGATGTAGCACTTATTTTGGACTCACCTCCCTTGGAATATTCTTATGCTATGTCCCCATAAGTGAGTGTTTACTTGGCAAAGTGGAAATTTTGAGACAAACATGCATAAAATCTCTGCTTTAGAGGCTAAAAGTATAAACCCCAACACAAAATTATCACCACTTAACGCTGTCAAAGCCATTTTGTCATTTGACTGTTTGCTCTCCTTATCATAGTTTAAAGCAATTGATTCAATCTTAAATGTTGGCTTTTGGTGTATTGAACTAATAATTCAGAGAAAGTGGCTGATGAGTATCTGACATATAGGAAAAAAAAATTATGCAGAAAGTGCTTCCTGATGAGAAGCTCTTTTAGTGCATGTTGATTGAGATTCAGAGGTTACCAGAAACCCTAAATAAATCAGACATTTGACTAACAAGCATGTCATACACACACTGTTTTCAACCTCCCTTCT
Organism: Rhinolophus sinicus; assembly: GCF_036562045.2. NCBI lineage: Eukaryota > Metazoa > Chordata > Mammalia > Chiroptera > Rhinolophidae > Rhinolophus > Rhinolophus sinicus. The sequence goes on along the minus strand of NC_133751.1, from coordinate 173,217,926 downwards.
TTATTCCTTTTTATCCTTGTTTAGATAGAGAAAGATCACTTTGTTTAGAAACACATAGACTTTATTCTGATGAGATAATCAGAATAAGTAGAAGCAAGTTTTGTTTTTCTTGGAGACACTCCATTCTAAAGAATTTTAGTATTAAAGCTAATCTTAAAAGCACTGAAAGGCAAAGTCACCAACCTACTTTAAAGAGAACCAGGTATGATATTCTCTGAGGGCTTGGCCTCCATTAAATGAGGATTTTGAGGAAGGAGAGGAATGAAGCAGGGTAGGAGCAGAAAATAGGAAAGCCAAGGGTTACAAGATGTTCCAAATATACATCTAAGCCAGTAGGCACTAAAAGATACTCAATAGGAAGAATACAGAAATATTATCACTATTCTACAGAGTACATGACTATTTCTGATGGGTTTCTAATATTATGTTTCTCCTTTTGAAGTACAGTATTTATCCAATCCTATGGATATGCTGTACAAAAGAGAGAACTTACACCTAATAGTGCTTTTGTCACATTTCCACAAATGAAATGTTACATAAGGAATATTCAAAGATGCCTTGATTATTTGATGTTTTGGAATGTAGACACTAGTTAATTCATTAACACTTAGGTTTAGACATGTCCATATTAATGATCTTCCTTTGCCTAATAAGAAATAAAGAGTAAAACACAATTTACAACACCAGCAGGGAAAACATTGCCCATTTTATAGATAACTTTTGAAGATGGGGTGCTCAGGAATGTTAGCTCAAATATCCACTATATTTAATGGAAGAAAGAAAAAAACATGAGATGAGGAGGAAAATGGGTCTCACCCTTTTAGGTCAAGTGGATATTTAGTTTGTCACCGAAAAAAAAAATGTTTTTGTTTTTGTTTTAGGGAAGAGATGTCACTAGGAAAAAAAAAAAAATTGTGGCCTTGATAACAATACCAACTCACATAATAATGCCACAAGACAGAGTACTGCCCCAGCAACAACTTTGTCATCTTTGAGGGTGCTGTCGGTATCAAAAATCTTAGAAGCACCACTCTATGTAACCGTGTATAACAACAAAGCACATTTAGCAAATGTTGATCACGATTTATACAGGAAAATTAAATTCCTTTTCTTTCGAGTTATAATTATTTATTATGTATATAAAATAGTAAAATATTCTTGGGGGCATTCAGGATTTTATGTAATCATCTAAACAGAATCAGAGGTGCAAATTTTATTTTCCAGAAACATTCCATTCAACAAAATATAAAGGTATATTTTATGCTGATGGAGAAACCCAGAATATTTTCATGCAGATTTAAATTGGACTCTTATAAAGTGTGTGTGTGTGTGTGTGTGTGTGTGTGCAAGTGTGTATGTGTGTATGTGTATTCTCCCATGTATGCCTGTGTATGTTAAGGTGATGAGGGGGAATAAATGTATAATTATATGTTGTATATTAATTCCTTAATAATAACTTGTGGTTAGAATTTCATGATAATGGTGTATTGAAAAATAACGGCAATCAACTTTTAGAGAAATTCATTAATCAATTCAATGTCACTGACATGGTTAACATTATATTGTATTTGTGGGGAAAAAAGAAAAGTATACTTTCTCATAATTGTATATGGAAAATGACACAAAAGTCCTCTTTCAAAGAGGAAAGGTTAATATAAGACTGAGCTAGAAGAGTATGTACATATAGACAAAAAACACAGAGTGCTGAAACTGTAGGGTCAAGTATTGTCAGCATTGTCACAAGAGCCTTAGAAACAGGGAGAAAGGTCAGTCCAAAGTTGCAATTCATATCATACCAGGAAATATAATAAATTGAGCAAATGCAATTCAAAGAGAAGAGCTGATAGGCATGTTCCAAAAATGTATGTAGAATGATGTAGATATTAATTTAATTAGTTGTTTAAAGCAACAGTTGTCCCCCAGAAGTCTGGCCTGTCAGAAGTTAACAATCACCTTTTTTAATCTAGCAAACTAAATATGACATTGAACAATTTTGAATGACACTGACTCTTCAGTAGGAACAATATGAAGTATGATATTTGATATTTTATATAAAATATGAAGGTATCCAAAGACATGAATAATGCATAATATGGAAAGATGACATAAAAATATTATTGGTGAAATAAAAACTTTGGAAAAATGTCAGTAACTTTATTTTCATAGATTCTCTCAATATTCTTTTCCCAGGAGTATATTTTATCCTTCTGTAGGTTGAAAAAAAATTTAATACTGATAAAAATTCAAGGGTATCTACTGAGTGTCTTCTGCATTATCCAAATAAAAGACCTATGAGAAATAAAAGAGGGTTTTCAATTCCTGGTGCTAGCATAGTCTCTAACTTCTCATTTCATCGAACACACGGGCTTTCTTCCCTCTCTCCCATCTCCAGAAATACCCTAGAGTCCAGTTTCATCACAGTAAGCACACTCATGCAACCACCAATTACATCAAGAAATAGAATTTTGCCAGCACATCAGATTACCATTTATGCCCTCTCAAAACAACTACCCTCCTAAACGTGTTCACTATTGTGAATTCTATTACCATCAAGTGGTTTGCCTGTTTCAAACTTCATATAAATAAGATCATACTGTATGTATTATTTTGAATCTGGATACTTTTGATGACATTGTGAGATTGATTCGTGTTGGTAGAAATATTTTTTGTTCACTTTCATTTCTCTGTGTTCTTCCATTTTATAAATGCACCATTATTTATTGACCCACTTTAATATTTATGGGCATTTGGGTTTTATCCATGTGGGGGTTATAAATACTACTATATGAGCATATCTGTACATATCTTTGGGTGGACATATGCACATTTTTGGGGAGATTTAAATCCAAGAGTAAAATTATTGGTTTACTTATTAAGCACACGAATTTTTTTTTTGTCTGGTATGTCTAATCTGCTGTTAATCACATCCAGTGTATTTTCAACTGTTACTGTAATTTTGACCTCTATTAGTTTGATTTTGGTCTCTTACAAAAAATTATCTTCTATGTATCTACTTATCTTTTTAAACAGAAAGCATACATAAAGCTATTATAATGCATTTATTATCTTGTCTATTAATTCTAACATCCATATCACCTTTGGGCTATTTTCTATGGATTTATTTTTCTTTACTTAAGGGTCATATTTCCTCCTTCTTTGCATACCCATTAACCTTTTACTGGATGTCAGACATTATGAATTACACGTTTTTCGTGCTTTTTTTTTTTTTCTTGAGCTCTATTCTGGCACAGTTAAGTTACTTAGAAATTTTAATAATTTGGAGTCTTGCTTGTAATGTGTTAAGTGAAACCAAAGTAGTTCTCGGTCTAGGACTTGTTATTGTATACAATTAAGTCAAGACCCATCTGATTAGTATGTAGTGCCTCTTTGAATTATTAGGGTTGAGTCTGGCTAGTGGAAACAGGCACTAACCCCAGTCCTGTGTGACCACCCAGTACTGTTCCCTCTAATTCTTTCAGATGGATCTTTTCCTAGATCCAGAAAGTTTGCTTACATGCATGCAATCATCAATACTCTGCTAAATTGTTAAAATCTCAGGAACAGCAAAGGGGTGTTGTTCTCCATATATCCCTGGCTGTCTCTGTGCAGTTCTCTATCTGATTCATTTTTGGGCACACATACAAAAACAAGGTTGTATAATACGAACACTTTTCCAGTGTGCCTTTTTAATATTGCATGTTATGCATGTACCAAAATTTTTAGGGTTCTTGTTTCTTTTTCTACAAAAAACTGTATCAAAATATTTCATTGCGTGAGTATGAGTTTATGATTTTATTATATTTTTGATTAAGAAACAATGTACTAATTGAGCAATAAAGTAGAAGATTAAATAACCAACAAGCTCATTTAAATAGAAATGTAAAGAATCGCATATACTGCAATTAAAGTATGTGCACAGTTCCTGTAATCATGAAAAAAATTGCAAAACCCCGTCTGCTATTTTGCTATAAAAATTATTATGAATTCAGAATGAAAATAGAAATAAACAACAAAAAATTTTCAAGAACATGACAATATCAAAATTAGAATGCTGTCTACCAAATTACTCCTGTAATAATTGAGTACATCTAATCTAAAATTAAAAATTAAAGATAAAGCTTCATATCAAAATTTATGCTATATTAATGGATCAGAATTATAATTTGATATACCTTGCTTTATACTTATTAATGTATCCTAACATGGTATCAGAAAGAAAGCAACATTTTAATGGGTTGTTTGTTTTGTGCAGTTTAAAATAGAGAAAGTATATAAAAAATATAGAATTCCAACAGTTGGAGACTGCTTAAATGGATCGCCGTATATATAAACATTTAAAAATGGATAAGGCAATCATTAAAATAATGATTTTTATCTAAATTTATTAACATGGAACAATTTCAAATCATCGATAAGTAGGTAAAAGGATGTCAAATGTTCATACTTCAATACCACTGTAAACAAAATCACATGGAAATTTACATATGTATATATGTGTAATGTGTGTTTGCAAAGAAAGATACCTAGAATAATGCTCACCAAATAATTAGGAGATTAATAACTTACAAATGTAATGGGTATTTTTATTTTATCCTTTATGTATTTTTGGATTACTGTGTCTTTATGACAGATACAAACCATTTTTATAGTGTAAGAAAACAGTAAAACTATTTTAATAATAAATCTCAATTTGTTTTCAGTAGACATAAAAATCCCTCAATGACTATATGTTATTAGTAAATTTACATTTTTAAAACTATTTTGTTTATAATACTTTACACATATTTTATAATTAGGTAGTATAATATTTTGGTGAATTCAGAATTACCTTCCTTGATTAGTAATATTTAATACTTAAAAATATGTTCTAATCAGGAACTACAGACACATTTTATCTTTTCATTTCCCAAGTAAAATATTTCTATTACTCTTAACTTTTTTATATGTATGTTATTCTGGATTTTATTCAGGGCATATGTTAGCTGCATGAGAAAGTGCCAGGATACAAAATTCCTGTGTAGCTATGTACAGGTTTGCTCGTAAAGACTCGTATGAAATCAAGATATATATAAACCAAAGCATAGTATTTGCAATTTTTTTAGATATTATTATTTAATTCATTAATATGATTCAAATTCTTCAAAAAATGATGAGAATATAGAGAGTATATAGTCTCCTTCATATTCCTGTCAATCAGTAATGACCCTTTTAGGAAACTAGATCATATACATATACAAACAATGCACAGAAACATACATATATAAACTTTTTCACCATTTTTTACATTATTTTGCTTATTTTCTATCTTGCTTTTTTTGTGGCAATATATAATTTGGCATATTCAATCTTGGCACATAAAGAGGCATAGGATTATTTCTCTATTCAGAATATTTCATTGTAAATGTGTATTATAATTAATCTCAACATTTTTATGGATATTGAGGTTGTTTCTACTGTTCTGCTATCACAAACAATGTTTTAATAAACAACCTTGAACAGCCCACATTAGTTTTACATTTATATCTGATGTACAAACAGGTTCGTAGTTATGCCTTTGGAGCAGATACTTTAATTAAAATTCAGAAAACACTGAGTCATCCAAGGAAGGTATCAACTACAATAAAAATTGTTCCACTTGGTATTAAAAATTATGATAATTTATTATTTTTTTAATATTTTATTGGGGAAGGGGAACAGGACTTTATTGGGGAACAGTGTGTACTTCTAGAACTTTTTTCGAAGTCAAGTTGTTGTCCTTTCAATCTTAGTTGTGGAGGGTACAGTTCCGCTGCAAGTTGTTGTCCTTTCAGTCTTAGTTATGGAGGGCGCAGCTCAGCTCCAGGTTCAGTTGCCGTTGCTAGTTGCAGGAGGCAGAGCCCACCATCCCTTGTGAGAGTCAAATCGGCAACCTTGTGGTAGAGAGGATGCGCTCCAACCAACTGAGCCATCCAAGAGCTCAACTGCAGTTCAGCTCAAGGTGCCATGTTCAATTTTAGTTGCAGGGGGCGCTGCCCACCATCCTTTGTGGGGCTCGAGGAATCGAACTGACAGCCTTGTGTTTGAAAGCCCACTGGCGGATGTGGGAATCCAACCCTCAGCCTTCGGAGTTAGGACACAGAGCTCCAAACACCTGAGCCACTGGGCAGGCCCCTGATGATTGGTTCTTAATAAAATATATCTTTAAAACATTCTCTAGAAAACTATGTTTACTGAAAAAGTATAATGAGTAGTTTACCAGATAATACAATACTTTTCATATTTCTCAATGTAATCGTTATTCAGTTCATCAGATTTAACTCAGAACTTGGAAGTTTAAATGAGTGCTTCCTATGTTTCATACAGAGAGGTGAGTCCCATTTGGGGAAATGTCTCTTGTGGAATACCTAAAAGATTCCCCTGAAAAAAATTAGTTGTGTTTTTTGTTTGTTTGTTTTATCTTCTAGATTCATTCATGAATCTACTTCTCCCCTCTTAAACTTTTCTTTCACCATTGCTATACCTGAGCCATTCTGAAAATTCCCTAGGTATTTTATTCTCTTTGTTGATAATATACATGGGATTATTTTTATTTTTAATTTACATTGTGAATATTTCATTGTTAATATAGAAATGCCAAAGATTTTTATATGTTGATTTTGTATCCTTGAACTTGCTGAATTATTTATTCATTCTATTGTTTTGTGGAGTCTTTAGAATTTTCTATGTATGTGATCACACCATCTGTAAACAGAGATAATTTTAATTCTTCCCTTCAGATTTGGATGCCTTTTATTTCTTTTTCTTGGATGATTGCTCTGGCTAGGACTTCCAATAATATGTTGAAGAACACTGGTGAAAGTGAGCATCATGGTCTTCTTTCACATTTTAGAGGAAAAGGTTTTCATGATTTCCTAGTGATTATGATTTTAGCTGAGTGTTTTCATAAATGACATTTAATTGAATTGAAGATAATTTCATTCTATATGTATTTTGTTGCAAGTTTTTATCATGAAAGGATGTTGCATTTTGCAATATTATTTATTGATTGATTCATACAACCATGCGATCAATCACATTAATTGATTTATATGTTGAACTATCTTTGCATCCCTGGGATAATACCACATAATCTTGGGCTATCATCCTTTTAACCTGCTATTCAATTAGGTTTGCTACGCTTTCTATCAAGGATTTTTGCATATATATTCATGAGCAATATTGGTCTGCAATTACCTTTCCTTGTGTTACCACTGACTGGCTTTGGAATCAGGGTGTTGTTGACATCATAAAATGAGTTTCAGAATATTTCCTCTTACATTTTATGAAAAAGTTTAAGAAGGGCTGGTATCAATCCTTTGAATTTTTGGTAGAATTCACCCACGAAGCCATTTGTTTAGGGCCTTTTCTTAGCTGTAAAGTGTTTGAGTACTGATTGATCATGACATTCTTGGAGTAGTTTGCACACAGCTTTCAAGAGCCCAAGCGGCCAATAAGCACCTTGTCCTCCAAAAATCAGGGGTCTTTTTTCTGATCACTGCTGCTTCAATCACAGAGGTGCAGGCACAGAATTAGGTAGCCACTTTTGAAAGCCCCTATCCCTGTGAATGAGGCAACTTCCACAGAATTTAAAGAGCCAACCTTATTTATTCCCCTCAGTTTTCTCTTTCTTCTTTTTTAGAGCTAGACATTTAAGATTAAGACATCCAAAGCAACCAATATTTCGTGAACATGCAAGCTCATAAAAGACCTCAGAAGACCTTAAGTACATACCTCAGCCTTTTCCCTGACACAGAGGCACCCACAACAATTAAGAAAAATAAAAATAAAAAAGCCACAAACTTTGGGAAGAAGTAGAATCCTATCTATAGAGTGTTCACGTTAAGAGATTCAAATGTTCAGTTTCAACAACAACAACAAAAAATCACAAGGCATGCAAAGAAGAAAGTAGTACCCATTCAAGGAAAAAACAAAAAGACAAACTGTCCCTGAGTGAGACCAGACAATGGGCTTAATAGACACATATTTAAAGCAACTGTATTAAAGATGTTCAAAGGACTGAAAGAAGATATGGAGAGAGTCAGCACAACAATGCATGAATAAAATGGAAATGCATAAAAAGATAAAATACATAAAAATAAACAAAACATAAATTCTGTAGCGAAAAGCACAATATTGAAATTAAAAATTCTCTAGAGGAATTCAAAAGTAGATTTAAGCAGGCAGAATAAAGAATTAATGAACTTGAAGACAAAACAGTTAAAATTATCAAGTCTGAGAAACAAAAGAAAAATTATTCAAAGAGAGTGAACAGAGCCTAGGGGACCTTTGGGATACCTACAAGTGGACCAATGCATGCATTGTATGAATCCCTGAAGGAGAAGAGAGAGAGAGAAAGTGAAGAGATCATTCTGAAAAATGACTGCCCCAAATTCCCAAATTT